>NC_049201.1:17203520-17540186 GCF_013347855.1 Anguilla anguilla | reverse complement strand
TATTCTATAAAATTACAGTCGCTAATATAATTTTCAAAGACATCAGAGAGCTTATGCTTTTGCTAGGAATTATAATGCAGCATGACATAAAAGACCCAACCATCAAACAACTTTGAGAATCACAGCAGAACAAGGGGAAAATGATCTCACAAATGGCCAACAGTGAATACTGACTGTTGTACATTTCTGAAAAGGTCACTGTGGAAAATGTGATCTGCTCAATACAATGCGTTTGCTTATTGTTGTGTCATTTCTTATTCAAATCACAAACTCAACGCTGTAATCCTTAACTAGGCAAGCTGACGGACATATTGTTTCCCAAACAAGCCTGTTTCCTTTTCCAAGGCATTGCTTTTTGATGGTATCATGAAACAAATCTTGATTGAGAGATATAAGTTCCAGTTTGAGCCTTGTCAAATATAATGCAGACACAGCCGACCCTAAATGCTACCAGTGACGCTTTGTCAAAACCACCTAACTCCGGAATCATTTGAAAACATTCTAGCTGCCCTGTAGATGCTGTTTCCCACCACAAAAAACATATTGTTAGATCAAACAGACTCTACACTCTGTTTGGTCATGTTGAGGTTTCAAACTATTCCAACCACATACTCAATGCCTTTTAATGTTTGGAGAAATCAATGGACCGATTCCCGTGTGCCAGAAAACTAGTATTAGTAATTTACTTCATGCTCCATTGTTTTGAATGGCACTGGTCATTTCCTCTTCAGCCACGCGGATGGACCAACAGTACACATTGTGCTGGTGAACAAGGGAAGCACTTCAGCCCTGTGGATATGTGCGGATACGTGGGCCTCATGCAGCTGGAATGCTGGAATATCAGAATATTGCGGCCGGACCTTTCGATCGTCATTTAGTCAGATGATTTTGTGGTTGGAATGAAACAGGACCCGACCACTGAAAACTCCAGAACTGCATAATGGCACCATCAAAAACATCAGGATTTTTGTGGGAGAGTGCGCTTGAAGCAGTATTATATAATAAAATGTTATCAATACTTAGTTCTCATGTCTGGAGGCACAACTAAAAACAGGCCACCAGCATGCATTGGTTCAAAAAGAAAACTGACAGTAAACACTAAAGGAAGGAATGGCAGTAAAATGTAGTCAACATAAGCATAATGCTGTACAATTATACCACTTGGCATGTTTGATATACTCCCTCGTCGTAATTCCTCTTGAAAAATGGCGTTAAAATCTGAAAATATCTCCCCCCACATGTATAGTACCCAGGAGCTCTTCTGTCGCCTGTCTCCCCCAGCAAATTCTTTAATTTAGCTAGTGGTCTTAAATCTGATCAGAACAGCCCACTCTAAAACTCCCCAGTACCACAGTCCAAATGACCAGGAGACATGAAGGCCACGTCATTCAAAATAGAAAAATAATTATTACAATATATTTTGAAATCCACCCTCCTTTCTGTGGGTGTTCCATGTGAAAGTAAATACTGTTAAAGTGCTTCGATTCCTCTACAGCGCTCGGGTACTGATACCAGGTTTGCACATAGAAGTCGGTGTACGTTACGAAACGGCCGGGCTGCCTTCTGAGTAGAGCCGTGGGGGGTGCTGTGCGGCTTTGCTTCTTGTTTTGGCGGTAAGTCAAACTGATACAGAAGGACATTTGGCCCGCTGCGCTCCAAGCCGCCGCGGCAGCGATTCGAGCCGCGGGGGCCCGCCCTTTTTTTACGCGCGTCTGCAGACTTCTTTTCCTGTTCGCGCCGGCGCGAGCCGCCGTCTGCACAGCTGCGCTAAAGCTGACCCTGGACCAGCGGGCCGCCAACATTCCCACACGCCCTGGGCCCCGCACAAAAGAACGCCGCTCCCCCTACGGGCTCCGCGCCGCGCGTGCTAAACGAACCCCCGTCCCTTCAGTCTGTCCTCTTTGCAACTCTGGGGGAGAATTAAAACCATACATCAAAAAACTTTCTTTCAGGCGAGGCGGGCTTGGAGCGGCCCTTTATTTTCTGTGAATAAAGCAGAAAAACTAGAGCGAATGTGATCGGTGTGGCACACGAGGCCTGACCGGGGTCTGTTGCGAATTTTTGCCGCCTCCAGTGAGCGTCAACTGCTCCCAGCTTACAGCACTGAGCGAGCGCTGAGCCAAGAAGCCGAAATAAACATCTGCTTCGTTTTGGTTTGTTTGAAAGAGAATAATGATATACAATATCTCTAAATTAGCGCACGCAGTTTCCTGCAGAAACGTTTATTTTACCGGAAAGGAAGCAAAAACTTGTCTTAACAGTGGTGCCGTGTCTTGCTGGAATGCATGAAGTACAGACAAACTTTGAACAAAAGTTTTAACATGAGTTTTCACTCTTGTTGATGTCATTTAGTTATCGTGGTCAGTTGTCTACGACCATGAAATGCACTTTTTTGTACGTCGCTTTGGATAAAAGCGTCTGCCAAATGAATGTAATGTAATGTAATGTAATTTACATGAGAACACATAACATTTTCAGAAGGTCATCTCTTCAGATCATAATACATCTCATAAATTGTTAAAATCTAAATTGTAGCATGTTCATTGTTGAAATAGGCAAACGATGATATATGATATGTGCATTAGTCTTTTAGTAATTCAACGCCTCAGGTAAAGCACTATTCATTAATAAACACCTCATCAGAATAAATGACAGAGTTGAAATATTCAGTAGATAATTGAAATAATGCTGGCCAAACATACAGTATATTCAAATGGGTATAGAGAAGGTTGACAATACATACGAGTGACCAGTATATACATTTGCAGACATAAACAAACATTATTGGGTTTCGCATTGCTCATTAGTAAGAGCAACGCAGATTATTCACAGTGACCGTAAAGGCCTGATTCTGAGCTCCTTTTTTTCAGCCACATGCTATTTTGGAGACGGAGGACTTGTTTTGACGTTGGTGGTTGTTGAACCATTCCCAGCCCCTGGCTTGAAATAATCCCATGTCTGCCGAAGTATGAGTGAATTTAACCAAGATCTTTAATACTGGGGAACAACCGCAGCTTCACAACGGTGACCAAAGGATCCATCCCAGCCCTACAGTAGCAGACTGCGGGAACTTGGGAAAGCAGGAACCGCACAAAATCTGCCTTTCATTTTTATCAAAGCTTTAAAAAATATAACACAACATTATGTGTGTGAATGTGTGTGTGTGTGTGTGTGTGTGTATGTATATGTGTGTGAGGAAAAAATATGGATGATGGGAAGCAGAGCAGCAGGACCAACTGTTTACCCACAGTATTAACTTGTGCTTCTGTTCGTGTTGACTCTGAAGGGTCTACATTGCAGGTTTGGATGCCTGACATATTTGTGGAAAAACAGCCGCTTGTCTTGGGCCTGCAGAGAGACAGAGCTCAACTGAGGGCACAAAGCCGACAGTGCAGAGAGCTGCGGGGAAGGCTCTAGACCCCACAGGTGCTGAAGCGAAACCCCAGATGCACCACGCAATACCACAAATGCGCCCTCATGCAAACTGCTTTACCTTGTACCACCTTAGACTGCAAAGACTTGCCGCAGGCTCTGAGAGTGCAATTCACGTATAACTACATTAACTATCACAATACTGGCACTGACAACAGCAGCTTTTCAGTAGTGCACTTGTGGTGGTTGGATGAGCATATGAATGTTCGGAAACTTATACAAGGAAAAAAAAACATATAGGCAGTCAGTGAATTGCCAATTCTTTTGTGTGCAACAGAGAAAAATCTCCTGAGTCAGCTGCTGATCGTAGGTGGTCCAGTCAGAGCTCACCCAGGCCTCTGAGAGACAAGTATTTGTTTTATCAGCAATTATCTGTGCTGTAACAAGCCAGATCATCTATAGAATGCAGCAAAAAAAACCCTGCAAGTCTAATCAACTTTAGCTTTGCCGGTCTATATAAATCTCTATCCTTTCCCCTTAGGATGCAGACAGAGTATAGTTATGGCCCTATTGATGTCCCCGCAAGGCCTAGGAACATGCAGTCTAGAGGCTGGCCAAGGGAAAAACTAAACCCCTCCCTCACATTGTGGGAGGAGCCTTCAAGCAAACTTTCATTAAGATGAGTGGTTCTCACTAAGGTGTTGGGTGAGCCTTGTGGCCGGGCAGAACCGCCCTCCCTCCCTGATCCCTACAGCCAAGAGATAAATGATGTGTGAACAAACTGGGGATTTGAGGGGAAGTGCGAAGGACAGACATGCTAACATGTGCATGCAAGTACGTTTCGGTAAAACATGACAGAAACCTTATTTTTTCCATTTGGTATCTAAAATAGCAGTGATTAATAAATTTGCACCATGGGTGACATCTTTCATCTGCTCCAAGCTCCACCTCTGAGCCAAACAAAAATGCAACCTAGGTACCTTTGTTATTTTTATCCATTTTTTATTATCATAAATAACAAAAATCAGGAAAATGGCACATTCCTTGAATAGTCTGGGACTTCTGACTGTCTGGAATGCCTGTCTCCTCTAACTACAGCTTCAGTGATATGCTTTTCAGTAATAAACTGTCTATTCAATCCACTGGAAGATGAACTAATGGGCAGCTGCCAAACCCAACATTTGTTCTCTTGGGCAGAAGAATAAAATAAACAGAGCACCCGGATCTGAGAGTGAAAAAACAGGAAGCGTGAACCATGTCAGTCCAAAGATCAGGCCAGGAGCCGTTTAATGGCTTTTGGAAACTTCACCAAGTCAGGCAATTATTGCATCGACAGACGCGAGTGTTCGCTGACATCTGTGTTTAACTGTTGTTTGACTTATGGAACTCCTAGCACATACTGACAATATGGGGGTTTTGATATATGTGTGCTGTTAGATGAAGCTACCGAAGAGCAGACGTGATTCTGAATTCTCATTGGCCAGAGGTCCGGGGCCCAGGGCACGGGAGTGCATTTAGAGGAACACTCTATCATGGTTGCACATGCACATCTAATAAGCGCGCCACATTTTTTCCAGTCAACGCCTTTTGGCTCAGAATCAAACCGATCCAGTAGCGTACAGTGGTAGCATTGTGTTCAGCATTTATAAATGGAGTATAAATGGAAGTTCCATTATACAATAAATGTTTAATTTTGTTCATATTTATTTATGACCCAGTGCGCTGATGGATGGATGTGTGCGTGTGGGCATTTGTATTTTGTGAGCACACATGCATGTGCAGCCTGGATGCATAGTATGAGAGAGCCAGATGAGGAAAATGAGGAAGCTGAGGAAGGCAAATACGATGAAGATGCACGGAGAGAGGGACACTCACTATGCGCTCTCGTGGTTCCCAGGGCAGGTCATATACGGCACGTAGGCAGCAATGGACTGAATCTGGCTCATGAACTCATCCCCAATCCTGCCGTTGTCCTGTAACATGAACACAGGACCAGTCACTGCCATCTATCAGTGGCCAGCACTGCTTGCTAGAGCTAAAGACACCTATATACCTGCAGGCTGAGGGTCAAAACCTGAACTTTATCCAGACTACTGTTGTACAAACTATTCTTAATAAAATGCCTAGAGGAGGCCTTTGATGTCATTTAATGACTTTAATCACACTGATGCAACAATTTTAAGATCCACTGTATTCGGGTGCCCTGATTTAAAAACAATGGAAAATTCCATATTTTGATTCTACCAAATCTCAGGAACTTCTACACATACTGCAAAGGCAGTAATGAGTAATGGGCTTTTTCTCACAATATGGAAAGAGGGAAGTAAAACAAGACTGAGACTGGGATGTACGGGGTGATATAGTGGTATGGCTTATTTATAGTAATCTTTTCACCAAAATCAGAAGAATCTGATGCAGAATGTTTGTATCCATTGTATTAAATGAAAGCAAAGCAAAAGCTCTACTTGAAATCTGGTTTCTTTAACTGGCTAATTAAATACCCAGTGAAGAGCATCTTCATTTCTGCAGCATTTGACATTTACCAGATGGTCTTTTGCAGAGACGTTTACACAGCTTACATTCTTCACATACAATCCACTTATTACAGCTGGATATTTACTGAAGCAATTCCGGCTAAGTCCCATGCACAAGGATGCAACAGCAGTGTCCCACCTGGGAATCAAACCTACAACCTTAGAGCTACAAGCCCAGTTCCCTTAACGTTATGCAGGTTTTCGCCATTCCTTCTCCTGCTCACATCACCTTACTGGCTCTGTCTAATGGGGGCTCTGGCATTGATCTGCCCCCAACAGATATCCTGTCCAAACAAGGGTTCTGATGAGAAAGATCCCCTGATGCGTGGGGTCAATCACATCGCTCATAACCGCTGTGTAGCACCCAGCTGGGCCGTGTGCACCAGGCCACTTAGCAAATGAACGCTGAGGTGGAGCAAAGGCCAGCGAGGGAGGGGCTTGTTTATTCAGTTTAACCGGGGGATTATTAGATAGCCATAATAAGGGAGTCAGACAAAGAGAGCCCAAGAAACTGGGGAAACGTTTTGTATTTGTGATTAATATTAGAGGTTCATAAGATTATTATCAATTATCATTAGAGGTAACGTGATGCATTATGGGATCTCAGGGATACAAAGCAGTCATGGACAGAGAGAGTGTGACTTCTTCAGCCTTAATGATGTCATCAAAAGTCAGGGTTACTATTCATTACCATTTGAGTGGGATACCAGAGGTGTGATTTCTTCAGAAGTTATGTCTATAACTGACAATATATTAGTTTTCCAGACATCTTTAAAAAATGCATCTGCATACCAAAATAAATGTGAAATCAATTTATTTGACTTAGAATTTAAGAGCATTCAATTAAGATCCTTTTAGAATAGAGTTCCCAGACTTTGCCAGTTTCTATTTATAAGGTCCAGGAAGCAGTGGAATAGTGTCCCATTTCAGCTGAAAGCATTGGATGAACTGGGGAGATACATTTTTGTGGTTGTCTGATCACAGAATCATAAATATTTTGTTCCCCTTCTCTGGAATAGGGATTTGGAAGGGAAACGACTGCATCGATTTTCAGAGTTTTCATTTGCCCATATTAAGTCAAATTCCAGTACGCAGAAGTGCGGGAACCCGTACTGGGTGTAATGTTTACACAAAGTCAGCGGTTCTCATGAAAATTCCAGCAGAGGATCACCTCTCACTTTTTCCATGGGTTTACACGGGAGTACAAACATTTCATTGTCCAGTGTCCCCCTACGTTCCATTTGGAATGGGACTTTCGTTTAAATGTCCTCAAAAATGTTATGGATTCTTCCCCTCCAGACCCAGTTTAATATGTCCCACATTTAAAGAGCTGAATACGGAATGAAAAATATCTCACGCAAAACCGCTATGGTGCTTTCCACTGCGGAGCAGGCAGCTGGTTTTACCATCTTGGGGAGATCAACAGGTGAGTCAGTCAGAATGGACTGAGAATCCTATCCACTCCAATCAGTGATTTAAGTCTCCCACATCACTGCGTTTCGACACTTCATTGCTACATTTTTGGGGGATTTGGGTATTTGTTCTGGCACCGTGGCAAACCACAGGCAAGGGTAGCTACTGATGGCCCTGGATTATGACCCTTCCAAGGCAGGAGAGCCCTTGAATTACAGAGCAAAGCTAGCTCCTCACAGACCTGTATAAAGTGTGGTATGGCTTTGGTGATTTCTGCCTGCAACGATAGAGCCCCATATCACACAATTTTCCTTTTTACAGAGACTGCTTCCTCTCTACACATCAGAATAAGCACACGCTGTGTGTTCTGCTATCTGCAGTGGGCAGGCCATAGCCAAATCTGCCTCAGCGTGATAACAATAACAATGTGTGAATGGGCTGTAAATAAATAAACAACAAAAATATGATCTTTCACACAGCAATCTAACAAAAATATGTCTAACCAATCAACGCTAAAAGGAAATGATGGGCATGTATGATGATGTTCCCCGATATTCTGGCACTACCAGGCAGTAAATAATATATCATCACCACTATTGTTGATAGCTATTGTGACAGTTCTCAATGCAGACCATGACTGATTACTGTGTTTACCGTGGATGAATTGTATGCTACTGGGTGTTTGTTAATTACACAAGGCCACTGACAATATCTACCACATATTGCCTGCCATATCAGACAATCAAGGTGACAAATTATGAGAAAGTTCAGAGGATGTATGAAAATGTATATAAATTACCTCGTCCATGTCATAAGCAAAGTCCCCTTGAAAACAAAACAAACAAAAAAAACTCAAGATCATTACTGTTTCCACATAATTATCGTTTTAAATAACACACATTATAGTTTGGACACAATTCACATAGAATCTTTCATACACTGAAAACATTTTTTATAATTCCATAATTTCTTCACCACAGAATTATAACTGTAATGATACAGTATATGTGTCCAATTAACTTGACAAATATCTGCAGTGACATTAACTATGACATAGAACGAAACACCCAATATACACTGGCAATGCAGTAATTTCTATCTGGCTCCTTACCAATGTGCAAGATAGCGTCATACGTTCCAACTTGGGTCTCCTTCTGCAGCCTGGACAGTGACTGGGGGTTTTCATTTCCCATGTCCCCAAACACAGCAAACCTGGGGCTCCAGGAAGTGGTCTCATTAAGGGCGGTGAAGTAAAAGATGTCACTCCAGCCATCTTCACTGCCACAGTGATACACTGCAAATCAAACAGAAAATAGAGGCCACCAAATTAGGCTCCACCACAAACTCTTAAGAGCAACAAAGCTCTTTGCCTTTGATGACATAAGTTACCAGACACTCTCACCAGATCCAAAGTAATGTGATATAAAATATTATCACACACCTTTAAAAAATGCTAGATATATATTAGCACACACCAAGTGACAACATGCTAATTCTTGGCAAGATGACTTGGATATTTACACACAGCTATCCTGGGATCCAAAAATAGGTTTGAAACTCGATTTACTGGTTTAGGCGCAATGTTTATTTTGGGCGTCTGGAAACGACGGGGCCCTGCGCTCCCTGATTCAAAGGAGTGCCAGTGAGGCGACACCCAGGCCGCGATGGAGGCGCGCCCAGTGCGTGAGCAGGGCTAAGGCCCAGAGGCCTAACACCTCTGCGCTCTCAGGTCACTGTTTACCGTGGAGATGAAATGCACACAATAGGCCGCAGCTGCCTCCCCGCTTCTGACCACCCCTGTGTCTCTGCCACAAAAGCAAAAGCAAACAGGAGCTTACAGGGAAGGCAGGATTTACCAAGCCCGGGTCGTGTGAAACGCGCCCATGGCAGAGCACACGGGCCTAGGATAAATGGATTTACCTCCCCGCCCCCAGCCCTGGGGAAACCCACAAAAAAAAAGATCCCAGACAAAACAGGGCTCCCAGCGGCATTGTCGCTGTGGGCGTACGGACGGGGCGCACGGGCGGAGGGAGGCGAGGCAGAGCACGGCTCTCTGGCCGCGTGTCTGGTGCCCAGGGCCCACTGCGAGACCGCAGTTCTCACACCCACGGGAGTTATGCAAGCGCCATGTACGGAGGGCCCCGCCTGAGCTGGGCCCCGCCGGCGGTGAACCCATGTCAGCTCGCTACGAGCCCCATTCAAGCCTCATTTCAATCCTCAATTTCCGGGTGCTTCCACGCTTGGCGGCTCCCGGTGCCCGTGGAGCCCCGTGCCCGGACCGCAAAGTGCCCCCGGTGCGCACTTACCGTAAGCAGAGCCAGGTCTCAGGCCCGACAGCGTGACCCGGTGAACGTACAGTTTTCTCTTCTCTGACCCCCCGTCCTCAAAAATGGTGCTGGTTCCCTTGGCCATCAGATCAAAGAGCTTTCCACCCCACACGTTGTACTCTACCACACTCTCCGTCTCATTGAAGGTAGTCCAAGTAATCACCATGGAATAAGGGGCCGCTGTTAAGAAAGATGCAATTATCTGGCGTGAACACCTGCAGCACAGGCAGACAAACAACACAGACAAAAAGGGCCCTGTATTTTTATGACCACTTAACAAGTTATATAACTTGTGAACAGTCCATGGAACAGGCCCAAAGGGATTGGTAAATCATGTACAAGTTCTTATGTTCTCTCCTGTGGCTAAATATGGCCTTGGGAGAGATGAATGCTGGAAATATACCCATATCTACGAGCCATTAAGCATGAAATGGGTAGCATATGTTCTCTAAATCACACATAAATTCCAGCAAGAATTTAAAAAAAAAACATTCTATTTACATTAACTGTACATAGATGATTATAGTGTTGAAGGGTTATAGGGTGAAGCTGTGGTTAGAGCTTATACTGTTTATGAGGTCTCTGCAAACCAAAAGCTCAGGATCCATATCTGGCTCCTCTGGAAAATCCATTTGGCTCTTCGGCCATATTGACAGAAGGGGGTAAGCTTTACAGGAGCAAACTTTATTTTTTGTTAAGATCTAAAAAAACTCAACGCCTTCAATGGGTGATATTTTCCATCTGCATCCAGTTCTATTATTTAGCACGTTTGTTTGAAATTAACATATACATATGAATACCTAAATGTGTGTGTGTGTGTGTGTGTGTGCATGCATGCATGCGTGTGCATATTTATGTCTGAATTCTTATTGCTTCTGGCAGACTACCGACTCTAAACTGCTAAAATGGTACTAATCCTTGCTGCAGATGTAAGAATTGGTTAAAAGTTCAGATCTTGTTAAAGACCCTAGAAGGGTACTGTAATGACAAATGTCATGTTCTGAAAGCATACTTGTAAATTGTCATGTTGTTTACTATGACAACTTAAGTGAACATATTACACAGAATAGACCACTTAATTTAGGCTGGGCACAAAACAAAATAAAACAAATAAGCAGGACTTCAAATAATAACTAGCAACGCAAATTACAGCATTTGTTTGGTCTGATTTGCATTTACTAATGAAATCATTGGGTATTTAAAAAGGTTCCCTGCCTAAATTGGCATGCATAAATTTATCCTGGATCAAAAAAGAATCTTTTATTCAGAAATGACTCAAAATAAAGATGGTGAAAACTTACCTGGATAAGATATGTGTACCTGCTCTGGCTGAGACTTAAAAGGAGGAAGAGCAAGCACCAGAGGGGCTGCCAGACAGCACAAACCCAGAAGAGTGCAGAGAGAGGCCATTTCACTCCGGTACTGAAGATCACTGCTGTGGGGGAACAAATGTGTGAGGCTTTACAATCAGTCCCGTGACTTTCACATTTGATTTCAGCTGACCTGACTGTTTTGTTTCCCCAAATGTTTACAAGCACCGATCATTTCAGTTTTACAGAAGCACTAAACCCACCCAACTGTACAGAGAAAAAGCATTTAAGGTTACACAGCGGCATTACACCCACCATGATATAGAGAATTACCAAGTCTTTCAGTTCATACTGTACACAGCGAATACAAATTCCATTGTAACAAAGTGCTAAACCCTTTAAACCAACCACTGTATAGAGAAGTATTAAGCCCTTTTATCAGTACAGAGGAACTACGCAATCCATTGTACAGAAGTACTAGGCCTATGCAGAAGAACTACACGCTTCATTGTACACAGAGTCTGGTAATACTCCTTGGCACTACCGCAGTTGACTGTATGAGCCAGATTCAGTGGCTGTAAATTAAATGTTCCTTGGTAAGGACTGCAGAGTGCTGTTTTATATCTCTCTGGAGGTAAACTCAAAATCAGTCATCAAAAACATGAGGCAAAACAACTGCAAAACATGAACTCAGCAGAAGTCATTTTGTTACTCAGCAAAAGGAAATGCATAGGCTGTAAAACTGACTGATGTTTTCTTCGTCGTCAGTCTGTGTCCGAGTGTAAATTACCAATGCAGCAATTTATATAGAGCAAACAAAAATGAATGTTGATAGTCTTTTATTACCCTAACATACCAAAAACATTATTATGTTTTCTGTAACTGGGGTGCAGCACAAACCAGCATTCTTCTGGACGTCTTGGGTGACTGACCTTAGCGCTCCTCTCTTCCTTCAGTGCTCTTTGTAGAATACCTACTTCAACATTCTGCTAATGGCATCGAATTGCTTCCAATCCCACACTTCTGCAAATTAAAAAAAAAACCTCTGTCAGCAATTCAAGAAATAGACACTATGCATTTCCTCATTACAACTCAACCCCATCCAATCTGCTGTTTCAGATGCTGTTTTATAGTTTTATGGTACATTAACCTCATCAAGAATTACATCCTTCTCAGTTATACTGAGCTGGACTTTCGGTTTGCATATTATCATACCATACCTATATAAAGAGGTGCTCCTTTCCAAGTAATTCAAAGGGGAACATTGCAGAAACAGTTCTGGTATAATCATCCTTATTGGTGTGTAGTATTTAATTATGTGTGTTTATTAATACTGTTTTATGTTAACTGCTCATCACATATTATATGCAAGAACATAACTAACAAAGGGACACTCAGCTATAGTTACTGAGGAAGATGATGTTGATGTTACAGTACTTATTGTATGTTCCTATACCTATTCTGAACAACAATAAGGACCCTAAATATTTCAGATTGATACGTCATGGTCGCAACATCAAATTGACAATTGTACTTTGTAGGTAGCCAGTCCTGTGCAGGATGGTTTTCAGTATTAAGTCTAATTTAAGGAACATGGGACATGTTTGATAGCATGTACAATAGCAAAGTGTCGACAAAAAGCTTTGAACAATTTATTTTTTGCCTTTAGGTGTGTATGATTCTGAAAGAATCACAAAGGAATATATCCACACAAGTAATTTCTGAACACAACCAAAATTGAAGTGTGTTCAGATTCAGGTGTTTCTGTTCTATTCTATGCTGAAATATTTTATGTTACTTATAATATATTTAATAATGAGGTATAGTAAGGATATATCTTAAGCTTGATACAACTTTGCCTGTCCAGAAATGAATATATATAGTGAAAGTTAAAACTTGTATAGGGGGCTCACATGGATTTTTAGAATACTTCAGAATTATTATAAATTATAAAATTTATATTTATTATCATACTTTAAATATGGAGTGCTTCAGAACATATGAATTTCATTGTGAAAGTGACAACTACACATTTTAATCAAGAAACATGTAATGCGTGTATTCTATCCTGTCATCACTGGGGGGCGTCCAAGCCCACGTACAGTGTGCAGAAGAGCCCAATCCCCCAACATGCACTATTCCTATGTTTGAATGACGCAGGCTTCGCTCCAATGTATTTACATTTGGACCCCTTGATATTGTGCATTTAAATTCTGTACCTTTAGTCCTATTGTAAACTTGGAGTGTACATCAGTGTGGAAAGTCTTTAATGATCAGAGTGATTCAAGGAAGCAAAGAAAATGCAACGGTAGGTTTCTTGTTTCGTTTTGTTCCCCTTGCGCTGGTTACATTGTGTTGCTTACGACCAGAAAGAACTCCGTACGCTAAAGCACTCTATACAGTGATAGATATCACAGCTAATTGACTAGGGAACTAGCAAGCTGCGTGTTCATACTGCCGTATTTCAGTTTGCTTTGACAAACTTTAGCATATCTTCCTATTTTGAAAACCACATTCAGTTAACTGCAACCTCACGCAGCAGCTGAGGCCTTATACCCAACAAAGTTACTTAAATGTAATGGCTCAGAGTTAAATTTGCTATATAGCCTACGTTTCTGGTTTTACAAATACGTCTCATACTCTCAAAATCTCGGTGAAGATGGATGAAGTAGTTGGATGTTACAATTTAATAATAATAATAATAATACAGCGACTTACCATGGTGTATCTTGGAAGATAGACACTGTTGCCTGAATTTGAAACTAAACATACACGGAAACGGGAACTCGAAGCTTTCACGCCAGAGTGATCGCAAGTGTAGGCTAACCAAATAGCTAGTTCGCTAGCTAGATCCGTTCTCGCAGGTTATTTTATAAACTACCGCTTTCATGGTAAATTTGTTCAGATTTGAATTCATTCGCGAGCGACTCTCAATTCCTGAAACGTGTATGTTGTTAAAATATACAGTAACACTTTACTGGACTGCAGCCATATGAATTATGCGTAAATGGGCAGTTTATTTTCCTGATCCCGTAACGGAACTACGGCCATACGTAGGACACGCCTTGTAAATACAACCATTAAAGTGTGAAAGAATGTTACCATCTGGCCAGTTTGTAATCGTGTAACTGAACTGACAGCAAGTCTAGAGATTTAGAAAAATTTAGGATTTAGGAGTTGTTTTTCCGAAGACCACAGGACACAGCAGGTAGGCTACTATGGACATGTTACGCTGGTGCATTCGTGTGGCGCGTTTCGCCTTTTTTACTTCATAGCCTACCAAACTGGGCTTGGTCCTGGTCTTGTCATTTTCAGTGCCAAATGTGCTGTGTGACTCCTATTTCAATGGGCTATCCTTATAAACGACTTTAACACATTGTGGATGGTTTGTTCTGGTTAAATTGCAAGTGCTTGATGATTGGGTTGCCACTTGCCACCTCTGAGTATCCTCTACATCTGTATTGGTATTAGGCTATGTTTTGTTCTAACAGCTAAGTGGGATTGGGATGCCATCCTGAAATTTTCTTGTGAGGATTTAGGAATTGTTAAATTAATTTAAGAATGAAATTAATCTTTCATTGATTTAACAGACATGCATTTGGTTGAACTTAAAATAGCCTTACTTTCAACATCTTTTCCAGGGTCTATCTATATTATGGCCTCTGGAGACCATGCCTGTGAGAAGAAAGGATTTCAGAGTCTCGGGAAGGCGCCGCCCAGTGAACTTCGCAAACACGGGAAACGTCCTGTTGCTGTGAGCAACATGAAGGAGGCAAGTGGACAAGTTGATGGGCAAAATTCTAACTAAAATTTCCTTGGCCCACTTCCACTTCATTTTGGCCTGCAAATGTGGGACAGAATGTGTCATGTTATCAAGTGACCACAACAACTTAATACTTGTACATTGACATTTTTTGTTATGTGCGAATTGGGCACATTAAAGGATATAAGCTCAGGTTATATAAATTTAGGCTTGGTTAGCAGGGAAATCATTAGCTCAGTATATTATGGAACAGAGTCATGTCTGAAGAAAAGCTGTTCTTTATGTTGGATTGGGAGCTGTAATAAATGTTTTCTGAGTATAAAGAGATGTGGCCAAATGTATTTTTGCCTGGCAGACCTGACTGGCACCAACAAAATTGGGTTTGTTCTCTTTTATTACTTTTCTTTCTGTTTTAGGTGGATTTTTTTCAAAAGGAAGAGATAAATAAAAAGAGGTAAGTTTTCTTGCACCATCAGCAGTTGTCTGCTCACCATTATGCATAATCTCCATTGCAATATTAACAAGAGCAAAGAAAAGCCCATTTACAAGTGCACTTTGTAAGAAACTGATTTCTTAAAAGCTCCATCTGTAACTGCCTCCCAAAGTTAGAGGACAAAAACCCTGTCCCAATACAGTTTGTAGATGATGAACGTAGTTCCTGGGTGGGTACACAGTAATAACAATTCCCCCCCACCTCCAAAAGTTGAAGTGACATTTGTGGCCTTCCAAAGACTTGACAGTGCCTAATTTGTACCTGTGCTTCACAGATCTCCAGTGAGCCGTACTGCACACAGCTCTGGCAGTAAAGTAAAACGAGTGGTGTCCTGTAAGAGGAAGACGCGCCACGTGACGGTGACCTCTGGGGGGCGGCGGAGGCCGTCCACGGCAGTAAGGAGCTGTGACATGGCAAACAAGGAGAATGAAATGGCCTGTGCAGAGGACCAGAATGGAATGCTGTACGGTGACCATCGTGGGTTCCCTTTGAACTCTGCTGAGGCCACCAAGGTGGATGGGGCTGGGTCCAAATACAGCGACTGCTTCACAGAGGTTAGAGACCAAGAGCTATAATGTGCAGACTGTAGAGTTCTGCAGTCTGTATTCTGTATCTGGTTCAGCTGTTCTGTAGTTTGTTTACTGTTCCTATATAATTCTGGGTTTCCCACAGGAAAATATTCTCGGTGGCAGGGCCTGACTGGGGACTGGGGGGGGGGACTGATTGGTTAGGGGCACAGGGCTGGTTGGTTTGCTGCACCTTCCCATGGGCTTTGTAGGCACTTTCCAATATAGCTTCCCAATTTTATTGGGCTGTAGAACACTTATTTGTTTACATCACAAAATTGTGCTTTTTCTTATCTACAGGTTATTTGTTTGATTGTCATGAACTACTGTATTGTTATTGCTATTATTATTATTATTATTATTATTATTATTATTATTATTACATAGCAGATGAACCAAACTATCAAATATGAGCTCCCATACACCCATTTTTAATACTATTTGATTAATACTTTATAAACTAGCCTAAAAAGATGTTCTCGTTGACAGCAAGCTAACAGAATTTATTCTGGAAGTGTATCTTGTTAGAACTTGATTATTGATATCTGGATAGCTAACAAATTATTTTTGACAATGATGCATGGCTCAGGGAGTTACAGTAATACCGTTAACATTACACCTAGATTGATATTTCATAAGATTATAACGTTACAGCTGGCTAGTTATTCCAAATGTTTTAATAGGGCATGCAGTGGTACAGATGACATGTCCTCTTGTGTGGCAGAAATTATCCAGTTCCCCAGTTCATGTCAGTAACATCATCCCACACAGGTGATCGTGCAATCAGCCGTCTCCATGGTAGATCTAGGATCAGGTACTTTTGTGTAACTTATGTTCACTGAATGAAACACTGATTCTAGATCTATTCTAAACACAGGACTAAATTCTGTTGTTCTTTGTCACATTTGTTTCTAGTTCTCTGTAAAGTTTTTTCTTAACCACCAGATGTCACTCTTGATTTTTTGTTTCAGAGTGCAATCAGATTTGAGCTTATACTATTATTAAATATGTTTTTTCCCCTTTAGTTCCTGCTGCTTATTCATGTTTTAAATTTTCTTTAGTTGCTTTTCAGCAAGCACATTCCATGGCTACTTGAGTGATCAATTTATCTGTTTTCAACAGCTTTCAAAGGATCACAATACAATGGCACAAGTGCTTTTTGGAAGAAATCTTAGGCTTACTGTTGCTTTGACTCTGTGGAGAAGAAATGCTGGGGAATTGATTGCATACCTTATCAGGTAAAACCAACTTGCATTTTGACTTGCAACTTAATCCATTTAAAATGTTTTACTTTAGGATCATAATATGTTGTGTTTTATATAGGATCCAGGATACAGGTGTGCTTGCTGACTGCTTGCCCGTAATTACTAAAAGGTATTCATTTTTCGTTGAAGCATGTCAGATAAAATAGAGATGTTTAACTGATACTGTCTGTTGGATTGATTCTTATTTCTTCCTCATAGCCTACAAGATGAAAAACCATGGATAACCATTGGCTGTTGTGTGGACCTTCTACCACTTGTCAAAAATATGCTTACCAGCCAATATGAAGAGTGAGTTGTGATATATTTATTATTGATGAATTAATGTCTAGACCAAAGTCAAGATTCAAAAACCTTGTCAAACTATACCATCTTTCAGATACCTGATAGTGGGTTTACACTGGGTTCAGTCTGTGGTAAAAAAGTGGTGGCCAGAGCTATCTGCAAACAACAAAAGTACACCTGACAGCCATTCAGATGATAGGTATGTCTGTGCACTTTTACATGGAATATTGTTATCACTTTATTGTCTTTGTTGTCCTACACCATCTTGTTTTACTATTAACTTTAAATATGTTGTTAATATTGTAGGAATATTCAAGTCATGAAGCAACAGCTCCAGGAATTGTGGGAACATGGCTGTCATTTAAGTTTAGTTCCAGGAACTACAGGAGAAATGGCAAGGGTGAGCAACTGATTTCTTGTGCCTCAGGTTTTTTGTAATTATATTGTGGAGCGGGCATGAAAATGTAAATGAGCACAGTTACCTCTTAGAAAAGGTCAAGCGAGTTGTACTTCATTGTAATCCATCTTGTTTTATAGGCTATAGAGTCCTTTTTGTCACAGCTGCACTGAGATTACCATGTAGCAGAGGAACCAACCACTCCAAGCACTTCATAGCAGTTTAAAAAGCTGCTTTTCAACTTCTGATTGACACTGGTACCAGAAACTGATCAAGGTTCCTGGATCACGCGTCACCAGTGGGGTTAAAGAATTGAGTGACCCACTGATGCTCTTTAAAAGTGAAGACAAAAAAGCCTCCATGAAATGCGAATGCCTGCTTCACATTGAAGTGGACCGTTTGCTTAGTGGCACAGGTTTGACTTTATGAGGTGCAAAAGACTGTCAGTCAAGACTGTTTGGTGAAGTGCCAAGCTATTTTTCTTCTCAAAGCAGAACTGTTCTGCCATGCAATATGCTTTTTGTTTGTTTGGTTTTTTTTTTCTCTGTCGACAAATGTAACCCCCCCCCCCCCCAAGCCATTCAAATCAAGAACTTGAACTGCAGCAGTCTTAAGTTATTAGATCGTTTTCATCTGCTTATTCATGAGTAAAATGTACATAAGATTTTATCTATTATTAAATACATTTGCAATGTGTCAGAATTTCTTTGCTCTATATTCACAAATGCTGTCACAAAAGTGGAAGACTTGCAAAATGTGATTTAAAAACACAAGCATCGCACTGATTCTACTTCAGCTCGATTTTCAGAGGGAACACATCTGAATGTTTTAAAATAGACCATACCAAATGTAGGTTAAATTCATAAACGGCTAATTAAGTGTTTAGTATGCAATAATTGGGTATTTAAATGTCATGATGTACCATCAATGCAACATTTATAGTGAACGTTACATAGCTTATGGAGTAATGCTTCACCAAAAATGGTCCGGGAGGACCACGGGTAAGCACGTTCAGCATAACCGTAGACGTATAAACATGTTGCAATGAAATGGCTCGGTTTGTTGGCATGCGTTTTGTTGTTTATTTCCAAATCGAGTTTAAAATGACAGGACACGTATTTATCTAACGTGCAACGTTGCTCACATCCACAGCAGTTTTTTTTGTTGTAAACATTAACTTCCGGGTTTGTCAATAAAGTTTCACTGCGCGTGACGTCACTCTTAGGCGACTGGAGAAGAAGTGACCTCAGCAAAAGGTGGAGGAAGCCCTGGAGATCTTCGCGTCAGTTTTGATTAGAAATCGCTCTTCTTAAATTGCAACTTTACCGAGCGTTTCTTGCAATCAGGCCTATATCTGGTACTCCGATTTCAGTATGTTGCCACACGTGATCGTGGCGCGAGCATGGATATATTTGACTGCGTTGTTTGCGGCGTCTTGTGCTTTCAGTGATATGGAATCTGGGCCTGCAAACTCCGCAGCGCAATCTAACGGAGATAGGTTCAAAATAGAAGGCCGGGCAGTCGTGCCTGGAATTAAAACACAAGATTGGATTTCCACAGCTCGAGTTCTCGTGGAAGGAGAAGAGTACATTGGATTTTTAAAGTGAGCTTTGATTGAACAAACAAGCAACGTCAATATTTGTTTTAAAATGGATATATTGGTGATCTCGAATAGCTGTCTACCGTGCATATTCTCTGTATTGTAGTCATTTGTGTACGTTCACCTTATATCTGTTGTTACTATAGTGGTACTATTCAACACAGAATGATAACAATTATACGAATCTCTTTCCACAGAACCGACGGCAGCTTTGCGGTGAATGATGTACCCTCAGGATCATATGTAGTAGAAGTTCTGTCGCCAACTTACACATTTGAACCAGTGCGAGTCGATATAACGTCCAAGGGGAAAATGAGGTGGGTCTATTATTTGGATAGTAAGCTATCCTAACATAACCTATTTTAGAACAGTATAGGCTGTATACCTGGACTGTTTTTCCAGGTCGTTCAGTCTCGAGCAGATGAAAGGAAACCTTCAGAGTCTGAAATAGGAAAGTTTTTCTCACTGATGCTCCCCTGGGCACATTTACTGTGATGGGTTTTATTGCTGAGCTGCCGATTCGTTTTAAGTTAGTTTTATTTTTCTAAGTACTTATTTGGTTTTGACATCTTACTGGAAACTGCTATTGGTGCTTTGTCAAAGTATCTTGGGATGGGGTTCCGAAACCTTACAAGTTGGGAGGATTTGATATTTCATCTGTTCGGTTATTTGGTTATCTGTAAGTTTATTAGGCTAGTTTGTATTAGACTGAATTGAATAGTATGAACTAGCTTGTTTAGGAAGGGCTGAGAACAGTTAACTGAACAACTGATTAAGGTTAATTGGGTGCCTTAAAATTTATTCAGAAGCATACACTGACACACATGAGCAAGAACTGGAGTATTTTTATGAGCTCATTCGTACCTCCAGCAACATCTGACTTACAGCAGATTCACTATGACCCATCAAAATAAACATTGCGTACAAGAATTGGGTCCGAGAGCCACAGTTAAGAAGCACCTAGGATAGAATAGTGTTTCCCCAGTGAATAAATGAACCGAGAGAGTTGTGAGGAGAATGAAGGACGAGGCCTCAAGGGTGTCAGGACCCATTGGGGGATGCCTATCCACAGGAGGCTACATCTTGTTTTTGCCACTGCTACTTGACGTCAAGTGTATTCCTTGGACCTTACCCGTACTTATTGCTAGGTAATTAATCTTGTTTCATTTTTCTCTGTGTCGAACCATGTGAGAATTGTTGTTTTTTTTTTTTTCTCCCCACTGATTTGCAATGAATGGATGCGAACGGTCTTAACTGCACTGCATAAGAGGTAAAGCTCTCTCTTGTGATTTAAAGGGCACGGGTAGTGAACCATATCAAGACGTCAGAGGTGGTGCGGCAGCCGTACCCGCTCCAGTTGAGGTCCTCCGGACCCCACTCTTATTTCATCAAGCGGGAGACATGGGGCTGGTCAGATTTCCTCATGAACCCAATGGTAGGATCCGTTTTTGATAACTGAAATTTCTGGGGTTCTATATTTCAGGACTGATGAGAGAAGGGTTGTATTGACCTCCTTACCATTATTCCTGTGGTTTATCTCTCTGCCGCAGGTCATGATGATGGTTCTCCCTTTGCTGATCATTGTCCTCTTACCGAAGGTCATCAATACAAATGACCCAGAGATGAGAAGGGTAAGATGAGCCCCCAGTAATTCACCCCCACTCACCCTGTGCATTATCTTCTCTTGGACTTCATTAAACACAGACATTTTAGTAAATGTTACAAGTCGCAGAAATATATTGCGTTTGATGTGATCATGCCAGCTTTCTTATTCCTGCCAAGTATAGGACAGTTAATTTGGAGACCAGTGTGATGACAAGATTTAAATTGGAATGGAATCAAAATTAGTTTAATAAATTTAAAAAATAAAATAAAACCAAGTACATTTGAATAGCTCTCAGTATGTTTAACAATGAAACTCAGCATGTTTGGTTTGGGCACCACACCACACAGTGCTCTCCAAAATATTTTGGCTCTGTCGTGAAAGTGTCTTGGCAAGGACTGAACTGCTCAATGTGATCGGAGCCTTTTTCTGTCAGGCTGTATGCTGTTTGACTCAAACAGCCAACCAGCTTTGTTTTAGTTGTGTGGGTGACCTGTTAACCACTGTGGCTGTGACAGTACTTCACCTACACTCATTTAATCAGACATTTACAAAACATCAATATAAATATCCAAGAAAAAAAGGTGTATTTTGCAAACACTTCTTCATGTTTGCTACACCAGCTATCCTCGGCCATGCTTGTTTTGTCTCCTTTGCCGTCAACTTGCCATTAAGTCATACAGTTTAAGTAATTCACATTTAAAATGCAAATGCAATACCAAAAAGCCACACATTACAAATGATACTTACAAAATAAACTTAAGCGAATTAATGACATGGAGAATTTTTTTTTTTCCCAAAAGAAACTGGGATGTTTGAGTTGCAGTTACCATAAAAGAATATTTGCCTTGCATCATAAAGGGGAAATATGTAGAACTGCCTTTGTATGAGCTTCAGTCATAGGGAGAACTCCTTCGTTAAAATGGAAAGAATGGTGTAGGGCAGGGATCATCAACTCTGGCCCTCAAATCCAAATCCAGCCCTGGTTTTCTTTTATCCCGGGTAATTAGTGCTACTGATTGGCCAGACTGTCTTCACAACTAACTCCCAGGCAAAGGGAGGGTGGAAAACCAGCAGTACTCGGCCCTCGAGGACTGTGAGTTGCTGATCCCTGGTGTAGGGCATTGTTGCCTACACCACAAAGCAGCTAGTAAACCTGCATGGGGATATGAAACAATTTGCAATTCCTTTCTCATGCAGGAGATGGAGCAGTCGATGAACATGTTGAACCCAAACCAGGAGCTGCCAGATGTCTCAGAGTTTATGACCAAGCTGTTCGCCAGCAAGAGCCCGGGCAAGTCAGGTGGCAGCAGGGGCGGCAAGAGCGGCGCACTGAAGAGGAGATAGCAGCGCGTCGTTGCCGTATCCACCGTGGGCAGTTGCCATGGAAATGACTCTACGCTTTTCTTTTTTTGGTACTTCCGAATGTGATGGTAGCTTCCTACCTCATTCTTTCCCGGCTGCTGAGAGTGTACCAGAGTCATGATGTCTGTCCCTTGGAGATTAACAGTGGGGAAAAAAACTGAATGTTGGAAGAAATGCAGTGTGCTCTTTGATACTACCTTCATTGTTGTTTTTATGGTTTTTGTGAACGCCCGTCCAGTTCAGTTCCCCATTTACATTTCTCCTGTGCATATTCCCATTTGCATGTCTAGCATTATTAAATATGTACTTCTTTGTACCTCTTGATCTGTTAAGTTAAAGATGCTAATTTGTGTGTTCTGCGAGGAAACTATTTCCGCATTGTGTATATATTCATGCTGCTTCTGGAATGAATATAACTGTACTCACTCTGCACCTACTTGAATGTGAGCTTGTATAACAGATCGAGCTGGCAATTTGGGATAGATATCTATTAATGAAATAACTTATTCCTTTTTACTTTTACAATGGGGGAAAAACTTATTTAAATAAAGGTAACAAAAATTGATCTGTCTACTTTTTGTTTTTAACAAAACTCCTCTGGTTCAGTCTGGATCACAGAGTTAGACACCTGTTTATGAGCCTGTTATCTGACTAACACAGTTCACTTATGAGCCATTTTATTTCTGTCGAGATGCTATTTTTCATTCTCTTGTTTTTTTTTTTAGTTTAAATTTACTGCAGCTCAACAGTATGCTTTCTGTAAGTAATATGATTCTTTTAGATGCATCTCTTTGTAGACTTCTGAAATTCTGACCTGCGAGCACCTCTTCAGCACTCCCAGCTGTCCCGGGATTTTCCTGTGAATGGGGCCTGGTCATACAGTCAATGTAGTTTATAACATTTTGAATGTATGGCTTTTTAGACCCCCTTGCAAAAAATGACTGCAGTCGTGGAGTACAGTACATCCCTTTAACTTTCTGTAATCTTTCTGGTCAAACAAACTAATTGGGTAACTACAACAAGCACAAAGGTTGTAATCTGTGCCTGCTCTAATCCAATCGGATTTCCCCTGGTGGAGAAAGGCAGGCCAGTGAAAGATTTGCATGAAGTGAGTATCTGGCTCGATTGACTGATAAATTCAAGCTTTAACCCTTGGCGTGTCCCAGAGTGACGTGAAGAGGAGGCTGAAGTCCATCGGTGACCGAGCTTAATAGCTCTGTGTAGAAGACGCCGCGCGTCACTGGACTCTGAGTCTCAGAGCGCCAACTTGGATCGCCGTGTTTGCCGTCTCCCTTGAGCGACAGTCAAAGTACATTACGTGTGAGAGCACGGCCGCACGCCGCCAGAGCCCTCTGCACATTCAATAAGTAACCCACTCCAGGAGAGGCAAGGAAGGTAAGAGTTCCTTTCAGGGGTTCGTTTGACTTGACTTGTTCTTGTACAAGGAAAAACATGTCTGCTATTGAATACTATTCTTATTTATTCTTAATTTACTCTCTGGAATGTTGCTATCACTGAAACAAGTATCACGTTTCAAGAAATATGTTGTAAGGCATGCAATGTTTAACTTAAATGACCACCTCCATTGATAACTTTTTGAGAATGAACACCTGGGAGAAACTGTTCAGTTAGACATACCAATGCATGCTTTAAATTGCCTTAAAATTCACATTTTAAATGTTTGTTCTGTCTGCCCATATGTTTTCTCTGGGTTTTGATTTTATGTAGAACAACTGAAGGTGCCTTTTTAAAATAAATAGTAGCTTCATATCAATTCAAATGTAAATTTATGTCTAAAGTCATTCCAGTGTCATCTTTTCTATGATATGTACAGTATGAAACCTGTGCTGTTTTGTGCATATTAACACGGCAGTGTGTCTGTCTGTTTTGGCACGGTGTAGGTACATGTGGTGTAACATGGAGAGTTCAGTTGTCTGGTTGAGGTGTCTGCTGCTGTCTGTTCTCTGTTTGATGGAAGCACACTCCAAACTTCCTCCTGCAGAGAACATCCATGTGCTTTCCCCTGAAGAACACAAACTAGTGCTCAACGTGGGAGATGAAGGCAAGTATGGATCTTGGCCGATCTGCTAGCTGATCTGCGCTATGCCAGTGGTGACTGTGGCTGGCAGTCCTATAGGGAGGTGCACAGTTGGCTGTGGGGTTGCCCAGGTGTGAAAGGTCAATGGTTGTGTTTCCCCCACCGCTTGACTGGGCACCTGCAAGCTTGCCTATTTGGCTGAAGAGCATATGCCTGTCTGCGCTGTTCTGACAACTTTTGAGGTGGAGTTGCAGAGAAAATGTATGGACCTGGGCGTTCTTATTGATAATTGATTATTTTCAGGGCGATTAATTGAGGACAAATACATTAGCTTATGCCTAGTAAGTGTAGTGAGAATATTTTGGAAGTGCATTTCTTTCCTTTGAAGAAATCTGAACGTCCACGATGATTGCTCCCTTTAAGTGATACCTTTTTATTGTAGTGCTTGTAAAGTGGCTTATCTTCACTTCAATCACTGATAGAAATACTAGGCTGTGTTTTGAATACTGAGCTGTAAGCAATTAGTTCAAATTCCAGAATCTTGAACAAGTGACTCACCTGGGGCCAAAAACACATCACACGTCACACTGTGTGGTTGTCATAGGTGGCAAGAATTGAACCCTGCTGATTTTACTACTGAACCACTACCCAACTCACTGTACAGTACAGTGGCTGATTAGAGCAAATTGTGAATGTTCCTTCTCATTTTTGCCACATATGCACATTTAAAAAGACAGCAGTATAGTTGATGGTGTCATCCCAGACATATAAGAATGACGTATTTCTTGAATTTAAACTGGGTGACAAAGTGTTATTGCTCCTTATCTAATGTGAAATTGTGTATGGGTACGATAAATGACAAATTTATTTGTTTAATATTCCTTTATGTTCACTCTAATACCCAACGTCAAAATTAGAAAAAGTATTTGTTTAATAATTCTTCATGACCTCTCAAATCCCCAATGTCTTTTGTAGTTGGCATAAACTTGGCTGCACACATTTTAATTCCAATTTAATGGAATGGGGAGGGGGGGGATGCTTAGATGGGCTCAAGAAAAGAATATACAAACCCATATTTATTTTGAATTTAACCAGGACATCCGGATTAACACCCCCTCTCTTTTGAGAAGTGCCACAGGGTTTCTCATTGCCACAGTGAGTCAGGACCTCGGTTTGATGTCTGATCTGAAAAGCAACGTCGCTTCCTGTGCGGTGTCCCCACCATCGCACTAGGGCATTTGTTTCCTGCTTGCTCCAATGGGTTTACTCTGGAATGTTCCTAATTGGATTACCAATAGCCCTTCTAGCAGCAGTTCAGTTTTTCCAGGTTTCCCATCCAAGTGCTTCATCCAAGATGATTCGATCTACAATAACGTTATGTAATATCATAATAACTGGTGCTGTCTTGAAATAGAAATGTTCTCTTAAAGGCCCTGTTCAAAATCCGGGAGGACAACACAGAGGAAGAGGATCTTTTCACCATCACTAGGGGGCAGTGTATGGGCTCTTAAGTACTAGAAATTTCAAGCACACCCATAAAGATGATTTGAAAACTGTTAATCCTGTCTCATTACGAAAAGGACTACAGTGATTAGTGTGGGAAAAGTTTATCATGACAGATGGCACTAGCTAGCTAATCACAGTGATTATGAATATGTCCCAAGTCAGCTGTCACAATTTCTGTTCGCTTCAAAGTCAAAAAGGAAACTATACTGCTGGAAATATCAAAATTGTTGTGGTTTGAAAATTTCATTCTGTAACATGAAAAACCACCTCTTTCATTTCTCTGAACTTTTACTGTTCAAAGAGTAAAATTTTCAAAGAGATTTGTGAATCTCTTAACAGATTTGTATTTCCCACTAATGAGAGAAGTATTTTATGGCATGATTAAGATGGTGAGTTATCTCCATGCTGTCCCTTAGAGTTCCCTCGAGACTGCTATGAGATCTGGCAGAGTTCTGGAGGCCAGGCCCGGGACGGGGTCTATCTGATTCGACCAGCGGGGTCCCTCATTCTGGTCTATTGCGCCATGCAGGATGGGGGTTGGACTGTGGTGCAGCACATTACTGTCAACAGCAGCGTGGACTTTGACCGCACCTGGACCGAATACAAGCTGGGCTTCGGCGCCCTTACCGGTGACCACTGGCTGGGCAACGAATACCTCCACCAGATCACCAGCAGACCCGGCCGGTTCAAGCTGGCCGTCAAGCTGGTGGACAAGGATGCGGTCACCAAGTTCGGGGAGTATGACCCGGTCCTGGTGGAGAACGAGGAGGCCCAGTACCGGCTTCGCCTCGGCCTCTTCCAGGGCACGGCCATGGACGCCCTCACCCAGGACACAGAGAACTATCTACACGACAACCAGAAGTTCACCACCAAGGACCGCGACAACGACAACTACTTCCAGAACTGTGCCAAGCTGGAGTTCCAGGGAGTGCCGGGAGGAGGGTGGTGGTATGATGCCTGCGCGGGGGCCAACCTCAACCGTCGGAATGTCCTCTACTGGCAGAAGGACTGCAGTAAAGAGCACCTCTGCAAGTACGCCTGGATGATGGTGAAGCCCTCGGATGTTGTTAAGGTCATCCACGGAGGATGTAAGAAGGATGAGCTGTGATTAACTTTGGTGAAATTAAATGAATAAGGAGGGGGAGGGGTATTCTCTGTGATGTATTTTTCCATCTTTGGGTGGAGATCACTTTATCGAATCCATCCTTTGATCATGACTTGGGTTGCAATCATCATTTCTGGTGTCAAGTTGATTAAACATTAAAATGAGCATTCCATAATGCAAGAAACTGTTTGCAAAGCCAAAATATAAGAATAGCTCTTATAAAATTAACATGGCTAGTTGTTTTCATTAAATAAGGCATAATATATTTCAGTTTGAAAATACACAGGTACATAGTCACAAAATACAAAAAAAATAAGTCAATATTGACTGCTTTGTCTCCATATGCCTGCAGGCCGTGTAGTTCCTCAATACAAAAAATGTGTGGAAAAATGTGCCCTGGCTGTGTTCTATTCTGTGTTAAATGATTTCTTTCTGAGATTCAATTTAATTTTTATTACCAGAAAGATCATGTTTAATTATGGAAATGTGATTACATCATTAATGACTATAAGTGTGTGATGTGGATCAAATGTTTAAGTATGTCATATGAATATGTACAACTGAAAAGCTGTTTGGATGTGGTGTATGATAAATTTGTATTTTCCGGACAAGTAAGGACAAAATGAAATAAAGTAACAAGGAAAACTGTTGAGGTAAATGTTTTTCGAGGACATGTCTGGAGGAATGCAAAGGGCATTTTCATGTCTTCCTTTCAATAAATCACAAGAGAATATTTGATTTCGCTTCAGTGCAATACAGTATTAAGTGGATGCTATGACGGCACTGTGTTGCTTTTCCAAATTCCAATCGTAATACTTAAGAGTTGCACATAAATCATAATTAAGAACCTATATATTATCCTCTTTAGTGTGGGGATAAGACAAGAGTACAGGCCGAAACCAGTTGATTTTAAAGGAGTATATGGAAAGCAAACTAAATCACAGTATCTAATGACACATATTGGACAAAGAAAAGCAAATAGTGCGTTGCTTATGTCCTCTTTTTCACTTTTGAGTTTGAATGCAGATATATATACAGGCAGCGTGCAGTCTTGCAGTCAACATGTATAATGTTACCTGTTGCTGACTGAAGTTGCTCTAACTTTCACTTTTGTACAATATATAAAGGAAGAAAAAATTCCATTAACACAGAAGGTGTCCTCTATCTAGCATTTCAGGCAAACAGTCTGTAAAGGACATTGGTACTTCAGTACACTCCGTGAAAACGTAAAATGCAAAAACCATGTTTTTTTTATATTTTTATCTGCCAGTACAGTGATTTCAGATTTCCAGTTCCTGTTTTTGCTTCTTCTCTGAGGCAAAGATCGCAGTGTTCCAGTGCAATTTCCAATTTCCTCTTGTTGTTTTTTTACACGTCGAAAAGGTTTAATTTGTGGTGTTGTTTGAGCTGGGTCATGTGACGCACAGAAGTTAGCAGTACAGTACTTTAAAACGGCACAAGTGATAAAAAGGCTTTTATAATCGACATACAATCTTGAATAGGCTGCTAATCTCAAGCTGACACACAACCAGGATGACTGTAGGTAATACTATTTTCTGATTAAAGGATACAAACCTCCAAAATCTGCCACATTAAAAATGTTAGCCCTTAAATACAAGCAAGAGAACAAAAAAATCTGTGAAAGTTACAGATTTTACAAAAATGAATTCAGGCATAATAAAGAAACTTTGTTTTTTTCTTTTACAGATGAAGATAAACAATAAATAAAACATGAACAAGAAGCAATAAGTTTTATAACAATGTATGTTTTGATATATAAGTGCCTGCACTAATACAAATCTTGAAGGAAAATATGTATCACATAGTGGTATAATGCCACAATTATTTTTCAGCCTGTCACATAGAACACTTTATGACTATTTACAAAGCTTTGGTATAAAACAAATACCATAGTTCACCCTAGAGGCTAATTATTGCCAAACACTATATCATGTTAAATTAATACTAGCAGAATATGCAGCTCCATCCTGGAAGAATTTGAACATTTCACAACTATTCTTTTACAATAACATCCATGAAGTTGACCATAACCACAAGTTTAAGTGTCAAAGTATTGTCAATGCAAAATATATGAAAAATAAGTCTGTGGAATTGTATCTCTGATTACGTCAGTTTTCCACCAACAGCTGGGTTTTGCCCGTACCAGTATAGCTTTTCCTCTGCCCTTTTTTTCTTCCATTGACAGAAGAGTAGCATGCGAAAGGTCTTCTGAAAAGTCTTGTTGCAGAGGGCATAGCACATTGGGTTAACAGTGCTGTTGACATAGCAGAGCCAATATCCCAGGTGCCAGAGAGACAGAGGAATGCAGTCAGAGCAGAAAGTGGAGATGAGCACCATGATGTTGTAGGGGGTCCAGGTGAGAATGAAGGCTAGAAGAATGGCACTAAGTGTCTGGGCTGCCTTCTTCTCCTTTATGAGGACCATTCGCTTTCTCTTGGTGATCTGGTTCTTCAGATTGGTGTCCATGGGTTTGGCAGAGGAGGAGGTGGAGGGTGCGCCCATAGACTCTGCTGAGGAGCATGAGGACGGTGCAATTTTAGTGTCCCCATTTTTGCTCTGCTGAGAACTGCCCTCTTTGGTGACTGGTTTGAACTTGTAAGAGACACACTTCTTGCTTTTCTGAGAGCTGCTCTTAGGCAGGGAAGGGAAGTAACTGCCTTCTTCATTACTGCTCAGCTGCTCAGTCTCACTACCAACAATGCTTTCATTGTGACCGCAGGCCTGGTTCTTGTAAGCTGCTTGGAAGATACCTGGTGAGACAGGGCGCTCTTCGTCCTCTGAGGAGGCATAGCTGTTGAAGGTGGTCACCTGGTCAGCTTTGGACCACTCATCACTAGACAAAGCTGCTGACTTGGCAGCGTTTGAAGAGGACCAGGAAGCCTGGTTCCTATCTCGAGAGGCATTAGGGGGCTGTTTACAGTTGAAACAGGATCTTATGATAGTCTTCTGGGGTTTGGCACTGCTGGTGTCAGCTGAAGAGTTTAGACCTTGAAGCTCAGCCAAGTCCTTGGTGCGTTTTTCTGTTTCCTTGTAGATCCGGCAGTACAGAATGGTCATAATAGAGACTGGAATGTAGAAAGCAGCAATGGCTGTCCCAAACGTGATCACCGGCTCAGAGAAAAACTGGATCTGGCACTGCTTGGCTGGAACTGTTCTTTTTCCAACAAAATACTGCCAGCATAAAATGGGAGGAGCCCACAAGATGAAAGACACAAGCCAAGCCAAACCTATCATGATCCCTGCCCGTTTTGGAGTTCGCTTCGCTCTGTAAGTCAGTGGCCTTGTAATGGAAAAGTACCTGTCAAAGCTGATAACCAGCAGGTTCATTACAGAGGCATTGCTGGCCACATAATCCACAGCTAACCACAAGTCACACGCTAAGCTCCCCAGTGACCAGTATCCCATCAGAATGTAAGAGGTATATAAATTCATGGAAAACACTCCAATGATGAGGTCTGCAAAAGCTAAGCTCAGCAAGTAGTAATTGTTCACGGTCTTTAATTGGCTGTTGACCTTAAAGGATAGCATCACAAGAATGTTGCCAATTATTGTGATCAAACTCACTATGGCCGATACAGTTGCTATGGTTATGACCTCCCATAGACTGTGTCCGATTGGCTGGATATCTGATGCATTGCCACAGATAGTAGAGTTTGACAGCTCCTCAGCTCCCATGTTGTTCCTGTTTCTCTTTGCCTATAGAAAACGTATTGAAGGAGAAGAAGCCTCCATCAGGATGTGGTACATGATCTCCTAAAAAAAGAAAAACACAACAGTTGGAGTACAGACAATTTAAAATATGTTCAATATTTTCTATGTCTACAACTTTGCACCTAAACCCATAATTATAAAACTTAAAACAAGACTCACAATTCAACGTTCAGCCCCGTAAACATATTGATAATGTATTAAAAAGGATATAACCTATATAATAATGAATAATCCGCACAATAATCAACAATTCATCAATCAAAATATGTGTTCATACGTTGGATACTTGTTATAAAAATGATATAAAATAGGTAAGTTCTCTCTTTGCCCTCAGTCAGGGCATACGATATGAACAGCTAGATGGTTTGTACTCCAGTAATAATGGATGTGAATCGTCGGCTAGCATCTTGCAAGCTATTATCAGTGATATACTGCTGGGACATGGATATGGTGTTCTCCAACGGGACACCTTAAATCTTGCTCACCTACCTCTTCAGTTACTTTTGTTGAGTTTGTATGCATTTTGGACAGAAAGTGCACTTGAGCTCTCGCACTGTGCTAAAGCCAATAGGTTCTGTACAAAACTCTTGTATCTCTTGAATCAGCATTGTTTTTATTCATTTTGAAGTCTCTTAATTAGCAAAAAAAAAGATACTGTTGCGCTTCTGCAAACATTGCATTGGCTAGCTATCTATTTTTTAAAACATTTTTTCTTGAACTCATTTTACTTATATTGCAACCTTTGTGTTAATGTTACTGTGTGTAGGTGTGTTCAGTTATTGTGGGTATGTGTGTTCAGCTCTCCATCAAAGATCCACCGCCTGTCTTGCACTTTCATATTTCTCTAGCAAAACTCAGATGGCTATAAAATTAATATAGGTTTTACTCAATGTGCTTGCTTTCTAGGTGTGTAATTGTGATGCTCACTGTCTTCGTGGTTGTGGTCAGTCAGTTGAAGGCAGCAGCTCTTTTTCCCCATCATTGGGTAATTGTGCAGGTGCTAGATATATATTCTCTCAGGCTGCCATCAAAGTCACCATCATTGGAAATACTGTGCTCTGATGAATTCAATCAGACAGAAGTACCCCCCTCCCACCATTGCTCTCCCATCATTTCCCTATAGCTACTGCCTGATCATAGAATAGAATACAACTGAAGAAAACTCACAACATTAGCACTTAACACATTATAAACACCTACCCCCAATTAACTGCAAAAAGGACCCAGCGATTACTAGGTTAATTATTGTACAGCTTTCTATTAAACACGTTTCATTCACTTGCTGTGAGAAAATGCTTCTTGGAATAAAGCTCTAGTCCATCCCATTAGGGGTGTCCAGAGGCAATACTATCTGCATTTTCATCTGTGTAGCCAATAAAAGGATTAGTATCTGCATTTATATTTGGGTTGGGGTGGGGGCATCTTGCTCAGTTGCACTATTAATAAATGCATCTATTAATGCGTCACAAAATGTATTTAAATTCATGTTTTATTGGGCATGACAAATTACAGTTGTCTCATTTATTTTTGCTAATCTCATTTTTCAAATTCATTTCTTCCAGTTATCATTGGTCAACTTTAATGTCGTTATCATTGCGAAAAAACTGTGAATATGTGCTCATATTTTCAGGTTTGGATGCACCCTTACTTTCCAGGTCATCTCACCTTCTTGTTGTACTTGAAGGTTAATTGAGTGCAATTATCACTGTTTTAAATCAAGCTTTAGTTTGTCTTTAGTGTGCGGCTAGAGAATTGACACCCAGGATGATTAAGGGTTGTGTATGTTGTGAATGGGTAATACAAATAGCCTGAGGTACAGCCTATCACTTTTTTCCACTTCTGTAGGAGGTTACAAGTTTGCAGTCTTTTCATCCATAGCACTTTGAAAAATAAACAAACAGAAACAGTGCCATCATGAAGTCATGCTTCTGTCTAGTGCACCCTCATATGGGGTGTGTAGAAAATACTGCTTGCTGTTAGAAACCTATAGCATACCTGACAAATCTGATGGTGAAAGTCAGCAGGGCAGGGAATTGACTTAAGCAGCACAGTGGAGTTTCCCATTAGTGTACTCTTTAAAGTGGGACAAAGAACAGTAGCTGACAGATGCTCTGAGGTCACAGTTTCATTGAGAATGCCTAGGACATGACAGGAAGTGACAGGCTTCCAAGACCTTGAGTAGAGCTTGTCTGACCAATAAAATCAACCAGCCCCACCAACGAGAAAGCGATGCAAGAAAGACCTGCTACTGTACATACACCGGTTTTCAGTTACATTATACACAACATGACTAAAAGTATGTGGACACCTGACACCCAACACCTCATCCAAAATCATTGGCATTAATATGGAGTAGGTCCACCTTTTACTACTATAAAAATCTCCACTCTTCTGGGATGGCTTTATACTAGATGTCTGAGCATTGCTGCAGGGATTTGCTTCCATTCAGCCAGAAGAGCATTTGTGAGGTCGGGCACTGATTGGGCAATTAAGCCTGGCTTGCAATTGGCTTTCCAATTGATCCCAAAGGAGTTGGATGGGGCTCTGTGTAGGCCACTCAAGTTCCTCCACACAGATCTTGACAAAACCATTTCTACAGTATATGAACCTTGCAGTGTGCCCGGGGTCATTATCATGCTGACACAAAAAAGGGCCCTCCCCAAACTGTTGCCAAAAAGTAAGTAAGGAAGCACAGAATCACCTAGAATGTCACTGCATTAAGATTAGCCTTCACTGGAACAAAGGAGCCTTGCCCAAACCATGAAAAACAGCCCCAGACCAAGGGGTGTCCTGATACTTTTAGTTATAGAGATTATTTTATTATGTAGAGACAGTAGGAACGCTGGCATACCATCATGAGACTACTGTTGAGCTTGAGTCTCTGCACATGAATAATGGATTGAATATTTTGGGGTCAGCAAAAGAAGTTATAAAACTTGGCTGTTGGACTTGGCACAAAAAGCTTTTATATTTTTGCTTCTTTTAACAATGATTTTACAGTGAGTGAATGAAAGGGAAATTTTAATAAATGTTTCTGTTTAAACTGAAATTCTCTTTCTGCTATGTTGTCTATTTATTTTGAATATGCATCACGAAGATGATATTTATTCAATTAAATAATTAATTAATTTAGTCTTTATTCTACTTAGCCCATTTTCACATTCTAAAAATATTATTATTTCCCTGTGGACACATGAAGTCAACAATCCCCAATGTTTCTTCAGCGCCACCTAGAGGTATGCAATGGTCCATTAAAAAATCAAGCACATCAGCATTTGGAACAGCAGAAAAGGACCCACCTCTTTAAAATTATGTATTAAAAAAAGAACAATATCCAGAAAAAAATGCTCAAAATTACTTTAAAAAAATATTACAATAAAGCTCTCCATAGGAGTCATTAGAACCAAGGACATGTCTATGAGGACTTGTTAAATTAATCAGAGGATTCTGGGTGTCTGAATATTGAGGAAACTCAGAACACATCAGATTTTAAGACCAGGTCAAATGGCTGAAAAACAGCCTAGCCCATTAATGTCTGAAAGCTGATTTTTTACATTATGTACATGAACGCAGTGGTACAGTAGGTGACAGTCTCTTGGCTAGCTTTTTATAATCACTCACTAATGACAACTACTAACTTGTAGGCGCCAGTCCAGCAGCCACAGAGTGATAATGCAGCACTGACCCTGGGAATCCCTGGCCAAATTATACCCACCTTATACCAGCAGAACTATTGTGGATTCACAATTATAATTAGCTAATGGCATTAACTGGACTTGGACTAATGGTGTTTAGCCAATTGCCTTTTGATACTTTTTGCATTGATACACTGCATTTGTAAGCATTCTCTTACCAAATATAATCATAGCATTAATGATAATTTCAAAGATAATGTAATGAACAGTCACTTTGAATTCATCAACACATGCTGAAATATACAGACAATTCCCGATATTACATGTAGGGAGTGACATGAATCAAGAGTGACTTAGGCATGCAACAATTTCTGATGAAAAACTATACAAACAAAAGTACAGTCATTTGATAAATGGGGCCAAAGTCTCGAATTAGTTGCCTGCACATATCACATATTGACAGCTTTAGCCATTGCTGAGCACTGATGTTAAACAACACCTACGCTCTCTCTGACATCTTGTCAAATGCTGTGTGAGTGATCTCTGTTGTTAGATAATCATGCATTGCTGTCAATTAAATAATGCACAGTTAATTACACCCACGGACTTCAGGAATTGCTGATTTGTATAAACACTCTCATCCGTTTTATCTGTGTTGCGGTTGGATTGCACTCATTTGATTCATTCATTAGTTCCGAGTTTGTTGCCCACGGTGACTGCTTCACTTTCAAAACCAGGGACCCGCAATTCCCCCATGAATTAGATGCAGGCATAATGTGGTCAAAGTTGTTACTCCGTGCAATTAGAGTAACCATGCAATTAGGAATCTGAGTCATGTTTATGTTAGGATGTCTGCAATCCCAGGAAATAAAATAATTCATTTAATATCAGAGAAATGTAGATATTAGGTACAAAAATACTGCTGTTTGGGTCTTTTTGATTGCATGTTTTTAACTGGTATTTCTTTACTTCTTGGAAAGTTTAGTCCTAGTGAAATTACCATCAGTAAGTCATTGTCCTATTCTGGTGATCCTTCAGCAATGTTCTGGTCGTGTCTATGGTTCTGCGGAATGCCCATTGCAAATAACAGTGTTTGGGGGAAGTTCTCCTTCCTCGGCAATACAATAGTTTTGTGGTCGGTAATTTGCAGTGATGCATGAGGATTGCAGGATGTTTTTAAATAAAAGTGATTACCAAATGGGCAAATGACAGCATTACAAATTTAATGGGCACAACACTCAAAACTGATCATGTCCTTCCTCAAAATGTCCGCAATGCTAAGTGCAACAGCAGCTCACGCATTCAGTATGCACTGGATGCCACTGTGAAAATGACTATTTGATTCTATTTTGCATTCAGGAAAACTGCTTTCAAGAGGAGGGATTTCACATTCAATCAGAACTGCTGACACTATGATAGTCACTGTGCATTAGTGCAGACATCCCTGCCCTAGCCAATGAGGATTTACCTTTGGATATGCACACCTGTCCATTCTTTGTTTCTGTAGTAGAGCATCACAGGAGATGATTTTAAAATGTGGGGCAGTTGAATGCACACAATAGCATACCTCGCCCATCACAGGTCTTAAGTCAGCTTGACCTTTCCTGTGTAGTATCTCTTAGCCTCATTACTATTCTGCTGGCACAAACAGATGGGCACTAGGGACACCACCAGCCTGAGGCTAATAGAAAGGCATTCGGCTCCCAGTAGGAGGGAGAGGAGAGAAAAATATTCTGTTTACCCTTCGGCTTGTTACATTGACATTATCTATCACTATTGTAGTCTTGATCACTGCTTTTCCAAAGCAAAAGTACGACTTGGTATGTAGTACAGTATATTTTGTTGCAGTCATTGTTTATGCATTCCTAGTATTAGCAAGCTCCTCCATTTCTCCTCCTATATGTTTTCCTTCTTTCTTTCTGTCTTGCCTTCTACCTCTCCTCCTGTTTTCCCAACTCTCTTCCTTTGCATTTCCCTGCTTATTTGCTCTCTCTCTCTCTCTTGTCCTCCCTGGCACCCTCCCTCCTCTCAGTGCATTGCATGTTCCTGACACTTGTCCCATTATCACATTCACTTTTTACGAGACGATGAAGCTTGGCAGTGTGCTGTAGGAAATGTGCTTGTACAAGCGTGCTTTGTTAGTTATTTAAAATCATAACAGCGGAAACTTCAGCGCAAGGATACACCTGGCTGTCTGAAGCTGAAAGGCCTGAAAGGTGCATACAGTCCCCTTGGGTGCCTTGCTTGCTGTAGTCAGATTTGACTTTGGTAAAATGTGTCTGAACCAGAAGTTAGGTGGGCTCTTCAGGTGCTGGAGTGCGGTCAGGCTGAAGGTAATGTGTCCCTTGTTGTCGAATCCATTAATAACTTCTGCCTTTTATAACTGTGTTTCCACAGCTTCTTTAACAGCAAAGCATTAGCATTTGGTTATGCTTAATGAGGCAGCTATCAGAGGGTCTCTGTTGATTGATTGAGAATGAGTTCAGTTTTTTTTACTTAATTGTTCTGAATGTTTCATATTCCAAACAAAAGCATAATAAGCGTTCATTAAAACACCATTCTTCTCACTAGCTCCAGAGACATCAAATGGTTATTAGCTGCTGTTGTAAGTGGGTGAAATGGAGTGAAACTGTCCATCTCAGCTTGCCGTCTGTGTGCTTGTCCTACCCTGCATCATCTTCCCCTGGTAAACCCAACAGTTTAACTCAAATCTTCTAAATCTCAAAATGAAATTGATTCCAGATCCTCTGTCTCTTTATTGCAGTCATTTCAAGGAAAAGAATTGTTTTCCGACAGCAAACGCATCAAAACACTTCCCAGGAATTTGGCCAAATCTATTAAGAGAGGCAATCTTTTAAAACAACAAACACAAGCCCCTGATGATTTCTAAGATGCAATATGCCATCTTGTTAAACCTGGCATGTTACAGAAAGAAATATAGTTTATCAGGAAATTCATGCTGGACAGAAATTCAAAGAACAATATATAGCGGTGTATTTGCCATTAACATATTCAAAATGTATTAATAGACAAAATTTTGGGGAGAAGAATTTGCTCTCCTCTAAAGTACATTCGGTTTGCTCACTTCTTTCACTCTGCATTCCAATAGCAGAGCTGTATTTGAGCCATCAGAGACCCCATCAACATGAACGGTTGCTCACGTACAGTACAACAAGGAAAGCCCCGTCAACTGAAATGCTCCCTCCCTGGGAAACACTATAGTCAGTTATTCACCTCTCTAATGTGGTTGCCTGTGTGCCAAGATGCAGTCAACTAATAGCAAGCCATGGTGCACATAACTAGTTACAGGTTGGTATGTCTGTTGCACAGTGCTCACCTTGTCTCAGAAATGAGGATTTGAACAGCATAAGGCATTGCTGTAAAATAAAGTTTTGGTAGGAGCACAATCATATTTTACTTCATATATTGGGTCAAAAACTGGAGAAATCCATTAACTAGAAGAGGAGTTTTTTAGAAGTGGGATACTGTGTCTGTGTCGAAAGATGGGCAGCAACTCTGGTGTTCTGACTGTTGTAAGTAGCACATTCCATCATTTGGGGATAAGAAATGAGAATAGTAGCAGCTGCCATGTGTAGCTCTGAAGGGGAGGAAGTGCTAGGTGGCCTGAGGTTATAAAGTGGAGAAGCCTGTCAAGGGGCTGTAGGGTTTAATAATAACAATGTCTAAATAAGAATGAGCCAGAACCCCAAAGAACCAGAACACCCTGGGTTATCTGGTGGCACACAAGAGAGACCAACAAGAACAGAGTTACAATAGCTCAGACAGGACACAGTTACCTGGACAATAAGCTGGATCAAATAGGTTGGGAACAGATTATTGATCTTTTTAGAGAAATATTCTACAGATTCAACCTCAGCAGTGAATTATGTCTTCATGTCTAGGGCCAGGCTGTGGTTAGTCTGAAATCTATATACTTATCAGAGGTAACAGTCAGGTATATCCTTCCTGTCAAAGAGTGAGGTAGTCTGGGGTCTACGGCAATGCTTACTTTCAGTGTCATTTGCTACAGCTGCCTGTTTACAGTTGTGAACTGGGTAAAAAGAATGGCTTCATTCAGCTCCATTGTGTTGAAATAATTCTAAGTTCAGCTTGCTCTTCACTAGTAATGCACAAACTAAACTGCTGATTCAGGAGAGTATAGACATCTACGGTTCTCCAAGGTGTGCACAATAACCATAGTATCAAATTGGAATTGAAAAAAAAAAAACAAAAAAAAAACAATATTAACTAAATAAAGGTTGCCCTTTACAATGTACTATATACTGAAAAGGTTTAATACCTTGGATACAGTGTATCCTGCCCTGCTTCAATTAGTGCTTTGCGCTCAGCTTCCAGGCTCTTACTAATGTGTATAATTTTCCAAATGGCACGTCCAGCAATATTGCACGCTGGTCTGACTTCTATCAGATTCCATGTTCATGACACATCCGTCCAATGCAATCACACAGCTAATAGTTCTATTGGACAGCAACCCACTACTGAAGGTCACTGAAAAGCATTTAATTGGGGACAAACATATGGTTAAACGGCACATTGCTGATATTGATTGCTGTTTAGTTTTATTATTATCTGTCTTCAAATTTTTACTACTTGTTAAAAAACCATTGAGCATGTTGATAAATGCATAAATAGGCACTACAATGACACACACAGCTATGATTTGTGGAACTACAGATTTCTACTCATACAGAGCTATGTATTGTAGTTCTATTTAAATTTTATGTGTGGGGGGATTGTTTACCATATACCACACACATGATTAAATGTAACAGTTATTGTATATCTTGACTTTGAGATTTATACATTTTAATTCAATGTTCTGTTCAGCGATTGTGCTGTCATAGAAATGGGTTTGTAGATACGTAGAAAATAAATATAGCTACCTACACTTAAGTAACCATATGAATCGTAAATCTTTGGCATAGAGAAGTCCTATTGCTGTTGCTTTGTTTAGACATGATACTGCTTCAACAGTAGCCAAGAGAGTATTTTAAAAACATTTATAAAATAATCTTTAAAAAGAAATGGCATTCTGTGCTGCCATTGTAAAATTCTGCTTTGCTAATTTATTCAACTTTTACACCAACAGGTACATTTTCACTGGGCAATAATAAATAATCACATTCCATTGCAATCAATAGTGTTTTCCACACTTCCCCTGCTGTCGCCAGATGATGTGCCAATCTGTTTGATCGCCTTCCAGTTTCCACTTATGAGAATAAAAATTCTTCCATATGGCCCATTTGCTGGACTTTTTACTTGCATGATTTGATTCTGGGAGAGACCCAGCTTGAAAACTGGAGCAACTGTTTTTGATCAAATATTTTGTTCCCCTTTTGTCTTTTGTCCTCCTGTTAGAAATTCCCAGACCCATCAAATCGCTGAGCAGTGTTCTGTCAATACGAGCATTTGCAATCTCTGAACAGCAACCTCATCTTTGCTCTGAAATCCTCTAACTGAGCTGCATAGTTATTGTGGCAGGTGGTTGTCACAGACAGACTGAAGGTATCTGACTGACCAAAGAAGATATTGACAAGGTTGTCAATAACTTGCCCTCTGAAACCCTCCCTACCTTGACTAAACTATGGAAATTGGGACATGTAGCCACAGTTGGCACTGGCCCAGTCAGTATTCCATCCATACCAAATTAAGCATCACTGAGCTTGCAATGAGCACCACTTCTGTGGATGTAACACTTGTGATGCAGGATCAGAACTATTATAAAATTACACAAGCACACTTTGTTTTGATTTGATACTTTACTTTCATTAGGGATAGTGAGAGGGGACTGTAGTCTGTTTTCAGCTTTATCTGATATCGTGAAATTGAGACCGGCCATTTAAGTTGACTGGTTCTGCTTCAAATGCCAAGCTTCTGCCTCTGGTTTTTCTTGCACAGAGCTCTTATTTGATTAATGCTTAAAACTTTGGTGGATGTAAAAAAAAAAGTGTTTCAGAGAAATTTTCATAATTATGGACACCAATTGCACAGACAATGCACCATACACATACAAATTACATTAGTTTAGCATATTCATGCTTGTGATAATCTTCTGCATTTTACTACTCCTAGGAAAATCTGTCTATAAGGTGAGAAAATAATCCCAGGCAGGTTGTTTGAGGTCATTAAAAAAAAGCCTAAACCACAAATTGTTTTGACATATGATTGCACCTCAATAATTGGCAGATTCTGGAATGAATTTTTCATGTGTCAAAATTTGTCAGTTGTAATAGCTTAATAACTTTCTCCGAAAAATATAACAAAGCATTACAGAGAATGGCCCTCATTCAGATTTAATGAGTTTGACTTTTGATTTCATCCAAATTGATAATGATTGGCTCTTGTCTTGTCTAAGTCTCTATTTGAGGATTGCTCTCCCAGTGACGAGCTGTTCAGAAAGGGCATAAAGACATGACACCTCTTTTGCAGCCTGCTTGCACATGCCAGGAACAACATGAATTAATTAAGCACCGAGTACATGAATTTGAACAGTGAGGCATTCTCTCACAATGTTCAACACACACTCTTAACACACACACACACACACACACACAACCTGTCTCTGAGGTCTCTGAGCACTCTTTCTTTTTCTCTTTCTCTTTCATAGCAATTTTTTTCTTTGTTCCAACACAGTACGCAAATACCAACACGCATGACATTTTCTTGTTTTAATTGACAATTGATAACTCATTTATCTATTATGTTTGGGTAACTCATTAATTTAATGAAATAAGGTCTTAATTCAGCTCTATTGATGTTCTCTTTGCTATAGTGGAAATTGGCTTATGAGTTGAATAATGAAAAAGACAAGAATGCTGCATTCTAATTCTCACTGGGACATTATTGGTGTGCTTTATCACACAACTGGTGCTTTTCTCCTTATTTAGCACTGTTAATTGGCAAACTTTCCATTTGAATGATGGAAGATCCCATAAAATGAAACAAATGTGTGTTGGTTGGGTGTCACATGCCTTTAAGACTTCAACCCAGACTTCAGCTGAACGTGCTTCTGTTGCTGCTTATGTACCATTGGAAAATGTGGGTCAAATATCTTAATGGCACGCTGAGACACAGTCATGCTCAGGCATTTTTTCAGTGCCCATAAATAGTGCATATAGGCTATATTTTCAGAAGGGGCGAAGGTCTGTTTACAGCAACGCACATATGTGAGACGCAGGCAGATGACCAGTTTACTCCCACACATACACTCATAAATGCATGGGTTTCTGTTTGTGTATGCTCAAATGTGTCTGCGTGTGTATGTGTGTGTGTGCATGTACGTGTGTGCGTGCACGCCAACATGAGAATGTATATATGTATGTACTGTATGTATGTGTGAATGTGTATATGAGTGTGTGTGTGTGTGTGTGTGACTACATATATGTACACTCAGGGGCATGCAAATACAGTACATGTGCTCAAAAAATTTATGTGTGTGTAGATGTGCCCAAATGGTAAGTGTGTGTTTCCCTGTGTGTGCGTGTGCGTGTGTGTGTGCACGCGTGCGTGTGTGTGCATAAGTGCGTGTGTGTGTGTGTGCGTGTGTGTGTGCATGCGCGTGTGTGACTTCACATGTGGTCTGCAGGAAGCAAAGAACAGTGAGGTGGAGGTAACTGACTCAGTGAAGCCTAAAGTGACAGTGACACAGAGATAACTGCATCGTCACCTTCAGACCCAGCATCAAAGGCAGCCCATTGACCTCCCTATAGGCATCACCTGGAGCACCCCCCTCGTAATGAGCGCACAGGTAGTGTGAGGGTCGCCCGTTACCCCCGCGTCAGCGCTCTGTGCAGCAGTACTGCAGTGGCGTCCACAGCCGCAGCCTTCTGGAAGCGGGCCTGTGGGCCGTTAACATGGCGTGCCACTCCCCAGCCTGCTGACCCGCAATGGAGGAACCTACGCAAAGGCTGCTCTGTTTGAAGGCCTTATGTATGCAACGCCTCACTCACCTGATGCCCATGGGTTTGTCTGTGGTACCCTGAATACAGGGGCATAAATCAGGTGCAGTCCATCTGCGTTCATGTTTCAGGCTTACATTAGCACTGGAGATCTCCTCAATGGGGGAAACTCTTAAACGTGTACTGTAAATGACTACTAATTCATGATATTTATTTTCTATGGATGTTTTTAAATAATTTCATTAGCTGTTAACATAATTAACAGCATTAGTAAAACATATTTATATTGAGAACTGCAAACAATCACTGTATTATATTAGTATTGTGCTCTACAGTATGATAATGGATAATCATCCACTTGTACTGTTTGCTGCATCTGTCCTCCCAGATTGCGAGCAGATTAGTGTGTGGGTGAGGAGAGATGTGGGGGTTTAAGGGCTCAGTAGCAATAAAGCTGGCCAGCAGACAGACGGTGGCTGAGGTTACATTGAATGGCTTTTTCTTTGTTTCCCTTCTATGTACTAAACCCAGAATTCACGCTTTAAACAGCTTCTGTCTAGATCTGGGCAACAGATAATGTCAGCTCGCGGAAGTATAGATGTTTTAATTCCCTTCCTGTTGGAGAATGTCAGTCTCCCCTGCACATTTTCTGAGATTTTCAATGATACCCATCACCCTCCAAACACACACACACACACGCACACACACTTCTGTAAATCACAACGCCATTTCACGCTGTTCGCTGGACCCCCTTTGTTTGGGTAAATGAATCCAAACTTTCTCTCCCACACCAAACATCAGTGTTCACAGGCCTGTGCTCCTTGCCTCGCAGTGTTTATAAGCCATTGCCGTTATCAGCAGGGATTCAAATTCTGGAAAACCTTTTTTTCCTGCCTCTCACATGCCTGTGTATCTCCACTGAGGCCAAAAATGTCTGAAAGTTAACGTTGTCAGCTCAATTTTTTGCGTTTGCTTACAGTATTCTAGGATTACATATTAAGCTGATATATGGAAGACAGTGATAGGAATGCTGGTGTCTCATTACACAAAACATTTTCAAATCCTGTACAGCAACTGGAATAGTTTTTAAGACAATTGCTGGCACAAAATAAAATGAACTTTATTTAATGTGTCTCCTTATCTAGTACTGTGATTATTCTTGGTCAGTGGTTATGTAATATTCACTTCTCTGCATTATTTATTAAATAAAGAGAAACAGTAACTGCTAACCCATCTTTCCACATTTAATCTGGGACTGCCTTAGTGTTCAGATGTATTAATTATGATCAGGATAATTTATCTGTTATAGAACACCTTAACATTAATACCCTGAACAAATATACCCTCCATCAATGAAGGCTTTGACAAAAACCTGTCCAAATACATATAGAAGGGGGTAGTAAACCTGGGGTCGCAATACACCACAGATGGTTGCCGAATTGATGGCTTTATTGTTGAGGTTGTTGTTGACTGCTATGCCACCCCCACCCCCCATATTAGTCATTGCATTAAGAGCAGAAGGGCTGCATGTTTCAACCAGATGTGATGCTCTGCTAATTGTGGACGACAGTTTCACCTGCTTTTGTCTGAGCTCCTGCCATTATCACTCTCCGTAATTTGCCGGGGCCAGGCGGATTGTTTCCGTTTTATGACTACGTCCCCCCTCCCCCGAGTCCAGTACCTCTCTGCATTTCTTCAACGCTTCACTACATTTGCAGGCAGGGCAAGAACTCGTTAAAATCATGCTTGAATGATTAATCCCCTTTTTGTCATTTTTGATTAAGCAAGAACAGCAAAAAAAAAAAAAGAAATCTACACAAATGAGTGGAGCATGATTGGTGCACTGTTTGTGTACGTGTTTTGCATTTTGGTCCCAGGCGAAGTGGCTATCTTTCTTTCGATAGGCTGTTATGCTGCTGAAATACAGATTGAAATACTGGTTTGATGTCTCAAAAACAAGTAGTGAGGTAGATTTTGTGTGAAAAAGTATAGAACGTCTGGAACCTGGCTGACCCCTGCCCCATTTTGATTCACGCTTATTTAATTGCCATTGCTGTACATACAAGGTAGGCAGTAATGACAAGGATTTCTCAGCCCCTTTTTAATGTTGCGGTTTCTGTTTATATGTCGACCCAGTGATACTGCTCAGATGCAACGAAAGCTATGTCAGTAGCAAAAGCCACAGGGATGATGAGAAGTTTATGCACGCGGACACCATATGCCACTCATTTGCTTCGAGTCATGATGATTCAGATGGGAGTACATTTATTTCAGTTCATTTATCAGAAACATCAGAGCATCCACAGAACAAAGCCTCCTATTGTGAATCAGAGATTTTAATTTCCATTGTATCCCTGCACAATGCAGTAGATGTTCAGTTCTTGCAACTGAATTGTTCACAGATTGTATTTTTAGTTAATGTCATGCACGCATAAACACCCTTCAAATCCCTACAGAAAGAGCAAAGCAATAATTGTTCCCATTCATGGACTGGGAGTGAAGATTATACAGGAGGAAAGTATTTGAGGTATAGGCATAGCTGTTGATGTAGGCTTCACTGAAAACACATGCAGAGATGCACGTTGACCCCCCATCAGGAGAATAAATTATTTACTTCAGGTGGCACACCTTTATTCTTTAAGATACAACTTCTCATGACTGGGGTCTCCTTTTGCTCTTGGGAACACAAAAGTGGGAATGACAGAGATGCCCCAAGCTCTAATGCCTTAGTATAGTTTTTGTGTATCTTGTATTAATCAGTGATAAAATAAAAATTATGGAGCAGTCTCTTTTTTGAGACATGAACAACTGTATGCAGGCTACTGGCTTTTGAATAATAAAATGTTCTGCTGCTTTTTTGTCTGAAACTTTTTTTTTTTTTGCTCACTGGGCAGTTGGAAACATCTGGTACGTTTCATTAAGTTAAAAGTAAGCATTAAAAATACATGGTCAGGTCTCTCGGACGAATGGCTGTGCATGCCTGTAGTGGATTGTGTTAAGCTTGATGTAGCCAGTGCACATTAAAAGCATCACAGTGAATCACCTCCCGTTCACATCACTGAGGCAGTAAGGCAAAGCAGAAAAGAGAGACATACTCACAGTGAACATTTTTCAACGGTAGCATCAGAGAGCCTTCTCCTCATGTGTGAAGACAGGTGTTGGCTGTTATTCCTTGCGCGTTAACCTTCAGTCCAGTGCTGCAGAGTCCGAACTACACGGAAACTGTTCAGAACCCTTCAGTATTCCTTCTCACGCCACTGTGGGACTCAAACACATCCTCGGGGAAACAGGAAGTTTCACAAGCACGGGTGAGAAGCCAAAAAACTGGAGTCTTGTGAAGTGAAAAATGAAAAGTGACAACTGACTGTTGTTCATTCAGCAGTGGGAAAGAGAAGATGCAGCACACACTGACACAGAAAATAAAGAAACGTGCTTTTAAGTAGCTGGGGTACAGCTGAGGTCAGAGGTCCCAGGGAGAAGATTTTGTGCAGGGGGAGCGCGGCGGAGAGAAGTTTCCTAGGAGCGGGCAGCCGGCGAATTCCCCCCTCTGTGCTGAAGTTACAGCACAGAGGTAGAAGCAGAGACTGAGGGAGAGCAGCCAGGATCTATCTGCTACTTCTACTGCTGCTGCTGCTGCTGCTGCCTTCGCTGACACAGATGTAGCCGGTGCTGGCTGGAAGGAGAAATTCCCACAGGGCAAGATGGCTCATCATGTTTCGGGACAGTGAGCATGCAGGCGCTGAGCGAGGAGGCTGGCTCTGAGAGGAGGGGGAGGTGTTGAGGGGGACGGAGTGGAGGGGGGCGGGGGGGGGGAGGAGGACCCCGCTGGCTCGCACGAGCTGCTGAGAGCAGGCAGGGCTCCGATAAGACGACGCCTCTAATGCATAATGAGCCTTTTAATTGCCCTCCCCACAGCCCAGGCGCGCTGCCTCTGCCTGAAAGTGATAAAGAAGAGAGACGACCCAGTTGGTCACCTGTGATTGGCGTCTATGTGTTTGAACAGCTTTAGGTGAGTGGTTCCTATCAGCTCTCTCTCTCTGACGAGGGGGCCAATCGCCTGACCCTTTCCTCCCTTTCAAGCGGAGTGTTTGACCTGGCCGGCCAAGATAAGGCTACTGCCATGTGCCAGAGCCTGCTTTTTCAAACCTTTTGTTTGCTCCGCCATATCTTTAATAGTGGTGGGATGAGGGGGCAGGGCGGGTTGTGTGGTCAAGGATTTATGAATGTAAACCCCTTGTGCCTGTAATCCAGGCTTTGTATGCCAAGCTGTTTGAGATGGCTCCTGATAAGGTCATGCAAATTGTGCAAAAATTGGTGAACGGTTAGGTATTTGTCATAGTTCTGTAATGTGTCAGTTTTTGTCTGTTTCTTCAAATGCAATGTATTATATACGCACTTCTCATGTGCAGTTCATGGTACTGAAGAAGGAAGAAAAGACTGAAAGCGTGCTTCCATAATGTTTTATTATCGTTTCTCTGAAAAGGTCAGGGTGGAAAAGGTCTGAATAAGAATAATGTGGATGCTGTAGATCAGCCGAGAACTAGGGCATGCCCTCTCCCCATTGCATATATTTACATGCGGAGAAGCCGCTTCTCTTGGAATGTGATATTCACGCATGTCAAAGTGAAATCTCAGGCATTGTTATTTCTAGCATATTCACTTGTCAGTGGTTCAGGTCAGCTAAAGTGTGTCAGAATCACAGTGACTCCAACGTGCTAATGACACAGAAACCACAGATGAGCCGGTACAACTCCCAGCATGCAACCACCGGGCATGGACTCAAACAGAGCAGCGTTATTATCTAGTCCTCTGATAATGACGTTGCCGCGAAGCTACAGGGGAATATGGCGCATGCTTTTCCTGAAACCTGTCACATCTATGTCCAAATCTTTTTTTTAGATGATCCGCGAAGCCAGCTCTACCAGGGACTAAGGCATAGGCCAGCGATGGTTGATGAGACGTATAGTGTCATGGCTGCAGAAACGTTCTGCTCTGGATGGTAAGCAAATTTTCTTTTTTTCTCGGGAATCCAGGCCCTTTACAGATCATACTTTTGTGTGGGATTTTAAATAGAAATGGGGGGTTTAAAGCACTTTCCATGCTTCATGTGAGGCAGCTGTGTTCATTATTTCCCTTTGCCACCGAGAACTGGATGGCAAAAATGACTCTTTTATGCTTTTTCCACTGACATCAATGTTACATCAATATTAAATGCATTATTAACTTTGCCAATGAGAAGAGAGAGAACAGATCAACGTGTCAGTGATCTGTAGCTTAAATGATGGGGGGGGGGGGGGGGGGGGGGTAGTAACTAAAGCCAGTGAGCTGATGCAATTTTATGGGAAAAAGAATGCCCATTAATGACATTTGACCTCTTAGAGCACGCTTCCTGAAATGAAGAATCTTGTTCTCTGTCATTGTCCAACTGTAATCGGTAATGCACCCATTTCCTGTAGTTAAGGCCTGCGGCTGGACTGTTACTGTCAACCTGCAGTTCATCATCCTATATTTGTCAATGTCTGTCAGAGTCGAAGTCAAATCCACTGTAATTCATTCAATTCAGGAAATTCATTTAAATTGAAGTAATTCATTTAACAAAATGGGCATGGTGTTCTACATGGAAGTTTCAATTCATGCATTGCAGTTCAATTCATTTTCTGAATTGATTCTATAAAAATGGAATTGATTCCAACTGCCTCTTTCTGTGTGGGTTTGCTTATGGCAGACACAGCTGTGTACCCAGAATTCCTTTTTAAAAGTTTCTACTCTGCACCTTTGTTTTATTGGAAAACCTGTATTCCTTTTTACAATGCTACGCTGCCATTCTAGAAATTCAATCTGAATGGATAACAGGCTATTTGACCAACCTTCAGGCTCCGCCTGAAGCTGGGTTAAACCAAATGAAATTGTATTCCACTCCATCAGGGCAGTTCCACTTACACACAGATTAAATATGGGGTTTTAATTCATGGTTGAGACACCACTATACCCTTGAGCAAGATAATTGTTCTTAATTGGAGTAATTATGTTGAATTGCAGTAAATATCCTTGAAAATGGATTTTATGTTAAATGTAAACTGTGTGAATTGGCTTGTATAAGGTTTTTTTTTCCCCGAGCACACAAGAATGAAGGTGTTTTAAAGCAGGTATTAAACGTGTCACTCTTCAGAGAGCATGAACACAAGCTAATTGAAACAATCGTTATCTTGTGAATGTGAAAAGGAGCAATGGTGCATTTTTATGGGTGCCTGTAAGGTACGCCTCAGTCATTTTAGCTGCAGGTTAATGACAGCAACCCTCTCAGCAAATTTCTCTCTCTATGCCGACCGTATGATCACTGATCAAAGCGTCGAGGCGTGATTGGGGGGAGGGGGGCTCCCTGCCTGGAGTAATTGATTAAAATTGCCCCTGGAAGCCAGTTTCTCAGCATTTTGGAAGATCAGAGGAGGTGTCCCCTTCTCCGCTTCGTCTCGTCTCTCTCCCCGTATTGATTAATCAATATCAGGCTTTGTTTCAGTGGATTTATAAATTCCCTGACTTTTTTCACTGGGAGCACATCAGAGCACAGCCCTTTTATGATGTAAACGGGGCTTACCAGTTTGGAGGACCAAGCAATAACATGAGCTTTTTGATATCATGATTTGTGCACACAGCCTTACTGAAGAGACATAAACTCAAATCCGATAATTTGACGGCTTCACGCCATATTACATGTTCTTAGTGGTAGCGATACTTAAATGTGTGTTTTGCGATCTTGGAAGCTTAATTAGCCTTAGTTAAGCATAGTAGACATTCGTATAGAGTGCCAGAAAGTCAGGCCCAAGAACCATTTCTTTTAACAGGGAGTACATTAATATTACGATGAAAGTTTTATAATTTCTTGAGAAAAGATATTAGATGAATGTTTGAAATTATTCAAAGTTATTAGGGAATAGCATTTTATTCACAGCTCTGGATAAGTGATATCACTTACCTACAGAAGTTGCGTCAAAGCAATCAACTGTAGCTTGATGAGACAGGTGACATCTGAAAGATTTGTGTAAATACGACCTGAAAGACCCATTTAACTGCTCATCAGAGGACCAATGACTCAGTCCGACAGAGTTGGCACAATATTCGTAGCCCGGGTGTCTGCTGTCTGCTGATATAGATGAAAATGTGGCTGTATCAGTCACATTTGTTAAGGACAGTAAATCTATTCTCTTTCATTCGGTTATGCTCTATGCTGGTCTGATAATTGTGGGTCTACGATCCTGTCAATCGATTGCACGCTTGAGCCCTAACAAATATATAGAAGCCCTTATGTGACACATTATGTATAAGTGGCCATTAGAATTTGTGTGTTTGGAATATAACCATCATTAAATCAAATCCCTTAATTACCAAAATACATGTGAGTTATAGGACTCCGGGATTGTAGTTCATTTTCAGGAGGCAGAACCAAGGTCTTCCTAAATGTTTCAGATCATACGAAGGTGTTATCATCATAACATTTTATTCTGTGTCCTTGAGGTGGTATGTGCCAATAGCTATGGGATATCCAGAGAACAATGTGTACAGACTCGGGCTGCTCCGCTTTCCCTGATTTATTAGCTCCCCCCCACCTTCCAGAGAAGGTCAGGACCTTGGTGGAGAGGCATAGCAGGAGCTACGCTTGAGTTTGGTCAAAGCAGGGGTTTTTCTCTTCGACAAAGAGAATCCTTGATGTGAGATTTTGGAGAGCAGAGTTTGGAAATAAGGCATATTGCTCTTCCACCAACATGTTTGCTACTAGGGTGGTGTAGAGGATCTCTCCCAGCAATAACCCATTGCACAATCCCCTCTGTCTCTCAGAGTGGGCGACAGGACATGGAGGAGATAGCATGACCATGGCTTCCATCACCAAAAACACCCAATTGCAATTACCAGACAAATGGTAACATTTTTTTAAACCGTTTTTCTTATCAGCTGCCACAATATTTTTGGAAAAATTCTTATTCATATTTATCTTCCTATTCCATAACTTAACCATATCTCCATGAATATTAATGTTTTATTTTGTTAGCTAGCAAAGTTTTTGTAGCTACAGCAGTGGCTATAAAAAACGCTACAAAATGCTTTTTTATCACACCACTTTATAATTATCTATCGTGTCTCTTGATTTACAACTGTATTTAGCAGACATTCTTATCCAAGGAATCTTACACCATTTACCTTTTCACAAGAAATACGTTTATACAGCAGGAAATTCTCTGAGGCAATGCAGGTTAAGTACCTTGCACACCAATACAATGGTAGCACCGCAGCTAGCCATCTGGGAATTGGAACTCCAACCTTTGAGTAACTAGCTCAGTTCTCTAACCATTAGACCACACAGTACATTTTTCAAATACCAGTTTTTGTGGATGGATAGTTATAGATGCGGCTGGACAAAGGTACAACAGCAGTTGAAATTGAACCTGCACCTGTCAGGTAAGAAGCCCAGCTCCCAAACACTGTGCACCACTGCTGGATATACTGCATAACACTCATTTGCTCATTTTTTACTGAAACTGGTAGCATGCTTCTACATAATATCCTCTACTTGTCTGTTGTGTCTCATCCTTTTTCATCTGTATGTGAACACACACTTCCCTAAATCGGTTCAATGCTACATGTCCCTTTCTATATAACTTTTTAAAAATATAATGCACTTAAAGCTGTTATCGCTGGATGTATCACATTGCATTGAAACAACGTGAATTTTATGGGAAATGGGAATTTTACTTAAAATTTATGATATAACATGAAATGGCAGAAAAAGGAAGAGTAATAAATAAATTGCCAGCAGAAAAAGAATCACATAGTTATTTTATTTGAAACGAGAGATATGCTCAACCTGGGCTGGTATTAGACTTATAAAAAATGATATTTTACAGTCACAATATCCAGTGGCTGACTGTGAGTTGAAATAGAGGATGGAATGCAAACAGAGGCTGAAATCTTACCGTTATACATACAATTTCTTAAACTCTTATCCTTTACTTTTATCTATTAAGCAGCATGTCGGTTATCTTTATCATTCATGCCCACTGACCACAAAGAAAACGTGTCTCAGCAGTTTTAAGTGCAGGTACAATATCACATTTTGATTGATAAGAGACATAAGGTGACCTGAAACACACCAAAAGCTGTAACAAACACACCAATCACAGTATTATCAGGAGCAGATTGTGGAGTACCACAGGGCCACTTTGCTGTTCAGTGGCCGTTACAATGATTTTACCAAGCTGTTCAGTTTTACTGTCAATCACAAATGTGTAATGCAGGTGATGATGGTGCTATGTGATGAATTTTGTCTCAGTCCCGAGGACACTGAAGAGATCTTACTTCAGGACAATCATTAATAACAGTGAATACAGTTGCATAATATTGATAATACATTTAAGATATTGATTTAAGTTAGGTGCAGTACCTTCTTGTTGTAAAATCATCAACTAAGAAAATAATAAATACGTGTGTGTGAAATATTCTGTGCTTTTTGCATCTGTGTTTGGCAAATTTATTAATTTTGTAACATCAGTGCTAAGTCAACATTGCAACACATAACTAGTTGGTATTATTCTTCATTTATGCACATTTTTATATATGTCATTTATTTTATTTTTTTACTTCTATTTTTTGATCAACATTGGATTGGGCATTGTTTATTTCAGCAAAAACTAAATTATGACTCATTCATTTGGGTTTTATGACACAGACCACCAATCTTACACTGACATTGCTTTCTAACCTTGGTTATACTCTATGGAAATACACCTGTGGTCCCAAAGGAATCCTGCTTGCGCTCAGTAACAAATTCTGTCTCATTACTTTTTTGCAATGTATGCCATCCATCAAAAGTGTCAATGTCCTTGGGTTTTGAATTAAAAATCGTATTAGTATGTTTCTACAGTTGCCATCTAGAACAATGAATAAACCTAGAGGTTTGTTTAGTAGGCTTAGACACCCACTCCAACACGAAAGAGACAATCAATTAAAGATAATTGGAATGCAGGTAAACAACCACCCACTCCATATTATTGCACTAATTTACTGTTTTTTGCATTACTCACAACAAGATTGTGATGATCTGAATGGTTTTTCACACCCCATGAGAAGTTAATGCATGGACCCAATTCTGTCCTTTCCCTTTTAATTTATATTTTCAGGTACTTAACTAGCACTGAATGTGTTCATACCTTTTCCTGGAAATCATTGTCATAGCAGAAGTGATTAATTATTGGACCCACAGTATATTCTATGAATTTATTTGTTTTGTCTTTCTAATCACGAGGTCAGTAATGTGGCACACATCCATTAAACATTGCACATAATTGGAGAAATATGTCCCCAATCGTTTTGTTTGTACTTGGCACCAATAATCACAGCTTGCAGTGGTATTTAAATGCTTTGTTGTCTTGGCAGAGTCCTTTTTCAAGACAGCTTAATTTTAGGCATTACAGTTATTTGCTGAATATATTCAGGTTCAATACCTTTCTCAAGGGTTTCATTTGAGAATAAATATGGAGCCATTTCATTTCAAGCTGCTGCCCCTGTACATTATGCAAACTGCCAGCCAGATTACTGCTTTTGGTCTTCATGATCTCCTATACCACAGATAATTCCTCCAATCAACTTTTATCTTCACATATGACTTGGGAACCCTTGACAGATAACCATGATTAATCACTTCTACTGACACGAAACGGGCACTCTGGTCTGAGAACATTAATGTCTGACAGCTGTTTGAGATGACTAGCTTAAAAATATAGCACTGAGGTAAAAGAGAGGGGATTTTTCACTGGGTTTGATTTATCCTCAGTACAGCCTCCTGACTGCCCCCTGCCCCCCACTATCTGAAAATGCAAATGAAGAAGAAATGACTAAAAGCAAAGGCATCATGCTCAGTGGGTGATGATTTCTTTGGTATGATTCATACGGCACGATATCATCAGCTTATCAGACTGTGGCCTCTGTTTTCACTGCTGTTTTTTATTTTTATTTTCGGAAATTCCTGGTAGAATAATTACCATGGACATTATGTTCAAATAAAAAAGAAAAACATCAGAAAAGTCTGAAGCTTGGCAGAAATCAGTGCTGAAACAATTGGATATGTTTCTCTGAATAAATCAGCTACATAGCCACCATCATGATCCAAAACAAAGCGCTGTGATGCCTTTGACCTTTAACCTCCTCTGCTTTCTGCTGAATAAGGGTAGAATTTAGAGATTCATCCAGACATTTACTCACTCACTAAATTCAAATTATATTGGCTAAACAAAACTAGCAAAAATCTGAATAATTTAAGTACAAACACTGACGCAGTGTTTTTTCTCCACAGAACATGCAAATACTTGATACTCAGTTGACAGATAATGGAGATTTGGGGTTCTACAATTAGACTCATAACCAACAGCCCATACCAGAAAGTGTGTTAGTCGGTATTGATGGTTAGAGAAGAAATAACTCTTATCTTTGAATGCCTTTGTTCTTTGTGCTGCCTATCCGACCATTTTACTATATATTTCAGTTCCCTAATTGGTTCAACTTAGAGGAACATCTGTTCCTCATTACAAAAATAGCACTAGCCCCTGCTGTTGCCAATTTTGGATTCTCTGCAGTAATTGCTGGGCAATAATGGATGTATATTCCTTTCCCATTTATGCAGACACTGTCAGTGTTACAATGAGCATCTCCTCTGCAGTTGTCTGGAGTCCTCTCCAGGCTGTTACATCCAATTTTCTGAACGAAAGAATTTGTGAACTGGCTTCCCATTTTTGTTATAAACAAATGTAATCACTGTGCTCTCTCTGCCCACAGTTGCACTGACCTGCATTTTCACATGAGGAGTGCAATTTCACACTAGGGACATTGCAAGAGGGACTATAGGACACAACTTAATCTCCAAAAGTAATTTAGAGTTGTTCTCCATACACAATAGCGGGCACTCAGACCTTTTTTTTTTTCTTTTCTTATTACAAAAATCGAGAGAAAAATAAAGCACCATGCCCAAATGGTATATCCAAGATTACTCAAAAAGCTTTCTGTGTGGAGTTTCCATGTTTTTCCCATGTCTGTGTGGGTTTCCTTCAGGTACTCCCACCATTTAAAGACATGCAGGGTTGGTTAATTGGAGAGTCAAAATTGGCTTTGGGGTATGAATGTGTGAGCACATGGTGTGTGTTCCCTCTGATCGATTGTTACCTGTCTAGAGTGTATTCCTGCCTTTCACCCAATGTATGTTGGGATAAGCTCCAGCCCCCACAACCCTGACCAAGAGTAAGCGGTTTAGAAAATGTATGGATGGAAGCAAGGTGGTATAATGCCAATTATCAGGAGGACAGTATTGATCCAGGAAGCTATAGTCCTGCCAGTTTAATTTACATGACATGCAAAATATTGGAATTACTAGGGACAGAATTATAAATCATTAAAAATTATTCCTTGAAAAAAGTATTATCTTAGGGGATCACCTGTGTGGTTTTTACATGGGAAGATCATGCCTAATAAACGACTTGGACTTCTTTGTGGAAACTACAAAGTGTTTTGCCTGAAATTATATTTATTGTAATTTTTCATAATATTGCATTTATTATATTTTGGACTTAGAAGTAACTTCAGAACTTATTTCAGAGACGCATTGAAGTTGACTCTGAAGTCAAATACAAACAGTAACTGTAAGGAGTGATTTTATTTGAGAAAATGATAGTAGGAAGTAGGAAGTTCTAAGACATATGTTGAAACAATGAAAAAACTACAAAGAGCGGCAACTATGGGTCCTGGTATGAAATGTTAAACTTAGGAAGAAAAATTTAAGTACTTACTATCTTCAGGCATAGGACATTGAGACACAAATTGGATGAGTGTGGTTAGTGTGATTTTGTGAATATGGTATATGGAAAACTAAGGTAAAAAATATTTCAGGCTGAATACTTCTAATAAAACATGGGGCAAAATTGGCATTGTCTGGATTCAAAATAGATTGTTGACATTGTATTGACATTGCCCTTAAAATGCACCAATTGACAGCCCACAAGACCGAGAGAGAAAGCACCAAGAAACAATAAAACTGTTCACACCCTTATTTTTCCACGATTAAATTAGACTGAAAATTGAACAGCAATATGTTGGTATTGCTCAGTGAGAGGATGGCCCACGGCAGCACTTCAGTTCTGCCATGAGCATTGCAGATTTTAATTTCTGGCCTGCATTTCGTCATATCATTTCCTTTATTAGCTCACATAAAATCTGTGTTTTGAAAAGTTGCCTATGAGGAGAGAATCGCCTATCACTTAATGGTCAGCTCAACCTTTTTATTAGCGCCTCACCTTGGCTGGTCATAATTTACTAAGTTTCAGAAATGACCAAACAATGTTATCTAGACTGCTTGTTTTGCCTGTTCCCGGCAGGTTGTAAAGCACAACTCACAGGCAGACCACCAGTCACGGCCATTTAGGAAAAACCCTGACATTCACCTTGACTGAACCCGTGAATGATTTTGCAATGGTCAGACTAACTGTGAGAGGTGAAACTGATCTCTTTAAGCGGGAGAAGAGGAAATGAATGGCCCCTCTTCACAGTTGGGGAGTTCTTCAGTATCTGCATTTTCAACATCACTGCTCAGGCACAAAAAGGCGATGTTGGAGGCACGAGCCCCCTTCTCTCAATCAGAAGGGCAGAGGGAATATTTCACACCGGTGAAATATTGCAGCGACTGTGCCTGAGTGGACGTGCCGGGTGAAAGATGCCAAGGATTAAGATTTCATGACCAAAGCTACAGCTCAACAGAAAGGCTGTTACACTGCTACAGATGGATGACAGCAGTGCATCAAATGTTTTGCTGATTTAAATAATATAAATAATGGTAGAGGTTTATGTAACGCTGACTCTACAAATCTATACTTAAAAGGAGCTGACAAATATATTCTGTAAATTACGCAATGCACATTTTAGGTAGCCATATTAAGTGGAAAAAGTGAATGCATACATTTTCCAAAATCAGGGAAGCATGGTTCCTCCATGCATTGACTTCGGTATGCAGTGGAATATTAGAAATTTCAAATTTATTTTACGCCTCTGTGCATTATTACCAAGCTATCATTTCTGAAGAAGGTGTCGGACAGATCCATAAACATAAAAAGACGCGGCTGGAAATGCAATATGAAGCAATAAAACCTATTTTAAAAGAGCAATGAGAGAAACCCTAGGTGCCACAGCAATGAAAAAAGGTCTATTGACTGTGTAGCAGCTCATCCCATAAACCACTCTGTGCACTTTCTTACAGCCAGAAATTAATCTCCTACTTTTCTCTGAGGGTGTAAAAGTACGGATGATTCAGGTTTATAAAGACAGTCCATTGGGTGGTCATGGACTCCCACCCTTCCATTTTTAAGGTGTCATTTATTAAACAGATAAAAACAATGACAAAAATGTGAAATGCTGGGTATTGCAGTGAAATTTATACTATTTCTGCCACATGCTCTAAAGAGAACAGTGAAGAAAATGAAGATGAACCACAGATGCTTTGATTCAGCTTGGATCAGAATTTTCTAAAAAGTGCACGTCAGGCAATTTATTGTTAATTGATTCTTTTACGGATCAAAGATGCCCTTAATATGTATGAAAACATTATAAACTGGATACATATTAACCGAGAGTATTAATGCCTTTTGGCTCCAGGTATAAGGGGTTTTCATTTTTTTAGCTTGCTGTTCTTTTTCTAGGGAAGCAAAAAGCTTTCAGACGTAGTTACTTCTTTATTACTTCTTCATAAGTGAGATATCAAAGGCATAAGCTATGTTTTCCAGCGAGGATATCTGCACTCTTAATTGCACATTTTTTTAACTTCTCGGAATTTAATAAAACTGAAGCACCGCAAGTCATTTTTTTCCCGACTGGGAAACATAACATTTTACCACATGAGAAAGACTGAGCATTATCCTTTTGACATGGCGGTGCTACCTATCTTTGAGTTTCCAGTAGCCCTGGCAGGTTGATCATAGAGCAGGAACATTCCTCTCTACTCTGCACAGCTCTATTTGATCTTCACAGCCTGTGATGTCATGCTATTTGCATAAACTGAAAGTAAAAGGTTCTCTCTTCATCTGCCCTACACATGGGGACAGAGTCCTCTGTACACTCACCCTGGAGAAATGTTCTCTGAGTGAATCTGTGTGATGGACGTCTACAGATCATCTGTTTTGACGATTTCAGTTTACTTTGGTACACCTCTATAAGATTTAAAGCCTTCTGCTGAACCAAAAATAATATCCACTGTGTGTGTGTTGCACAACCAAATCTCATTACCAGTCTAATAAATTGCCATAACGATGTGTTGATCCAGATCAATTTTTCCAGAGGACTCATTCCAGTTCCCCAGCCTCACACATGTCATTACATATAAATGATTCCTCATAGGAGCCTGAAACAATTACATAAGGGCCTGAGACTTTTTGATGACAAGAACAGGCCATTCAGCCTGTCCACATCCCATGTACTGCATGTTCATAAAAAGAAATTATCCCTTACATCCAATTTAAATAAAATGATATCTTTGCCTGGTTTGCACTGCTCTTAAATTAGCTGTGCTGCTGTAGTCCAACCTTTCCTTCCTCCTTCACTAAATAAAATAACAACATGTTCCTTGACAGTTTAAATATTCCTCGCAGCATTTCTGAATTGCTTGACAAAATTACAGTTGACATAATATTTATTACAAAACATGGTTACACTTCAATAAAAAAATGAAGGCTTGTGAGGGCTGAGGGCTTATCATTTTCATTACCCCTATCCTTTTGGAGGAATTTTGGGTTGAATCTTCATTGAAAATGAATTTCTTCAAGGAAAGTACGTAGCTTTTCACTAGTTTTATAGTTGTATCATCAGCATGTCTTTATCCACTATGCAGTGGTAGAGGGCTGTTTTAGGGAAGGGTGAGCTAGCTTTTCCTGCTGACTTTTAATTTTACACCTTTATTCTCAGTTCACAGCCTGTGATCATGTGAAACACATAGATGCATAATGTAACTGGTAGTGCTTTGCATTTGTAGGAGTATATTTACAATGTTTTTCTGCCTTTCACCCACTTTCACTTTCACTCACCCATTTTTCTTTTCACCCACAATTTGAAATGGCATATTATGATTGTAGCCTTGTCATATCATTGCAGCAGTTTCTGTTCAATGAGGAGGACACACACCAGAATGCATGTCTTCTTAAATCTGTGCTGGTAGCTTCTGATTCCTCTCACTCTCACTTTACCACCAGCTGAGCTATGCAGTTACTGCCCTGAAGGCCCACAGAACTGGCACAGCTAGGGCAGGCAGCATGCAGGTACCTGACTGAGTTGCTATTTATTGATTAGGCAGGGAATATCCTGCTGTCCAAAACTCCCTCCTTTGGCAACACTGTGGTCAATTATAAGTGCCTCATGGGACTCCCGGTCACAGTCAACACTGCATAATTGTGCTTCGATCTAGACTGTGGAAGCATTAAGAACAAGAACAAGCTGGAAAAACAGCTAGAAAAACCACTCATGATGGCTTAATAGAGTTAGAGTTTACAGGTGGGGAGGCTCTGTGCAAAGGTGTGCTGTGACAGTTTTACCAGTTTCAAATGAAATGGGCCCCAACGAGCAGAGGGGCCCCAAACACCCATGATAATTTTTGAAAAATGTTAATAGTAAGGCTCCATTTTTAGGCTAGTCTCTGATGCAAGCTTGAAAGAACAAACACAATGCTTTCAGTTTTTATGATTCAGCAATTACTTTTTAAGCTTTTGGTAGTGTTGAAACACCAGTGTTCTGTAGGGCCTAAGCATGTGGCTGGTGGGGCAACAGTTAAAGGAGAGGAGAGGGCCTCATGATAGAATTCTGAAACAAGCTCTCATGGGCCACGGAACGTCTCTGGGTTTGGGGATGTATGGCTAGGGGCATATTAGTCCATTGAGTCCAATTAGGAGACTGCATCTAAGCATGCAATAAGGTAGAAATTCCCAAGACATCAGGAATGGGGGGGGCAGGACAGTAGAATAAGCTTGGGGCAGGAACAGGGCCACCTCTGGGAATTGGTACATGACAACTGATGTCTCTGCAAACAAAATCTAAGAGAGGGAAGGGGATGGCACAAAGTGAGGAAAATAACTGGGAAGCACTGGGAGGATTGTCTAGCTGTATCAACAAAGCTTCACTTTGTCGCAATAATCAGCAAGAATCTGCCCAGCCAGGTCCTCTCTGTGTGGAGATTGCATGTTCTCCCCTTGTTCATGTGGGTTTCCTCCCGGTATTAAATGCCTGTTATGTGGTATTCCAATGTGGCAGCCCACTGCTCCTAGTACCTAGTACCAAATTCAGAAGACAAATTACCCCACAGGGTCAATAAAGTAGAAGCAAAAGTTCACTAAAGTGTTGGTTGGCTCTTGTTTCACTGGTTCAGTGAAACAAGCTCTGTGAACAGTTTTTCAGAATTCCTTAAGGATATTCCTATCATATTGTCCACTTAACTTTTATTGGGATTAATAAAAGTACATGAGATAGCAATGCTTAGGATGTTGAGAGGGAATGTAGAGAGACACATATTTAAAAAGCTTTACTTGAGACTGACAGCAGGTTTTCCCTAGGATAGAGATCCCGCCTGGACTCAGACAAGGAGATGCAAGACTTGAGCTGGCATCCGCGCCACTAATACAGAGAAAAGTAGAGCAAAAACTCTCTGGTTTCATGAAGAATTAGAAGTTATACATTTCATAGACTGTAGCTATAATGGAAATGACAGGTAGGTGTTGAATAATTGTCTCAATCCTGCATGACATGAGGTTTTCATTATATGCTTGAGAATAAGCAATTGATTTTCAGAAGATGGACTGGTTGAACTACCTGCCTATTCATGCGCTGAAATTGATGAAATCCCTCAGTTCAGTATATCACAGGTTTATGCAAAATGTATGCTTTGTAATTAGGTTGGTGGGAAAGCTTGGTTGTAGCACAGATTTTATAATGTACTAACCAGATGGGCATTCATTCATTCTGTTCATCTTTACTTTTTCTTATCTAGTGGAAATTTAAGTTGGTAACAAATTCCATTGTTTCCAAACATTTTCTGCAACTGTATTGAATGTGGTAATACATTTTCAAAAGGTGCATCAAACTGCTATGTTTCACTGTTAATAGAAGAGAGACAGAACTATGAGTGTTAAGAATATGGAACTGTTTGGTCAAAAATAGATCTATGGTAGTTGTGTTTTTAATATGCTGTAGGTACAAGGGCCTAAACACAATTGAACTGACTCTCATACTGTTTGTATGTAAAATCATTGATCTATTCATTCACATGAGTAATAGCCTATGTCCTGTCCCATTTCAGAATGACGCTGAGATCTTTTTTCGCTTTTCAAGTTTTCTGTGCCGCACTTCGGCTGGTATACAAGCTGTAATCACTAACATGGGTGCTGAGAGGAAGCGAATGACACAACGCATCCACTTACGTGTCTGCTTCACCTATGGTGTAAATGAAGCATAACTGTAACAGGAAAGTCTCAGAAATGACATTCAATCAGGCGTAATGTCAGCTATTGATGTTGCTTGAAATGATGGAGCATATGCAAAGAAAAGATGGAATAATCTTAAATGGAGGGAAAAAAACAGCCACAAATTCGACTCAGGCATCAGCAATGGGTGGGGCCCTCCAAAAAAGCAGACATGATAATAATATAATGTTAGGTATGACATGAAAGAAATTGTCCAACAAAGTATTTAGTCAGAATGCACTTCACTGACATCACTGAGGCACACATTGAAAGTAGGCCATGTTAATTTACCATAATTTACAAACATTGTTTGTTTGCTTCTTGTGAATTATGTGGGTATGTTGCAAATAGCCTAAGGCTAGACCTTATTTCCTGTGGCATTAAATAAATTCCAATCTGATTCAGCACCTTGGAGAATTCCATTGCCACTGGCTTTCAAGTACCATTTAGGGGAGCTGTCCAAGGCTCTGAATTGAACTGCTACCCATATTCTACTGCTATGTTGCCTGTATCCCATAATTTCTCTTGCAACGTGGCCTTCCTAATATTTTTAGAGTGTGGTTCTCACCCAGTTTCATCTTCGAAAAGTTTGTATTTGAGGTATAAGCACAATCTAAACTCAAAAGGTCATGTTGTCAAGTTATCTCCTAATATACTGGTCTTGCTCACACATATACATTGAGAAAGTGCTGATTCAACAACATTCACTGGAAACTTTTCTGTGATTTTACAAGTGATTAATTTTAGCATGGCACACACAGTGGTCCAAGAATAATCATGACTAAAAAAGGACCACAGCTAATGCATCTGTTCAATATTTCTTGGAACAACTTGCTCCCTCAAATTCATAGAACTGGACACTTTGAATCAAACATCTTTATAAAATAATATGCTTGGGCAAATGGGAGAAGGAGAAAATATTTGTCACCATACAGTGAAACAGAGAGTTTTAATGAATGACTTAATTAATTAATCAATTCATTAATTCATTCATTCATTCATTAATTTTAAATAGTCCTAGCTATGACAGTTGGTTATCAGCAATTTCACCCATTGCATTGCATCGCTTTTAAATAGATGGCACCTATTTACTTCCAGGCATCAGGTCTGGAAGTAACAATCCATGCTAATTCCAATCATCCTTTGAATCCTGTATTGCGTTCCATTCACATAAAATTCAGCATTTTGGTGATGGTATGTAAGTAGATCCCATAATGAAAATACGTATGACCTAAGACAGCATACAGTGTTGCTATTTCCCTGGTAGTGCAGCTGTGTTCTACCCACAGTGGGTGATTTCTGAATAATAGATATTTTTTTTCTGGCACCAGCAATGGCTTAATGGGCGCCAACGCATCACAGTACTTTTTGCGGATTCCATCCCTCAGTGTTTGTTCTTAAGGCAGATTTATGATGACAACGATGATGATTATTATTACCTGTGCAAGATAATGGCTTGAAGTATAAACGGAAAAGAACAAAAATGTGTAATACCTTGCGCACTTACAATGTGCTTTGGTAATGGCAAGTGTTCTCACTATTTTAACACAATCCATTCAATATCCATTCTAACCTACCAAAGATTAACACTGCAGAATGAGCTCAGCAGAACCAACACTGGCCCTTACCTTGGGATCACACGGGTGGAAAACAGCAGCCATATTGGAGAGGCCTGAACTGAACTGAACCTCTCTTGAAATGTTTTCAGTGCGTTCCTCTCTGTTGCAGTGGCCCCTCATATCTCAGTAGACATACACACAGGGCCCCTAACCTGGAAGGCTCAACATGACCGTACTTAAAGTGCCTCCAACTTATCTTACTGTGCCTGGGCTCAGAGTTTTCTCCGTTTATGCAGACGCATAAGAGTTAGCATTTTAAAGTGGGTTAACCACCCATTAGCCGCAGCGTCTGTTTATGAAAGTCATGGGAGCGGTATCATTTGGAAATATCCAGTGGAATGGTTTTTCACCTGGGACTGCTAGGAGAAGGCAGATGAGGTGCGATCAGCCCCCCAAGCCGCCCCCCCCCCCCCCCACCCATCTCTCCTCCACATGTGCTGTCTGGCTCCTGACATTTGCAATCCGACAGCGCTGCAGGAACAGAGCTGTCAAATCCCATCTCGTCTGCTGCTACCTCACTTACACCCAGCGCGCCCGCCTCCTGCACCCTCTCTGGGAAAGCGAAGCGCACTTGGGGGAATTTTTCAGGTTTGCCGAGAGTGCTGTGTTAATGCATCCATTAAACAAACACTAACATAGTCTCCCCTCAGTCTCCCCTCAGTCTCGTATGCAGTACGGCCTCTGCTAGATGGGTCGGCATTCAGCCACAGTTTCAGAAGTGTGTGAGTTAGCAGTGCTTACGTCAGCCTTTGAGACAGGTGATGGAGACAGCAGAAAGGACAGAAAGGGTCATTGTCTGGGATACGGGGGTATCTGGTTTCGTGAAGCATGAGTGAGTGAAAGTGCTCTGCTGCCGTCACCACCCTGTGCAGTGTCATGTGACCTTCCCTCCCCCATGCCACTCGGCTGTCGGCACTGAGAGCAGCTAAACCCATCATCAGGCAGGTATGTGTCTGCTAGGGTGGGGTGTGGCAGGGCGGGGCGGGGCGGGACTCAGCGGGAAGGTTTGAACGCCACCATGTGGGTGTCATTCATCAGCCACTCACTCTGGCATCCCGTCCCCTTCCATCTCTCTCTCAAGCAGTCATAGGAGACAAGACCACCAATATCATTAAAATGTCTGGTCATTTGATCACTTTCTCAGAACTGGTTCTGATTAAATTTACAAAACAATGACTGCGCCATTCCTGCTGGAGCAAAGTTCCCCGCAATTAACCGCAGTGAGTGTATGAGTCAACGTGAAAGTGACTCATTCACAGCTCTCGCATTGTCTCACAGAAACACCGCAGGACTTAGACCTCGTTGAAAAGTGCTACATTGACTTTGTGAAGTTTTCGGTAAAGGTGAACAGTTGTGAACATTGCCACAGCAGAATGTAAACTGAGCAAAGAGCACAAATGCAGAGTAAATCATACGTTTTAGTCCCAAAACACTTCACAGCGCCACGCCAAATACAAGTCAGGAAAAATAAGTAGTTTTACCATATTTAAGAGGGAGAGAGACACAGTGGGAGATGGACAGATAGGGTGGTGTGCTGTATGTGTCATTCCTTTTCCTGGCAAAGATTCTGAACAGAGGACACAGTATCCCTAAATCTTGGCAGTGCCACCTCAGGTTCCCACTATACATCAACAAAATCCCTACTTCCCATCAATTGTGCCTTTTGCTCCAAACAAACATTGGTGAAGCCATATTTATAAAGGCTGCTAGTGTGTGCATGTTTATGTGTTTCTATTTGACTGCTTGTGTGTCAGTGTGTGCATGTGTGTGTGCATGTATGTGTGTGAATGCTACTTTTACTTTCTGTGTACTAATTGTGTGTGTGTGTGTGTGTGTGTGTGTGGGGGTGTGTGTGTGTGTGTGTGTTTGTGTTATTTGTATTGTATATAAAAGACTATGTCATAATAAATAAAGAAGCCACAATGGTTCCGTGAAAGCTTTTGAAAACTGTGGTTTTGTGTCTGTTTCAGGGCCCTAATGAGATGGACCTGACTCATTATCCAGCAGTATCTGGACACGACTGCGCCTGGAGACCCAGTCTACCACTTCACAAGGACCACAAATTACACCAGCTAGTTGGGCACTGGGAACGAGCTATTATGAGTTTCCACAGTTTAATGGCTCCTCAGGGAGTTTACTGGTACCAAATACCGTGTCAATAACCTGGCAGTTATTGAAACTCGTTTCAGCTTGACTTTGTGCTGTTTTCATTTAATAACTGGAATTGGAGGAGTAAAGGAATTGGAAAATTGACAAAACAGGAGTTTGACACGACACCAGATTAAAATATGCATTGCATGGAGTTGACAAACATGGTGGCATAAGAGGACCACTTATCATTACACACAGCCTAATTAGCTTTGAATTAGCTAGTTAAATAGATCATTACGAACCGACCAAAACAAAAGCTCATATGGGAGACATGCAGCTGCTCTGAAATAATTTTAATTATTATTAATCTTTCATTAAATTTGAAGAATACAGATGAATATAAGATTCTTAAGAATATGCCTTATAAATGCTTTGAAGGCATTTATAAGGCATATTAGGCACAAATTTATTGTCCAAGTATGAAATAGAATGTGTGGGTGACAGTTGGAATATCTAAAACGGCCTACCATTTTTACACTGTAGAAATCATTCATGTCTGCTGTTGCATTGTACTGTGCTGAGTTATGTGTCAAGTTTTATAGTGGGAATCACATTTCTTCTTACAGCCACATCTCCACTGAACTGTCAATGTGACCATAAGATAAACCTGAGGCCTTCAACGCCCATAGGTCAGTCTTCACTGAAAGCCAGAGGAAATTCAACAATGATTGACATCTCATTAGCATATGTTTGTCCTGGCTGGGTTTGGCCATGTACACAGTGTATATAAAGTTCCATAATATGTGTGTGGCTAGAGATGTTCTCACGTCAGATGATACAATTATAGTGAAAGTTTAAAAAGAGGCAATGTTTACACAGGTCTAATTTACAGTTATACATCTCCTCATTCAACCCCTACTATCCTTGAAAATTGTAATATTGTAATCTATGAACATTGCTTATTGGGATTGATATATAGTGCAGTCTGTAAACACTTGGGCAGTCTTTTGTTGTTTCTGCTCTGTATTCCAGCACATTGGGTTTGAAATGAAACACTGAATAAGAGTGCAGACTGTTAACATTTATTGACTCTGAAGCACTGAAGAAGGTCATACACTGCTGAAACGTCTGCTTAGTATCAGCTTTTGCCACCTTGCACTGGTGCACGCTAGCATGATAGTCTGCACAATAAACAAGTATGTATTTTTTTCTAGATATCTCAGCATTTGTTTCTTTCTTGTTTCTTTCTACTTTTGCATCTAACAGCGTGTGAGTCCCTATTTCCCGTCTGTTGAATTTAGCATTTTTGGGGTACTATGACTCTCATTGACATTCATTAGTTTCTCATGTTTAAAGACAACAGAAACAGACTGCAAATGCAAATTCCACACCTCAAATTAACTCTAGACCTTTTTTTGTATGTGTGCATGTACTAATGATACAAAGATACACAACTGGCCAAGAAATCAATTGTCCAATTACGTTTGCTCCCCTGAAATGGGGGTATTATGTATAGAAAGGGCTAGAATTCATAAACGTATCACCTGATATGGATGCTAGTACTCTCAAATTAAAGCTGGCAATTGGAACTTTAACCTGATATGGATTGTTTAATTTCAAATCCAATGTTCAGGAGTACAGAGCCAAAACCACAAAAACGTGTCACTGTCCCAATACATTAAAAATATATTTAATATATACTGTATAATACAGTATGCAATTTGCCATTTATTTCATTTGGATTTAGTGATGTATCTTTGCATAACAAAAAATGTGAGAAATGCCTTACGATTGTATATGTTCCTATTCATTTGTTGTTATTATTGATCAAGACAGTTTCAAATGGTTAATTCATGTGTATCATGGTGTGTGCGTGTGTATGTGTGTGTGGGATGAGGGGGGTATATTAATTAACCTGTCTCATATTTGCTTAACCTGTGGGAAAATTAGGTTATAGCACTGCTTCTCCTGACTACAGAATAAATTGTCTTTGGCACACAGCCTACAGAGAAGTCGACTGTGGGATATTGAGACTCAGCACATTGCACACCATGTACCCTTTAAAGACCTACATTACTTAATTACACACTAACTGATTGACACTGTATTTACCTTAAACTGACGTTTTGTTGTTTTAATTACTCGGGTTTGCTTGTCATTTTGAAACCAGTTCTCTAACGGTCCAGGACTTCCTGCAGTACCGTTACCCTCAAAGGCCATTCATTAATAAGCAAGAGCTATATGGGATGCTGAGCAAATAAAAGTGTGATGGAATCAAATGACACGTTAGCTCCTAAATGTCAGAGATGCTCTGATCTTAACATATTCAAAAGATTGTCCTCATTAAACTGAGGTCATTGCTGTAAATATTGTAAATTTTGATTTCGCGAGTCTCATTTTAAACACTTTGGAATAAATTTGCATTTTTAATTTATGTTGTGTGGAAGTAACAAAAGCCCTGATTTCCATGGATGTGAATAGAGCTTGTGCACAAGGCCTTTGAAATTAATTCCATGCAAATTAAGTTAGGACATTTGATATATCAATTATCTCATCAAATTTGGTTTAATTTAACAGATAATATAACTGATTTTTGAACAGTATCACATATCTCAAGGTTCAAAAAAGTGTCACCATTTTCTTTTTTTTCCAAATGTTTGACTCGGCTTTTCACTATGCACTAGCGCACATCCAAATATACACTTGTAAAAAAGAATGTGAAAATAGACTGGGAGAACGCACCTGCAAATGTGAAACTGCCAAAGTACAGTTGCAAGAGCTTTCAGTCCCTGCAGCAAGTTAACCATCCTTCAAATGAAAACCTAAAATCCAGTGGGCACGGAGATTGATCTCTTATGCTGTGGGTGAAGTTCTTTAAACTGGGCCACTTTGGAGGTGAAGAGGGATTTTTTTTTCACAGTAATTACTAGATGTGAAGCGGCAAGTAACTTGGGGCAGTGCCAGGTGGGCATTGTGCTGTTGCTGCAGCCCAACAGAGACCTGTCCTTGGCACTGACACTGACAGACCGCGCCCCCAGACGGCCCGAAGTGCCTTCTCCGCCCTCCCTCTCTCCGTGCTCACTGCTTCAGCATCATAACACATTTCCTCTGACCCGAAAACCCTGTGACCTTGCACCACAGTGAGTCATCACGAAACGTCACCCAATTTCACAGAAAACTGGAAACTCACAGTAATCATGCCACTCTACCCGTTAATAACATGAATAATCTATCTTTAGGGTTGCAACACAACAGATAGCTGCCTTTCAAATGAGATAGAAAGGTTTGAATTCTATTTGCCATGTCATCATAGCTGATGAGGGAAAAAAGCTGAACACTGGACATCCGAAGGACGTCTCTACACAAGTACTTTCTGAAAATAACTAGAACAATTATGAATAATTGAAGTGAACACTTGGTGGTGGATATGTGGTGCAATGAAAAGTGGTGCTGTTTTTTTCCCAGGTTATCTGTTAACGCCTACACTGGAGCCTTCTCTCTGCTTCATTGCCTGTGTTATCATCTGTTGAGAGAAACGCATTGAAATGTATTAACCCTTGTGTTCTCGTCAAATTATGTATGTACCCTGTACCTACAGGGTCAAAAACGACCCACCCTTGTGGGACCCCCGGTGATAATGTCTCTTCATTTAATTTTAAAATTGCAATCAATATTTTTCATGTAGAAATGACCTGTCACTCATCAATAAATTTGTAAATAACCGTTTTCCTGCTTCAGAGTCCAGAGAAACTCACTAATTCTTCCTACAAAACACACATCATGGGCGTCTCATGACTTAGCCTGCAGAGCACTGTCCACATGCTCATTGCGAGCACCAACGTTTGAAGTTCCAGTCCGACCGCTAGACCTTTGCTGCACGTCACTCGCTCTGTCTCGCCTGTTATTCCTGTCTCTCTGCACTACCGTGTCCAATAAAGCTGAAAATCTCATAAAAATATATAATAAAAAAAACACTCATCATAATTGTTATTTTTCTGTAATAGATATGTGGAGCTTAACTATGATTACGAATTCTATGTTTATAACTGCTGGGGTAAAAAAGACACCTAAAAGAATCTTTGTACCCTGATGGTGTGCTGCTTTTATAAAAATATAAAAAATGCAAAAAATGGCAATGTTTAACTTTTATAATGGTAGGGCCACTCCAGGAAAAGTCATCAATCCTAGCCTGTGGCACCACTTCAGAGTATTTGCACTTTGGTTGCTCAGTGGTGTATGGGGAGGGGTGGGGAGGGGAGAGGGGGTTCTTATTTTAAGAGCTATGCCCCCACTGAGCACCCAGTCAGGTATGCTCTGCATGCCAGAGGGCGAAAGTGGTGGCTCCCTACAGCACTCGAGGACTTGGATTTGCATACGCCCACACAGACCAAACTTATTCCACATACACATTACTTTCTACCACAAAACAAGCCTGACATAATGTGTTCCTTCCAGTGTGCTGGATGATAAAGCGAAAGTTAGCTACACATGTATAAATTACTGTTTCCACAGCTTGTCTAGCTTCACTCAGTTTGCCACCTACTTTGGTTTATGACTTCGGGCCAAAAGCAATCAAGGTGTCACAGCCCTGAAACAGCGAGTCACAGGTCTGCAGAATGAACACAAAATAAATACGGTATATCAGCAGATACCTGTTCATGTAATGGGAGTACTGCACTGCTTTGTCTGGCTACAGTAATACTGAAGATTACATTCATCAGAACGGTGCATTAATATTCTTGAAATCAACTCACTGGCAAATATATGAAATTTCAGTGTGTATGCCAGATAAAATGCTTGTCTTTTTAATTGTGACTACAGACGTTTTTCATTTTCACTGCAGTTAATTTGATTTGGTTTATCAATGGCCTATTCTTTTCCTGGGGTGCTATGTTTTAATTAGTTGGGGCTGTGCTGTGTTAAAGAAGCGTGAAAGGATTGAACTCAACTCAAGCAGTTACCTTGAATTACTTTTCCTCTAATGTTAAATTTGTATTGGCTTCATTGACATGACACAAGCCACTATTTGTCAGGGAGTTGCAGCTTAATGTCCACACAAAGGGCTTCACAATGGAGACACAGCATTTTCAACATAGACATCCATGCAGTGTGCAGCAACAGTACTGTAAAATAATATAAAACGTCACACAAAATGTGGTAGAGCCTGGTTTGGGTCTGAGTGGCCAGAGTAACTGTTGTGGGAGCAGTTAAGACGAACACTGTGAGTATGCAACAGTTAGTTACTGTCACTGTCTGCCACCACAGAAGCTATGCACAGACTACATCCTGCAAGCAGTTCTGAAATACTCTGCAGGGTAGGGGGCAGGGCTTACAGCTGGGAGGGGGTAATGGGGACCTCAATCAGGAACCTCTGGTCAGGTTCAGAATGACGGTTATTAAGCCGAAACACACACAGGCACAAACGTACAATTTCATTCCATGAGTGCCACTCAGTCAGCCTGCAAATACAAGGAACCAACATAATGAACCTGATTCAAGAGACTCCTTAGGGCAATACTTTGAATTGTTTTCCAATGCGACAACTTTTTTTCTACCACAGGAATGAAATGAAATCAAAGATGTTGCAGGAAGTTGGCCATTTTGATCAAAACACATCAGAAGCAAGGTCCCCTGAGCTTTTTCCATATACAGTATAAATGAACCCAGTGGGACTCGCTTTCTTTCGCATTATTGTCAGTAATAAACACAGCAGACATTCACATCATAATCCTCCAGAATCCCTGCTGGCCAAGTGCATGGGGGAGGGGGCTACAGATAGTCACTATGGAAAAAATGAGTGGACTGATCTGCTATTGTTTCTAACCTGAGACTCCAACCTGTGCCAGATAAAAGCTGCTGGACCAAAACTGCACACATGACACTTGCCGTCTAACACAGTTTTTCCAGTCCCTACTGTGTATGCTTTGTGCTTCCACCTGATCTAATCGTTTAGTTTGATATAGGAGTCTAATGAGTGGTCCCTTTTTCAAGTCCCTTTGAGAAATATGTTGCTGGAGTTGTGTAGTTGTTTTTTCTTATAGCTGCTGTCCTGCTTTTTTTGGGTCTTTAGTGCTTTGTGGTCAGAAATGAGGTTATTAATTGTGACAAGCAGCAAGATTAATCTTTTTTAGGTTTTGACTCTTTATTTAATGGAATACACAATTCAGTGAACCCCAAACAGACTTTCCCAAATTAATCTACTACTGTATCTCAAAAAGGTCTGTTTCCCTTATTGTATTGTATGTACAGAGCCAGAAGTAATTAGTTAATGCCAACAAAAATCTGATTTTATAGAGTGAACAACACCTGGGGTTGATTTGTTTTGACACGTTTAACATTACACTGTAGCTTGTACACTGTGAAACCTGGCAAGGCAGGCTTACCATTTGGTGCAATGCAGAAACCATACATATTATCATTACAATATATTTCTCCCTCAACCACCAATGAATACATATTAAAATAAAATATTTACTACTGCTACACTGCTACTCCACCAGAGAACAAAAAACAAAGGACTTCTAATATGTAACCGAGAAAAATATGTAAAGTCCCATCAGTTAGATGAACACTCTAGCTCATGCAGAAGAATCAGATTGTACCTGTGACTTCCTCTCAGCCTAACACTGAATCACCTGAGAGTAATCACTGTCACAATTTAACCAATGGAACTCCCTTCTGGCGGTGTTTTAACGAAAGCAGAAAAATGATTGATTGTGGCCATCCAGCAGCAGTACTGAGCAATCCTGCTTCCTCATTCTCTCTCTCTCTCTCTCTCTCTCTCTCACTGTGACCCCTGTCTCCATGGCAACCCACAGTATTCTAGGTGCAGATTCATGTGATGTTTACTGGCCCAAATGGTGGATCAGGTCTGGGAGATCATATCTAGGACAGAAAAATATTAAAACCTAATGAAATCTCATTCCACACTGTGGATAGAATGCGATGACTGTGACTTCTTCATATGAAAATTTCCCCCTGTGCACTCCTGTGAAAAAACACAAAGCATAATTAAGCCGAGAATGCAACTGAATTTTTCCCTGAAATTCACAGTGCAAATCAAATTTTCACACACAGAGGAAAATCTAATGACCCTTGGGCACAAACTTCAAAACTTCCATGCTGTGTACAACTTAAACCATACTGGTTATACTTTTTGAATAATGGGCTCCATTCTGTCTTGTCAATTGTTCAAAGTATTTTAAAATAAGAACTGTACCTCAGATTATTCCAACATGTTTAATTCCATTGAACTTTTACTGAATTGTTATATTTCCATTTTCTTGATAATTTCATTTGTTTACTGTCATTAATAATCAGGTCACTGTTAGCATTTCATATTTTTTAGGCAAAGGCTGAGTTTATTTTAACTGACTTGTTGTACTTTTATGTAAATATTTTTGTGAATGAGTGTATTGACTTTAGAAATGCGTGCAAAGAGTGTTATCCTGCTCTTGTTTGAATGACAAACTGCAACGCTTAGTAGGGCTTTATAGCAGGCATGTTTCTCATTTCTCATTACTGTCATTGACTGATCCTACGTCAAAATATTTTTGATAAATGCATGATACTCCCACACTAGTGGCTGTCACTCAGCAGCCAAAGATCAGGATAGTAAATATAGAACTGATGAGGGACGTTAATGGGTTGCACAGGTATTTTATTTTTTATTTAATTTTAATTTTTGTGTTGACTATTATTTTATGTGCACTGGCTCTTCAGACCGCTTTGTGCAGGTCGAGGCAACATTAAGGGGAATCCATGTTACAAGGATCAAAATATAAAAGTCACTTGTACACAGTATAATGAGGTCCTGATTGATTTTATTGATACAGTGATTGAACGTCCTGTCAGGAATCTCACTGGATTTGGAACAGGTTTCCAGGGATGCATACACCGACTGCAAATGAAGGGTCATTAGCAACTTGCTCATTCACCCATAGTCCTCTTATGGGGATTCCTAAGGCGTCCTGTTGGGTACCTCACCTTTTTTTAACCAATAATATGCAGCCATGTGGATGGCTATTTTTTCTACATTTGTGGTCCACCTCTAAGGTTTATAACACTGCCTGTATTGTTGCTTGTTACAAGAGAGCGGTCTTTATGTATCTGCTGTGAGTGGAATTCAGCATGGCTCACTGACAGACAATTACGCAAATCCCCTTTTTGTCATTAGATTTGATTTGAGATGTGTCTCTCTTAATGAATATTTCTCATATCCATGGGTAAACAAGGAACACTGCTATGGTTATGATCGATGGCAGGGGTTGGTGGTGCTGGCGATGTTGACGCTGGCTGTTTGTTTCCGTGGTGAGAGGAGCAGACTGTGGTGCAGCCTGCCCGGGGCACGGGGCACGGGGCAGAGCAGGGCCGACCCGCGGAGCGCGCCGCAGTCAGGGGGGTCACGCCGCGGTCCGGAGGTCACGCCGCGGCCCGGCCTCCACCGCGCTCCCCGCGGTCTCGGCCCAGCGGACGTCAGCGCGGCCCTGTCAGGCTGCATTTCTGCCCCTTTGATCCTCCTCTTCCCCTCCCCTGGCCGTGGCGGTGTGGGCCCCGGCCTCGCTCGGGCCCCTCCGCTCATTCCAACAGCGGGGCGCTGCTGTGAGCCATTACTCCACGGGGTCAGACCTCATATTCACTCATCTGCTCCCGTAGGACTGTGTGTGTGTGTGCATGTGCGTGTGTGTGTGTGTGCATGTGTATGCATGTGTGTGTTAGCATGTGCGTTTGTCTACATGTGATTGACTGAGGGGTTTATCCTTGTTTATCATGTTTGTATCACATTAACATTAATATACAATGCCTGTAAACGTAACCTTATAACCGGTGAGGTTTCGATACAAGCTCGTTGAGCTTATCTCACCCGCACATGTACTACTTTCTTTTATTTGTTGTATTTCTTTTTTCTTTTACTGTGTGCAAATAAACTAAACTAAATTAAACTAAGATTCATCCTTTCAAACTGAAATGGAGAACTTTAATAGACTGGAAATAAATGACTTTTCTGATCACAGTGAGGGATGGCTTAAACCACTGAGGCTCCTGTGTGGCAGGTTGAACATATGGGGGAGGGTGGTTGTTTGTTTACTGGCAAAGGTCTGAAAGCGTGTTGACATGAGTCACAGATTAAAAGGCACATGGATTATTACTATGGCTCGACTGCAGTGTTTTACTGCCAACACAGTGATTGAGCCCTGTGCAGGCAGTCTGTCACACAGGAGATTAACCCCCTAAGTGAGAATCTGCTATCTGAATCCCCATCTCTGCTGGACAACGAGGCTTTGAAGAGTGTTGAAATGGTGTCTACAGGGTTGGAGTCCTGATCGATGTGGTCACTTCTGGCACTACGATCCTTACTGCACTCTAGTGTGTTTCTTTTGCACCTCTGCACCGTGAACGAATGCACTTGTTGTACGTCGCTCTGGATAAGAGCGTCTGCTAAATGCCTGTAATGTAATGTAATGTAATGTAATATGTCAGCTGTGCCAGGTTTGAGGAGGGCATATCTCCACATGCCCACTGACAGTTTATGCCTGGACCTTTCATGGCCTAACCCGACCTACCTTCAGAAGGGAGCCCATAGGTTTGATGGGTAAACCCTATGTCATACGTCTCTCTCACAGAGAGAGAGAGGGACTTGAGAGAGAGACCAGGTGAGTAGAGGAGACGGACCCAGCCAGTGTTTTTCGTTCTCTTCAAATTCTCTGTCAGGGAGGGAGAGGGTAACGTCTCACCCCACCCCATTGGGTGCGGCTGAACTTCATTGCGAGCTCCTCCTTTAACGGTCGCCAAAGGCAAGGAGATTTTTTTCTTTACTACTATCATTTTCTTGCTGTCATGTTCCGTTTAAAAAGAGGGAGAATATTTATTCACTGACAGCTCCCCCCACCCCCCCACCCCACACTCACACACCACCCCTTGGCGCGCTGAATTTTAACAACTTCAGTTTCCATACCGGCGGTTGATGCCTGCCTGGTCAGCGCAATGAAACACCGCCAGAGCTGTTAAAGCCCCTGGGCTCTGCACCCTGTGTCTCTCCCTACTTAAAACAGCAGGAGTCCTCTGTCTGACCTTGTTACTGATCCTCCTCAGTGTTGTGGTCCACGCAGATTTTGCTTGCACTTTCTCAAGGTTGAAAGGGCGTCTGTTTCCCGCAATGCCAGCAGTACTGGGCTTGCAGGTTCGATTCTCATCCTGGCTGCTACAGCCTTCATCGAAGTAATGAGAGACTGAATTGGTCCAGTAAATATCCAGCAAACATATTGTCCAACAAGGGAACATAAAATCAAAGGCCTCTGCCAAGCAAATAGATAATAATAATGGGGCCTAATTACAGAAACAACAAAGCCATAAAAGGCCTTGTGTTTTGGACATTAATGGCCTGTTCATGAATAATTCTGTCTGGTGATGACCTTCCAATGCTGGTTAAAAAAGCCAGCACATGGACAGGCTCATTTCATACTTAAGCTATGAAAACCTTTTTGCCCAGAGGATGACACAGAAAAGAGGAAAAAGCTTAAAGCTACTCTTTCTGTGGAGATATTTACATCTGGGGATACCTCGACATACGGGGATTCCTTTCTGTAGCTATAACCCATTTAATGAGGGAATGCATTTTCGGGATGTTCAGTATGTTCAAATATGTAATTAAACTGTATTTAACGTTAAAGTAATTATTTAAGTATTTTGAAAGAAGTGTAGTCTTTAGCAGACAGTTTAGAATTTCAATGGAAAGTGTGTTTTATATGGTGTTGTATTATTATTTTATTATTTTTTTTCATGTATAATTTCAAGCCCCATCTCAGCCACTCCCACAGATCCATATCTTTGGAGTCATTGCTCTTAATTGTGTGAGCCTTTTTCACTGTTTAAACATGGACTTTCGCAGGGAGCAACCTATCCATGCATGAGGTAGTTATACAAGAGCAACTGAAAGGAATCTCCTTAGCAAGGACTGCAAGAACAAGTGATTCATTCTGGACTATGTAATGTAGCGATCCTCCTTACCTGTAATCTTTCAGTTATCATGTTTGGCTCACCTGCTTTTATTAGGAAAAAATACTGTCACACTCCAGTTTGGTGTCTCTCAGCACCTCTGGCTAAGGCAGCTTTGGTCAAAAAAACTCGAAGTAGCATTCAACCAAACTTGAATGCTACTTCTGTGGCAAGGTCAAACCTCCATGGACTTATACAATATTAACAATTCTGGTACAACCATGTTCTCATCTTTTCCAATACAGTCTCACAGCCTGGTATCTTTTTTTACCTTTATCGCTTAAAACAAGATAAAATTCAGAAAGTGAAATGTACTCCATGGAGAATTATCCTTAAATCCCTTTCTGTCACCCCTCCCCCTGCTGCAGCTCTCCCTTTCTATGCCCATCTTCCTCTCCCTCTCCCTCTCTATCTCCCTGTCTCAACATCTCTCTCCATCTTCAGCACCCCCTCTCTCTCCCTTTTCCTCTCTGTCTCCATCTCTCCATCTCCATCCCCCTTCCCTCTGTCTCAACCTATCTGTCTCTCTCTCCCTCTATCACTCTCTCTCCATCTCTCTCTCCACCTCACAGAGCATGGCTAGGGGCTGCCAGGCTGCAGAGAGAGACACATCTGTCACCAGAGTGAATGCCAGAACTGCAGAGCACACAGTAACAGCACAGGGGATGTGGAGTGCAAGAGCCAGAGACAAACACACACACACATACACATGGAGGCACGCGTGTGCTCATGCATACACATACTCACACACACGCACAACACGCACACCTGCACAAACAAGCATATAGACACAGATACACACAGACACTGGCACACTAACTCACACACGCGCACACATGCCGAATGCACACACAAAAAAAAACACATACATTTCTCATCAAAGCCATGAGAAATAATGTGGCGTATCTTCAATGTATCTTCATACCCTTCAATGTCCCAGAGCTGGTAATATTACTGGCTGGATTTGGTATCTCCTCTTTGGCTACAGTCATGATGTTTCTGTCTCTTGATACCTGGTACGTAAAGTTTTATTTTAGTTTTTAATTATGGAAAAAATGTCTCCCATGCAGAGTTTTCTAAAGTTCACTTAATCTATTAAAGGACATTGGTTAAAACACTCTGAAGTGACAAAGTATGCCACATGGTGTGATCTCTCATCGTCATGGCAGCTCTTACCAGGGTTGCGGTGCTGTCTATTCCAACTTGGGGTAATGTTCTAGAACTTCTTGGATGAGGGGCTCCAGTTCAGTCCATGCGTGTCCTGTTGTCTGAGGCCTGGTTGATTAATCCTGCCCGACACCAGGCATGACTGACATGGAAGAAGAAGACGGGACTGATTTCTGCTGAGGTCTGCACAATATCTGTTTTCCATCAGTCAGAACCCTAACTCTCTCATATTTACTTATAGCTTACACTTTATCTCAGGCTTGTTTGCCTGGACCCAGCACAGCTCTTTGACCTTCCTACTTAACTTCAGAAAGGTAAGTGTTTTCAAGATAACTGGCCTAGCCTCCTTAAACATTGAGACACAGCAGTAGACTCGACAAATGGGGTCTCTGAGCATAGGGTCTCAGGGTGTTCGCATTTTGAAAGTGTGTACCCCAAGAATCTCCACCTACCTGTGGTAGTCTGCATGTTTTCCTTAATCAACTGTTGATTCAGGCAGGCTGCACAATATCCTCACAATGCTCACTGAAAGGGAAAAGGAGATTAGGGTGTATAAGCTCTTCTCATTATGAGATACACCTAGGCCATGTCTTGCAGTGCCCATTGCCCTAGGACTAAAGCCCTTTGAATTGCAATTAAGGCACTAGGCAAATATAATCCATATCAATTAGCGTCCCTGTGAAGTCTAGGAAAAAGAAGTTATGCAATTCCTGGAAATTCCCGCAAGACACAGGAACCAGGGTGGGAAAATGTGCTATTTAATCATAATTAGGCCAGAGAAGAAAACAAATATCTTCCCCAAATTACCGAGCTTTCATTTTGAGCATGTTTACGAAGACTTAAACGTTCCTCTCTCTCTCTCGTGTTTTTCTGTCTGCTTAAGACAGTAATTATGCTCATCCTCATTAAGAAATACATCACTTCTGCGCCGTGTGTCAGCAAAGTGAGTCATTGTTCAAAAAGAGAATTATAGAGGCAGAAACGATGCTCCACAAACCATCTGCCCATGCTCTTCTCCCCTGGCCCGCTGTGTCTGCAGGGCGGTGCAATTAGGAGGTGAACAAACAGGGTTTTTCTCCACTGATGATAAGTTAAAAGCCACGAGGAAGGAGGGAAGCAAGCAAAGGGCAGTGGCGAGTTGGGTATGTGTTACGTGTGTGTGTATGTGTGTATATGGGGGGGGGGGTGCTCGCTGTAGCGAGCGGGGGTCGAGCGCACACCGCGGGTGCCCAGCTGCTCGTGACAGACCAGCGTGTCAGGCAAGCGGCGTCCTTTATTCTGCTGTCCTCAGTCGCTGCTGCGTCCCAGCGGAAGGCCGTTCCCCCACAATGCCGAGTGAGATCAGTACAGGAGATTAGAAAGCAGCAGGAGCATGACATTTTATGTCAAGAATAAAGTCACTGGCAGGAAATGCGTCAGCGAGCGAGCACGGTGTCATTAAGCAACAGATTTCGGGGTGATTTTCTGACTGTGCTTCGTTATGTTGTGATTTCTATTTCCAGTTATTCCAACCTCATGCCATCCTCATAAAAAAAAACGTAATTCGTAGCTCAAAACACATGATACTTTGACCCCCAGAACTATGCCTTTACTTCATTATTTCTTGCCTAAATTTAAGGCAACGTGGTGCATTGTTATTTGGAAATATAGATTAAAAACATATTGATTTTAATATCATAAACACATATGTAGCATCCAATGTCTTATTTCTCTTTAAATCGTGTTCCCATTGCATTACCATCCCATTCAGAATTCTGAAATGTTTTGATGCATAGACACCAAACCATCCTTTCGCTTTAATGAATTGGGAAACTGAATTGGGAAGCTTGCCTCAGCTAGCAGCTTCTAAATTATGTATGTTTGCTAATTTTCTTTTTTGAGGGACGTTCCACCTCTAGCTTTTCAGCTTTTCTACACTCTTTGCTTTGCTGGCATTGTTAAAGGGATAGTGAATTTTCTGAAGTTTTTAAAATTATATGAGTTTTAATGTTTTCATTTCACCCAGTCAATGTTTGAGCGCAATGAAGGACTTCAAAAGTGGTTTGAAGCGAAGAAATGCATTTAATAATAGTGCTTATCCTTCCAGCGGCCACACATATGAACACATTAATTTAAAAAACAATATTCAACAAACACTTTAGAGTGAACATACATTTCCATTTTTATATTGCGCCAGTACATCTTTCCTTGAGCACAGGAGCCTCGAGTTGTATGTGCGACAGGAAATAGTTTATATCCTATTATTTCCTATATTTATGTTTATAATTTTGAATAAATGCTACAATATTTTTGCTTTGAACCACAAAGCCATTGTAAAGCAAACAGGTCATCAGAAACGCCTGTAAATATATGGAATGTATTTTATCACACATAAAATACTTGGACTAATGAAAAGCACTAAAACCGAAATAATATCAGACAACTCCGGAGAGGGAAGTATCCCTTTAACGTCCCCAGGCATTTCTCTCCTTCTCTCTCTCTGACTGTGATCCCATTTAGGGCTGGTGTGAATCATGGGTTCGCACATCCAGAATGGCCTCTCTCAGGGCGGTTATAAATACTGGCTTTAATGCAGCATTCCTCTTCACCGCACCACAGCCCCCTAATGCAGACAGTCAGGCCTCCGCAAGCCGGGAGAAATTCTTCAGACAGATGTGGCCTCTCTCTGTACCCCAACTGTCCCGACACAGGTTTTATGATTATTAACCCCAACCCTTTGTCCCTCCAATAGTCAATGCAGTGTGTCACCCAGCTGCCTCCTGTCTAGTGCATTTTGTCTGTGGTAGTGTTAGGGAACAGGTCTGGTAACCACAGGGTTATAGGTTTGATTCTCTGCGCAACTGTTGTACTTTTCAGCAAAGTAAAAAGTCAATTTCTGCATAAAAAAGCAAAACAGCAAAAAATTCACACAAGAACATCTATATAAATTGACATGGATAATAAAAAATGGCTTTACATATTTACATATTACTCTATTTTACTTGAACAGTATTTATATCCTTCAAATAGTATACAGTACAAATGTTTCAGATTTACAGTATATACTCTTTCATTTCATTTCACATTTCAGTTGAGTGAGCCAACTCTTAAGTAGACACAAAAGTACAGTGGCTATTTAATGCTGTTGCTGGATGATGCAGTAGTGAAGCAAAATGAAATAGAACACATGCAGGTGGCCCATGCCCTCGCGTGACTCTGAGACACAGGCAGGTCACTGCGATGCCCTGGCCCGCCTGTTGGGACCCTGACCGCGTCTGCATGCTGAAGGGTCAGATGGAGCAGAAGGTGAGGCACACAGGAGCTGTAAGAGGTGTTGATGAGTCTCCTAAGTAATGTGTTAATGCCTCTCGCTCTCACCAAACACCTGGTTTGGTATGATTCAAATACACAGCGTGACTTTTATCTCACCCAACTGAATAGGAAGTGCAAGTTTACTTTAATAAAGAACAGAACTGAAGGGAAGGAAATAGTTGCTCTAGTGAGCAATATGTCTACCGTGAGCAAGGGGAAAATGGAAAAATTTCCTTGGTCCAAAATCAAAGCAGTCACATACACATCCAAATTATACAGTAGGTACAAGACCACAAAAGCTATGAACTAAAGGAAATAAAGTCAGCACACTATTCTTTGAGCTCCTGTGATGAAACCTCCCAATGTCCATTATTGCGCAGTACAATGCACTGAGTCTAAGCTCCAAGCTCCAAGAGCTCACAGAAGAACAGGAAAGGCGGTTACTCAAGTGGACACTTTAAGCCTCGACATAAGGCTGAAATATTTTTGATCTAGAGACCAATAAGGTGCAGACAGAAGGTAGCTACTAGACAGCAGGGCAATTCTGAATTAAAGTGCCACACTTGTAAGAAAGGGATAATGACTGATTGAGAAATTGTCCTACCTTGTCAATTAATTACCCAGCCCAGTCTGTGGTCTGTTCTTAAATGTTCCTGTCTTCTAAATTAATGAATTAACTTTTTCAAAATGAACTCTTGCATTTAAAATGTTCAATTTCATGCAGGAACCTTATTACAAAGAGAAAGTTCATGCCATTCATTTGATTGAGAGGAAAAGGTTCTCTTCTGGCAATTGATAAAACAAGGGCAAGTCAAAGGCAAACATCTGTCAAGCATCATACAGCAGATTAAAGCTAATTTTATATGATTTAAGACATTATATAAGGATATCTTTCACCGCAAGCTACGTTTCCATTATTACAGTATGAGACTTTATAATGTTACTTCAGCTAGGCTTGCCCAGTGAACTAGGGGTATATGCATATTAGCATGAACAGTGCGGGACATTATACAAAGACTAGACATTCGCTTTTAACTCAGCTTGAGAAGACAAAATAACTGTGTGAAATGGGCATTAGGACTAATCAAACAACTGCAATTCAATCAATATTATATACAACTGCCTGAAACCACTCAAGCCCACTTGCATGTAAAATACAAATGGGCTTGAGTGGTTTTAGCAAATTAAGAAAAATGTACTCTTCTGAAGGTTGTTTTGTCTGCACTCCAGCACACTGGCTTTGAAATGAAAACAAGGTTAAAGCGTAGACTGCTTTAACTTGCGGGTATTTACATCCATATTGGGTGAACCATGTAGGAATTACAACCATTTTTATACATTTTGGAGGACCAGATGTGAGTTGTTGTATTATTTGTTCATGCACAAGAAAATTCATAATAGGTCTAGGGTTGATTACAGGTGTGGTATTTGCATTTTGGGAGTATATTGCTGTTGTCTCTCAAAATGAGGATCAGAGAGGTTGAGCTGAGCAATAGAAAACAATCTGGTAGATGGCGGAAAGAACACTGTAGTGGATGACTGAAGAATACTTGCATTTGTAAAGAAAGACGATCTGGCGAGCAGATCAAGATAACTCTTCAGGATGTAAGCATACATCAAAGACTAATGAAGAGAGAAGACTACACCAACTTAACCTCAGAGTGTCCACTGCAAGATGAAAACCATTGGTAAGCCTCAATAACAGAATGGCCAGGTTAGAGTTTGCTAAAAAGTGCATTAAAAAAACTTATGAGCGTATTAAACTGTACCAAAGTGATGGAAAGAGAAAAGTATGAAGACTGTATCACTGTCCAAATACTCCCAGGCTGCCCTGTATATTTGTGAGATTGCATATTAATAGAAGAGCTATAGTGTCAGAAATATTTCATTAATATTGTATGACATTGGTATGATAATGAATTCACTCTACACTCACACATTTAATTAGTAAAATGCTAACAGTGTCTGACCCCTATTGCTTCTGTACACTGTGCATGTCCGTATCACCCAATCATAAAGAGTTTTGCTCATGCTACAAATGTGCAAATTAAGAATTCTTTAAAGCTGAAAAAAACTTTTTTGATGGCAACGGGCTGTTGCATGACGGTATAGTGCGTGGCTGATTATATAAAGGGAGTAAATGCCGTCTTCTCATCAGTGCAGGTGGTCACCAAATGGCCTGCAGGCTGCTGAGCAGGTTTCCTGAATGCTGATCATCACTGCTCAGAGTGAGTGTCCCTGTCTGGACCCACAGCCTGAGGACGGTGTGCCAGTCCAGCAGCGTGGGCCTCTCCCCCAATCTGGCTGCATTTATTCCAGACGTCTCTTCCTAGATGACTTCCGCCGTTTGTGGCGACTGAGAACAACTGGGTTCCTGCCCACCCAGCTCCATGCCTGCATAACGAGGCTGTTAATTTGGTTTTGGCAATGATGAGCTGTCTTTCCATGGCGGTATCCCAGGAGACGGGAGGTGAAGCTGGAGCCGGCGAAGGAGGTGGTGATTGAGGAGGGGTCTGCTTCTCCTGACCCTAGAGCTGGAAACTGAGGTACTGGATTCACTCTTCAGACAGAGGGGACAAGACAGCCTCATGGTGGATTCATGGTGACTCTGCAGATGGCCAGAGATCTGTATCTGAGAACACTACCTAATGGGTTTTGGTCCATTTGCAGTCATGGCAGTGTGATGGAGGCTTGGCCATGGGGGAAAAAAGCAAATTACAGAAAGAGTCTCTGTCTGACTTTATGAATGAAGTCAGGAATAACCACCCCCCCTCCTCTTGCCTCTGCACTTTCGCTGATAGGGACTGACAAAGATGAGCAGTTGTGATATCCATGCGGGAACAGTTTACAGGACCTCTGGCTGCTCACTAGCACTCACAAGAACGGCCTTTAATGACGTCTATTAAGGAAGGACAGGGAATATGCTGAAGGGCAGAAGGTGAAATGAGGAAGAAACAGGGCAATCCACCTTCCAGACACATACCCGAGGAATAAAAATCTCCACTCTTTAATGTCTTCCTGCTTATTTGTCGGCAAAGAAGATTTTTAATGAACATAATAATTACAAGAGCTACATTTAGTGCTTCTGGGGAATTGGGGTTCAGAGGTCAGTCATTAGGTTAAGAGGTCAGTATTGAGCTTCCTGCATGTGATGCTGGTGTTTCAGTTTGATTTTTGAATTCCCATGGTCAGACAACGATGTAATTTCCTGAGAATTCTGTCAGCTCTGTTCAAGCCAATGCACATTCACTGTTTCAGTTCACGCACCAATACTAAACACAGATACATTACTGAGAGATGGAAGTTATTGCACTGGGTAATTTATTTCTTTTCCTTAAAAGAGCACAGTTTAGCAAAGCTACTACATACAAATGGCCATACAACAGCATTTTTGTCTTAAAGTATTCAGCAAATTTTGAAACATGATTTCCTTGTGTTTTTTTTTTTTCATTGTACCGTGACATTTTGCAGTAGGGATGCTGCATTTCGAAATAACCTCAACCAAAGAGCATTAACGCAGTCCAACCTTATTCTTTTTTTTAAAAACAAATGAAAACAAAAGCCACAAAACTAACCTAGGTACATCTGCTTGTTGCTAATCCAGGAGAACTACAGCACTAACATTCTAGAAAGAACAGAAATGGTTTTGCATAGCTTTGTCATGTTGTTAAGGCACTTTATTAATACTTTATAGTAGGCATTTTCATAGCATTTTCAACCTTTTAGCTGGACGGTTCTAAACTGTATTATTCATCTCAGCAAGCAGATTGACACCATGTATAATAAAACACAACTTCGTTCTATATAGATCTACTCACCCTAGGGTTTGGCATAAGTCTCATTTCCAACATTCAGTGAATATTGAAGAAGTATTCTTGTGCATATTAGGGTGGAGATTCACACCTCATTCCATAACCCCACACAATCCAGAGTTTCTCAAAAAGACAAAAAATTTGTGCAATGGTTTGGGGTTAGGTGGAGGAAAGGCAACGCGTTGTCAAAAAAACGGACTGTTCCAGAAAAGAGAAGAAAAACAAATGTCTGGGCAGGTTGGACTTTGCAGTTTCTTGTAAATTGGCACGTGGCACTGTACCATAGGTAACAGGAAAACACCTTACGTTGATATGAAATGGTTATTCCGTAATACAAAAGGTAGCATTACGACTCGTGCGTCTAGTCCTTCTTTAAAGTTTAAAAGAGGCATACGTTTTTCAGTAGTTAACTTGCGTCACTGGGAGTGTGGTAGTTCAGCTGGACAAAGTTTTGGGTGCAGTCTGTGGAGTGTCGCTGGGGATGGTGGGAGTGGAGCGGGGTCGGACAGCGCTGTGTCCTCTCTACCCCAGCTGGTCCTCATACTGCTTACGGAAACAGTCCCCGGCAGGGAAGAAGTCCCAGCATCTCTCCTGGTACATCTTCCAAACGTACGACTCCTGAAGGGGAAAGAGAAACAGCGCATTAGCACGGCGTCAGTTCAGAGCAGCTTTCTCAAATGCATTAAACAGGGGCTACCTGTGCACATGATCGGCATACATACATACGTTACTTAGTTGGACAGGGAACTGCGTTGCTTGTTTAGCGTATGATACCCTCAACAAATGTACTTCTGCACCTCTGCTGACAATAACTGGCTTATTCTTTGACGTAAATTATAAGCCTGGCCCAATTTAGAACACTGATAGTTCAAGATGTTCTAATAGCTCAATAGTCAGATGTAATGGCTGACTCCATCAAGGCTGATTAACCCCAGGCTCTGACTCTGTGCAAACAGCCCGTTTGCATGCAGGTGAGTTGGCGCAGTGAAGAGCATTAATGCTCCCACGCTCCTAGGGAATCTTCAGGGGGTCAGCAGCTTTCTCTGGATGCGCCTGACAACGTCTCTGGAGGTAATGTGCTATCCCTTTGTTTCTGAATGTCCTGGGGCTGTTTGTGAGATATCTCTCGAGTGACAGCCACTCATCTCATGTGTTAAAAGAGCAATAACATTTAACAAAAAACAATAAATAATATTCTCATTCTCATGTTTCCTTTTTCAGTAAACTTCTTACTGAACAAATAATACTGAACTATAATACTGTATGGGGGGGGGGGGGGGGCGGGTTGGTGTTGAAATTGGATCATTCTTGAGTGTCAAATGCATTTACTAACCGCTACATTTTTAAATAACCAATTCACTACAATATGTATGTATAGCAGACAGTTACACAATCAATCCAAAATAAAACAGTTAATGAAGAGACTACCATATAACCAGTACCATTTTCATTTAACAACATGAATTTACGAATTCAAAATGAACTTGAAATCCAGCATGAGAGAATTGTGTTATTGTGGTACAGGATGTATTAACAAATTAGTCGATGAAAAATGGAAAATCACTTTGCCTCAGAATTAAATTGCACACACAACTGAGATTTTGAGTGTAGTGTGAGTACCACCATGAGAGACACATTGAAAAAAATATCATTAGATACCAAGAGGCACACTGATGCCACGTTACTTAAATGAGAGTAGTTCTGCCACAAATATGAGCAGGATAAAGATTATTACTATGATTATTATTGCTACAAAATGAGTGGGCATGATTAAACAAATTGAAGGAATTTTGGTAGATGTTCACAGAGCATTGGTTGATATGGAAAGTGGTGTATTGTGCAATTAAAAAAATGTTTGAGTACCACAGAAAATTTCATATGAGATCATTTCTCTAATATATATGAGTTTCAGATTCATTGGCAGGTCAAGATAGCGGTTACAGGGTAGAACAGGAGGCGTACCTGACCAGTGTGCTCCGTCTCGTCCTTGTTGATGAGGTACATAAGGAAGAACCTGCAAGGGCAACAGAAACAAAATGACTGGGGATACTGTCACTGTTCATGCACAACATGGACACTCATGAATTAATGAATTACAGTGCATTTCATGGCCCATTACTTAGGACAGATGCTCACTTCAAACATCACCATTGGTTAGCACACACCTAAGCTAATGCACAGTGGCTATTTTATGCAGGACACTCATCAAACCTTAGTTTTGGTGGAGACGCATATATACTGTAAATAAATCCAGTTAAGCTTAGGGATAATCAAATGGAAGATTTTAGAAAATAAGCATAAGTAGACTTCTTCTAATGTTCGACAATGTTGAAAGATTCTGCAGAAGATGACCATACAATGAAAGCTTAATCTCCTCCAAAGCATAGCACCATTTTTCCAGGTCATCACACAACTCAGCACTCAAGTCTGACCAAGAATCCAAATCAATCTGAATGATTTTCAATTGTATTTTGTCCCACCAAGTTAAGTGAACCAGAAATGGTAGATAATTCCAACATGACAGACTGTGGTTGTCCAGACAGCTTTGTACCTAAATGGATTTTTGTGAAATCATTAGGGTTCACAATAGTGGACATTTAATATTGCCCCCACAGTGTCGGAGGCATTTCAAATGATGTTACATTTTCCGTTGCAATAGTAGTGGGTCTGTTGTTGCTAGAGTAACAGAGTGTAGTCGCCATGGTTTCCCGGGACTGACAATTCTGGCTTTCTATAATGAAGCAGCATGGAAATTAATTCTGAAAAGAGAACAATGGGCATCCTTGACCCTTAGTCATCCCCATAAGCAGCAGCAAAATCACGTTCATATCACAGCATGTTAACCACCAAGCTTAATTTAAATACTCAAAACACAGAACTACAAGTCTGTAACCAAGTGAAACATTCTTCTGTAACTGCTACATCCGGTATGTTGAACAGGAAACCAAAAATTGATCTAAAGTGATCCAAAGTAAAATGTCCATCAGGTAAATTTTGGAAAAAGAAAGTTTCAGGCTGCAGCAGATCATTTTTTAAATTAAATCTCTGCGAACTATTCTGCCATCTTTCTAAAGGTTTAAAAATATGATTAATCAAAATCAGATACAGAATAAATGCAACTCACCAGTAAGATTGCATTCTAGGTGTCACCAAAACACAATACAATCGACACATCTTTTGTGTACGTGAATGGTCTCTTTAAGGCATGTGAGTACAAGGGGTGAGGGTGGCAGAGGGATACTCACAGGTAGTTGGCCAGGTTGTGCTCTTGTAAGGTATGTGTCTCAAAGCCATGTGGGGTCGTATCAAAGTAGTCATTACCAATCCCACAGATGAAGCATTTAGTCTGAGGAATAAGCAAGGAACAAATCTGTCAGCTGAGTGCATTTTAAATAATATGCAGACATGAAACTCTTGCCCAAGAAAGCACGCCCACCACTGTAGAATAGAGTAGGATTTTGTCACAATGTGAAACTATCACATACATATGAAATAATTATTTCATACATATGTTATTAGCATACTCCCAGCAATGGGGAAAGACAGCTTTGCAAAGTACAGCCTTACCTTCACAACAAATGATGTGATGGCACTTGCCCAGAAAATAGCAAGCAATGCAGGCACGGTACAATACATGTACAGTTGGGCTTCCCTCTGCACAAATCTTGGGCCCTGAGTATATTCATCATGCTCATCGTGAAACGATTTATTGTGAATTGATTCTTCCATGCTAGCTACTGAGAACAGCTGGAATTTAGTTGTGCACTAATCTTAAATAAAAGTACAACCCCACAAGATTTGTAATGCTTTGCAATGTCAAACAATAGAAATGGAAATCTGACTGTCCAGTATGTACATATGCTGAATTACCTTGTATTAACAACATAAACAAATGTCTAGTGTGTGTATGAGAGCACAGTGAACCTACAAATTATTATTTTAAGATTGCAGTTCAGGTTTTCCATATACAGCAGATCTGAACATCTTGAACAAAACTTCATACAGTAAATTGAACTGGAAAGCCATGGGGATCAGGTAAAATCTCTTCATGCTCACCTCCATGTCCTCTTTCACTTGTTCCTGCTGATCTCTCAGCTCTCCAAATGCATCAATGATCAGACCTGTTTCAGCACATAATCAAGACTGTGAATGCCTCTTACGTCACCAAACTATTTCAAAAAGTGTCGCTGCTGAAACTGAACAGGGACAGTGGGATTAGGACTACGATGTGTTGTGAAACTATAGAAGGTTATTTTCAGAGCTGAGCTGTGAAGGAGCAGTTGGGGAATAATCCCCTAGCTTCACACTCTTTCTGGGCATCTCAGAGCCTCTTGCACAGCCAAGATAACTTTAAAATGGGTGGTCCTCACTCCCCCCGCCCCCCCCCCCCCCCCCCCCCCCCCCCCCCCCCCCCAATGGCATGAGTACAAACCCTGGATGATGGCCAGCAGAATGACAATGACAAAGAAGAAGAAAGTGATGTCGAACAGAATGCGGTAGAGTTCGTAGGGGTCGCCTGCTGGGTCCTCAATCTCGTCACCGATACCACCGCCAGCACGCACGCCCACATACATGTGGAACAGATAGCACTGGAAAGAGACAGGGAAAGGGGACACTTCTTGTAGCAGATGGGAAAATTCCTTCACACACTGCATTACATTGCAATCACTTAACACACGCTCTTATCCAGAGTGACATATAGAAGTGGAGAGCACCAGTATAACTTTCAGGAATACAAAAATGGGATGTCACCAAGAAGGCACAGAGGCCCATTAATAATAAGTAACTGCACTGTTAAATATGAGGCACAGAATCTTAATCCAGCTAATTTACAGGTGGTTCCAAACATTTCCTTGTGTGAAATGTTCTCTAAGCTAACGACTCAAATCTAGTATTGTAGCGGAGAGTGAAGCTGAATTTTATGCCTGTTTGGTTAGGTGGAGGGATGGGACACTCACGGTCATCATGTCATCACACTTCATGTCAGGCTCGTCCTCGTCCTCGCTCTTGTTGTAGAACTTGCGGAAGAAATTGAAGGCCACAACTGTGTAGAGGTACACTACCACAGCTAGCAGTCCCACAGTCAACACAAGCTGTGTACAAAGGAGAGAGGACCTCAGTTACGGAACTCCACTGCCCCAAGTAAGTGCTATTGCTCAGATTAGAAGGAATCCTTACCTGTTTACCGTTGTGGGTGACAGAGGACAGAATGGTTCTCAGTGTCTTGAAGCCCATGGCAATATCCAGCAAGTGGGCAGCAAAGAAGAAGTTATTGTAATGCCCCAGGATGGACATGGTGGTGTACCACACCAGGTAGAGGAAAGACTACAAAAAGAGCACATCATCACCCACAGTGTTCAATGACACTTCAGAATGGTAAGACTATTTACTACCAACACCAAGCAAATCTACTATCTAGTATCAAACTCACATTATCAGTGAACACTACGCCCATCTTCCAGATGTGATACTTTGTGTCAATGGAGCTCAGCCTGTAGAAAAAACAATTGCATATGCACAGAAGAACAGGTAACTCATTACTGATAAAACGTCCAGCCAACCAAGAGCACTAAGATATAACCATACTATCAAAGCCATTATATGCACAGAAATCTCAGAACAAGGCCTGGTGAAGAGGGGGGACCTATTGTGAAGCACGTGTTAAATTAGACCAGTAGGGATGTGCAGTGTGACTGCTTGAAATAATTCTCTGTCTGGATTAGAATCACCATACCAAACTACAGTCCCTTACCAGGACACCAATGAGGCCTCCTTCACCACTGTCTCCTCTGTGGGGTTGAAGTCCAAGGCACTCTTGTCCAGACCCAATAGCTCCGCAATACGTTCGGCCCCGTAGAGATCCCCATACTTATTAATGACCTGTACACAACGGAAATGAGCTGGGTTACAGATGGAACAGATAGAATGGCAATACCGTAATTGTAAGGTGAGACCATGCTGTACAACCCCTGTTAGACCACACAGTGATTAACTGCTGTACTCCCATGTGTAAAAATTAGTCTGTGGAATTCTACTTGCCTTTCGCTTCACAAATTTGTCCCAGTAGTTATTGGGGAAGGATCTGTGTGCAATAAGAAAAGGGACACATCACACTCCTTGGTTAATATTCGAAAAGGTGACAGAGAGGGGGCAGTCAGCTGCACTGAACAAGTGGGACCCAAGCACGGCTCAAAGCGTCAGCGCACTTCAGTTACCGTGGGTGAAGGAAAGCCCATGTGGTCGAGCGGCTGTGGAATGGCGGGGGGGATTTGCAGTCATTGTGTAAACTGACATAGACACTTGTGCCATACAGTGAGTTGACGTGCTCCATTGTCTCACATGCACAAAACAGTCTGAATGAGGCCTCTCCTTTTCTCTATTAGCACAAAATCGGGGCTAATTGAAAGAGCCGAGGAGAGCACAGCTGTGCACGGCGTTCTTCTGTCGGACTTACGGGGTATTGATGACCAGCCGATCCCATTGTCCTTTGATGTCATCATCCGAGGGCTGCTCCGTAATGTACAGGCCATCAAACTCCAGCCTCCTGGCAATCTCCTTCTCTCGCTTAAACACCACCAGGGGAACCTTAGGGAGACAGGGTGCTAATTCAGTACACTACCTCGCTCACCTCTGTCTTGGCAAAATAAACAGAAGGCGAAAGAAATTAAGACGTTTTTTATCCTGTGTATCGGTAAGTTTATTTGTTCTTTAAATGTATGTTAACATTTTAAGGATTTAGCAGACCCTCCAATCCCGAGTCACTTACACATCTCACTACCTATGTACATACAATCCGTTTATAAAGATGGATATTTAACTAACGCCATTTTTGTTAACGGCACCTTGCTCAAAGCCTCAATGAACGTGCTTCAGCTGGGAATCAACCCTGAAACCCCAGTTACATAACCAATAAATATATAAAAATAGCAATGGATTTAATACATAATGCAGCAATGGCATAACTTTGTTGCCTTATTCAGGGTATATCGGAGCAGTCATATGGGTTACCTTTAGATAGTAGTATCCCACCACACAAAGGAAAGAGATGATGGTGTGGAGTATAGCCAGGAAGCGTAGAGTTGGAGCCATGTAGCCAGTGCTCTCCTGCAACACAAAGTACTCCATACCACCCTCATCCTCATCTTCATCATCGCCATTCCAGGGGTCAGGGTCTTCGTCACCTGAGTCATCTCCAGTCACCTAAAAACAGTAGAATCCTTGTGCTACAATTTGTATGGAACTTTTTGTTAAAGCATCACAAAACACTTCACAGTCAGACATCAATTTGTCTTTGTGATGCGGCAGCTATGCTATGCCAGCTCACCACATATCAGGAAGGTAGATTTGCAAGCACTATATTAGCAGTTAAACTGTGGGGGTAATTACTTAACCAGAATGAGATACTTTGATAAGACCATCAAGGTTACACACCAAGTGAAAATTCATGCATGGCATTTAATGGAATGAGGAACTCATTCTGTTAAATTCCTATATTTAGTGTCTCTTCTGAAATTGGAACTTTGTGAGAAAAATCTGACTGAAAGGAAAGAGTGCCCCCTAGTTTGCCACTAACATTTCTCACATCAGAACTAAATATCAGCTCTCGTTTTCAGTGTTCTAGGACTGTTGTGCAGTTATGTTTAACCCCAGCAGGGGTTGTTACCTTGTAGAAGAGAAGGATAAAGTTGATGGCAAAGGCGACAAACAAAGCCAGCAAGCGAAGGTTGTAAAAGTTTCTCGCCAGATAGTTCTGAAAAAAAGAGTGAATTTATTAAACTTATTCATCAAACAAGTGGTTTTATTAACATTTTCTCATTTACATCAATCATGGTTGTTTCCTATGTTCATAGTCCTCAAGCAGGAATGCTATGCAATTGTACATAGGTTGGTTGGATAATCATATCCTCCTGACTCACCAGCATCTTAGTCTGGTAGACTTCTAATCCTGCAAAAAAGCTGGCCATGAAGGCCTCTGGTTCCTCCTTTTTCAGGCCAGGTCTGTTTTTGGGGACTTTCTTCTCCTCAGTTGCGGGCTCTGAAGGCTCCTCCTCCTTGGCCTTGTCCTTCTTCTCGCCATCCTCTGTGCTGTGGTGTGCAGACATACAAACAGTGAGGAGCATGAATGCGTGAACAAACCCTGCTCACACTAAGAGGACACTCACTCTGCCTTCTCCGTCTCTGCCTTCTGATCAACCTCCGATGTCTCTTTAGATGCAGCCTCTTTCTGTGGAATACACAAAGCACAATGTCAGTCCCTTTCAAACACTGAACTTGCTGCACTGAAAAAAGAACATAAAGCCGCCCTGGTTTACATTAAAACAAGGGTCATGTATCCGCTAGTTTCCACAGATCAAATACTCATTAAGTAAAATACATAATACTACAGAAGATGGTGGTGTCATTAATAGCACAAAGGCTGAATCTGACCTGAGCTTTTTTCTGCTTTACGGCACTAGCTAATGAAGGTGCGTCAACTCCGACGATCTCAGAGACATCTCCCAGGCCAGGTTCAGGTCCGTGCTTCCCCCCTTCTCTCTTAGGTGGTATGTTCATCAGCTCCGTCATCAAATCCACCTCAGACTGGTCCCCTTTTGCCATCTGTACCATCTCTGCCCCTGATGCTGATTCGCTCGTCTCCAATTTCTCTGATTCCAGCACGTCACCATGGATTCCAAACTGCGTTGGGTCAGGCATGTTGCCCAGAATGTCTGTCACCTTCATATTCTTGGCGCCCTCCACCAGGCCCCCACCAAACATGGAAGTCCAGAGGATATGGAAGAAGCCCCAGACCAGGTTGTACATGAAGCGGAAGAGACCAGTGAAGATCATCCAGAAGAAGGAGAAGAAACCCTTGATCATCTCCCGGATGCTCATCTTCCTGAACTTCTTGAATTGCTTGCGCATGTTCCTGACTGAGATCTGCTGACGGAAGTGGGACAAGTTCTTCTTCATGGAAACACAGGCAATAGTGAAGGCAGAGGATGACTCCAAGGCATGCTCCTCCTCTTCCTCTTCCAGTTCTTCCAGGATGCTGTGGGCGTCATCCTCGTCCTCCTCTGGTCGCTCCACAGCATCCGGCTCAGATATCTGGGAAGCAAGCTGCATCTCAAAAATGGTATCCTCACAGAAGTTGACGAAGAGCTCCATCTTCTCGCTCTCTCCGCCCTCGTTGACTACGTCGAAGATGAATTGCCGTTTGGACTCCTTGACCTGTGGCTTCTCCCACTGAGTTCTGCTGGACTCACTGATCTCAAAGTACACCCTCTCAATGCGCTTGGCGCCGCCCATGATCTCAATGCGGCCAAGGTAGGGCTCAAAATAGTTGAGCACACTCTCGGCCAGGTCTAGGAAGGCAGCCAGCCGTGAGTCGTGGGGCATGTGCTCTGACAGATTGGTTAGCAGCACCGCCACATTGAAGCCAATGTCCTTGGCAGGCTCATGGAAGCGCTCCACAAACTCTTCATAGTTGAACATATCGTTCTCATCGGCCTCTACACAGGAGAGCAGGAACTCAATCTCAGACTGGGTGTACTGCTTCTGGTTCTCCATGGACTTCTGGAATTCCTTCTTAGAGATTACGCCCTTGCTGTCAGGGTCAAATTCCTTGAAACTGTCAGAAGTAGTCAGATCCTTCAGCTTAAGGAACATGTCAAAGAACTTCAGGATCATCTCCACATTGCTAGAGGATTCCACCAAGGTGTCCACCATCTGCTTGCCAATTGTCCCATTCACCACATTACCTGTGAGAGAGCAGTATAGCTCATTAACCTTCTGGAAATATGCAATCGTCCACATATTGCTAGTAGTATACAAACACACACACCCGCAAACACACACAAAATACTTTCTTTTAAAAACACTGAACAATTTAAACACACAAATTCTGTTAATTCAGTCCAATCTGTAAAATACTGCATCTAATTGACAATAATGGTTGCTTAGCATAAAACCTGTCAAGTTTCTGATAACTTCTGAAAAATTCTACCATTCTAATTCAGACTACTCCACCACTAGGTGCCCAGTGAGGTAAATAAGAGTGCCGCCATGGAGAAGATTAACCACCAGATGAGTGGAGTGTGCAGACTAGAGAGTTCATGCAGGTGTGTATGGGCTGATGATGAAACAAGCTGTGCCCTCGCTTGCCTGGTACGTTACCACCAAGGTCTTGAATGATGCTAACTATGCAACTGGTTTACTTGCAAGCCACTATCTTCACTAATTACAAGCTGTCTCAGATGCATATTGTAGTACTATTCTGTCAGACTAACCTTCCAGAAGGGAAAGCATCATGACTACCATGTCCTTTTGCAGGTCCAGCAGCTCCTTCAACAACTCAATCTGGCTTGAATCCTATAGGAAGACAAAAAAGCAGCTTGGTGACACTGACACATAAGAAAAGGCAATTTGGCCCATCTCTGTGTGATACACGATGATAATAAATGACCATGATGACAAACCATTACCACAACCTGCATCTCTATGCTGTTATTGACAACAAGAAGTAGGAAAAACTACGGTTGACTAAAATAACTGGGGAATTTCTGAAGTGATGTTCCATGTTTCTGATAATGTCTTAAAAATGCTCCATTACTAGATTAAGGTTGCTCCCTTTTATATTTTACTTTCATTCTCCCTCAAGAGTCCACTTCTCGTGCCTTATCGCATAGTGGCAATCAGAAAGATGAAGGCCTCCAATAGATAATCCTTACAGTCAGCGCTATCCATAAACCTGCACTAATGTCATTCTATTAGTCAGGAGCAGGTGGCAGAGAAAGCCTGACTCAATTTTGGACGCCTGGGAGCTTAGCTCCCGGCGAGCAATAAAACCGAGGCACTTTGATCAGCCAAATCAAGCGCACCCACAAACTGTCCCATTGAGCCACTCTGTCCAATCTGTGCAGGAGGCTCTGAAGATACATACTGAAGCAAACCAATACTGTGACTGCTTTTTCGAATTTAATATGCCCCATGGCACACTAAACACAAGCAAGATTCATACTGAAGCAAGCCTACATTGTTTATGGCGCTAAATTAAGATGCCACATTTTAAGCTGACAGCCAGTGAGAGTTACCCCGAAAGAAACCAACACTGTAGCTGGTTATCCACATTTCAAATACCACAATACAGGGGCTATAAAGGGGTATTAAAGGGTGACTTCATGAAATGACACTATTTCTAAATAAAGGGAGACCTCTGGTGGTAGTCGTAATTTTAAACGATTAATTCAGGTAAAATATGTATTTCTCTCTCTACTTAATGATTGTTTTACTGTATTATTTAACAAACAAAAATGTATCATTCACATGCAATTAATTACAGTAATGACATTTAATGTATGTGTTTTACCTGTTGAAAGCTTTATTTATATTCTAGAGAAAGGCTGTATTAGCTAGCAAGTGCATTACCTGTGAGAGCTTCATTTGCATGTTGGCAAAGACATGTAAGAACCCCACCACAGCATCCCACAGCCTACTGTGGGCCAGACTCTGCTGATTTCCAATACAGGGGCCCTGGGAGACAATATAAATCAAAGCACTGGGGTTTATCAAACAGAAAATTGATTATAGCTAGTATAACATTAGATGCAATATCATAACAGCACAAATTAATCCCCATCGGCCTCGAAAGTTGAGAAACTGTCCAGACACCTAATCCGAAACACTCCCCAAAACACAATGGTTCCACGTAGGTGAGGTTACAGGTGCCTTCCTGAGACTGTAGAAGCTCACTCTTTTCTAGTGCACCTGCTTTACAGCACACTTGTCCCTTACCTGAATGTACTCAGTCAGAGAGTTGAAGATCTGCTTGGCTACAGCCAGGGCTTTGGAGAAGTTACGCTGCCCAGGCTCGTCCATGACATCTTTTCCCGAGTAATACCAGTAGAAATCGCTGATGGACTCCTAGATCACGATCAGAAGTACCCACCCAGTGTGTTATTTATCATCAGTAAATAACCAGTGTGGCTCATTGAGACTCATTGATTTTGCAAGCTATATGTTTGCCTTTGTTTGTGTTACCTGCAGACGGAGAAGGTAGTCCACCGTGCTGATGATGATATTGACTGTGGTGGTGTTTCCTGTCTGAGTACGAAGGAAGTTTTGGAAGTCTGTGGAGTGCAGAGATACAATGCAAACCTCAGTATATATTTGCTTAGAAATCATACAGTATCTATAATGTAGATTAAATATTGAGGTGAGTATAATTGCTACTGTAGCTAAATACTAAAAAATGTCAACTGAATTTCTTAAAATATTAAACTGCAACAGTGAAAACTTTTTTTTTAATTTAAAAACATCCCCACCCAACTATGTGCAAACAGGCTTTCTATTAACACCCATGGTTTTTTGCCTGCCAAGGGGTCTTGTCACATTATTGCAAGTAGTGTTCTGTCAGCCATATTAAAGTTAATAGTGCGTTGCAATGCCTTTTACGGGGATAACAAGCAATAACCCCAGAACCCCTGGAGTGGCAATGACAGAACCAATAATTAATTATTCATGACACATGATAAATTACCTTCTCACTCTCCACCCTACAGGGGTTAAACTGTCAAGATTCCGTAGCACACACTTTACTCAAAGTTTAATTCACCGAAGGGCAAAAATATGAAGCCACATACGTGTTGTGGTGAGGCGTCTCATTTATGACTGTTTCTCATGAAAGCTGCATTTATGCAGTACTTGGCACCTACCGTTGTTGTGACCTTCACAAAGAAGTTGCAAGAACCTAAAGAGATCCTTGGTGAACTCATCATTTTGCAGTACCTTGGAACCTTCGGAAACAGGAAATTAAAATAATCAAATTCCTTGATGAAGGAATGGCAGAGGCCAATAGCTCTCATCTTAAACCTGACAAATTTTCAACAGCATAGCTTTCATGCCCTCACAAAACTACTGTCTATCCTTTGTGCTGACGAACTAACATCACTGCAAAGGATGTAAGCAACTTATTCAGGACTCCATATTGAAAAAATAGGCTGGGATTCAATAAACAATTAACTTTGGCAAACAATTAAAATAAATAATTATTATTATATTTTTCTTCACAAGTATGGCAAGTTCAGTGGTCACCGAAACTGAACCACCAAGATGAGTTTGTTAAGAAAAAGTGTAATGTTCGTGTGAAATACATGTTGATTACTTGTTAAAGTTAAGGACAAATGTTGATTGAATACAGCCAGAGTCTTATCAACTACATGATTAAAACAGCATAGCAGAGCACTGTTGTTTTAGATGCAAATGATGCTTGGGTGTTTTATTCTCATGGAAGAACCAAAAAACATTCTAGTTAGTACTGTTAACATTAAGAAACAATACACTTCTCACACAAATAACAAGCAATACTGTACGTAGTACAGGTGTTGAGTGGGTCAGTCAGTTTGGGTTTTTCCTTTTGTTTCTCAATAAAAATGTCTGTTCAGCATGCATGTTTTCCTGCAGACCACAGCAGTTGATTAACACATCCAGGACAGGGGGGTGGGGGGGAGGCAGGATTTGTAATGCCAGCATTCGGGACTGCAGCATTGCCAAACGAGTAGAATCTAAACCGTGTATTTACCCCGCTCACTCACGTTGACTGCGACCGATGAGTAAATATGATAAGAAGAAACAAACAAACAAAAAAAGCAGACATAAGCAAAGGAGAAGACATTGAGTTTCAATAAGAAGTAAGAGAGAGAGAGAGAGAAGAGAGAGAAAATTGACATCACTTTTTGCTATACAGAAGAGACACTAACATGCTGTTACAGAGAATCTCGCTTATTAAGTTCTGCACAAGTTTGGCAGGTGTCTGAGTGAGAAACGATACAACACTGGACTCACCATCACTTATGCCTGATTATATGAGATGGAAATGAGCTGGATTATGCACAATAACACATCCATTTATGCAAAACTATGGAAAAATGTGCTTAATCAAACTTTGACTGGATTCAATCAAAGTTTGTCCCAAACTTTGACTTAGAAATAAAGGCAAATGTTAGCAGTTATGTAAGTACAGCTGCCACCAAAATTAATTTAGCAGATTATATTTGAGAAGAAAAACACTTGCATTTACTTGTGAGTCAAAGTCAAGAACAAATGTTGACTGGATCGAGGCTGAAGTGTTCATTTTAATGCAACATTTGAATGTGTGCTGAATCTGTACTTCTTGACAGATCTGTTTAGGAGCTGAGTGAATTCTACAGAAAGGCTTCATTTGTAAAATGACACACGTCGATATGAATGAACATGGAGTCGGGCCGTTTCTGTCAGAAATAAAAGACGAGTGTGTTCAGCTAATGCTGTACCATCTCTACTGTGACCTCCCTTCAGCAGAGGACAGAATGGGGCATTCTGAGCCCTGAACATGGGCATCACTGAGCAGAGTGCAGAGTTTGGCTAATCGCTGACAAATGGGACAACTGCCAACCAATCCTGAGCAGAGGACTGTCTAGTGGAAGGCTATTACTGCTTGTGCTACAGCATGTCACCATTTCACACAGAAAAACTGTATTCCAGCTTTAAAGAGGCAGAGATGAGCAGTGCGTTGCACTAGGGGCAGTTGAGTGGCAGTTGGTCTGAAATCGTGGCCATGCAGTGTTTCTGCTTAATCTGAGGTTCCCAATGGCTGATGCAGAATCTAAGAACTGCTTTTTCTGTCAGACGCCTAACATCTTTGATTCCTGTTCTGAAGGCCAACAAAGCACACTCTCTGCTCTTCACTGGTGCACAGTGACAGCTCAAAAGCAGTATTCTAAAGAGAATCCCAAAGTCTGGTCTTGACACTTACGATAGCTGGGTGAAAATAAGTGAGACCACACTGATCACCAGCTGTAGCACAAGCAGAAAGAGCGTGGCATCAAAAATTGCATTACTGAGATAATGCAATTTTATACTTGCTTATGGTTTGTGCCACATTCCTTCCCTGAATATCAGGGGGTAGTCTGCTCCCACCCATCTTGGGAGGCCTGAGTAGCCATTGAAATGGGACAATATATTATGTTTGTTAGGATTTTGTGTTAATACATCAGTATCTAGACCATCATCTTATTCTGGCTCCAGAAACTTAGCAGTTAATACAGTACAGGCTGAATTAGTTACTATTACATTTACCATTTCAACTTTCATTGTGGTCCTGTTTAAATGAATGAATGGTATGAAGTACCTTTAAAATAATAATACAGGTATAATATTGCATTGCAGTGACCTGCAACAAACTTATTTATAAAAATATGTCTACTTTGCTGTTTTTATAAATACAATAACTAAAGCTATTGCAGTGTAGGGCCTGAAGGACATTTCATGGCCTTGAATGCACAGTCGGCAGGACAGACACACAGCACTGGAGTTGGCTGTGTGCTCTCCTCTTCTTCCAGGTGCCTCTTCTAACTTACCTGATCCTTCCTCAGTGACCATTCCAAGACCTTCTGCTTTATTTTGCCTTTCAAATGCATTCAAGTCCAGGACACTGGTAGGGTTAGAAAAGAAACACAGGCCACATTATCATTTACAATATTCATCAGCCATATTCAGCATTCTGGGAATTTGTCTTGGTGACACAATCGATGATCAAGTTATTTTAAAGGACTTTTTTGTGTCATGCAATGCCAAATTGGTCTGTGTACTCTGTGTTGTAGTCATGCTACCTGCAAGACTGCATGAGTCCAGATAAACTCTTGAAAAAACCAACATCTCTCTTTTCCTTCAGGTAATCCAGCATTTTCTGCAAAAGAAAAAAAATATTTGTGACTACTGTTGTTTATATATTCACATTAGCTAAAGTAATTATGTTTAAATCTTTTCTCCATCCATTATCACAGGCTAGCCGACATTATTCCTAGTACTGTTATCATTTATTCTCAGAATGCAGTTTTACAATCTCAGTGCCAGGAGAGACATTCAGCCACATGAGGCCTTCAATGATAGTACCTGCTGGACAACCACATTGCCCCCATTGAGGACGGAGATTCCCAGTTTGAGAGTGAAGGTCACCATGGGTCCCAGCCGACCTGGGGAGGTCAAGATGAGCATAGTATTTACCTGTAAGTCTGAGTTGTGCATGATCGTATGTATCTGTTTGTACGTGGGTGTGTGTGCATGTGTGTGCGTGTGTGTGTGTGCAAATGTGTGTGTGTGTGTGTGTGTGTGTGTGTGTGGACATGTATATGTGTGCGTACATGTGTGAGTCTGTGCTTGTGTCATGCGAGTGATGCCTGCGAGTAAGCTTGTGTGTGTGTATGTGTGTCTGTGTGTGTGTGTGTGTGTGTATGTGTGTCTGTGTGTGTGAGTCTGTGAGTATGTGTGTGTGTGTGTGTGTGTATGTGTGTCTGTGTGTGTGAGTCTGTGTGTATGTGTCTGTGAGTGTGTGTGTGTGTGTGTGTGTGTGTGCGTGTGTGTCCGTACCTTTGCTGGCACTGATCATCTGCAGCACCATCTCAGCCGCCCCGCGGTCATGCAGTCTGGCCTGCTGGTACAGAGTCTTCTGTTTCTCCATCTCCTTCTCCTGTGGGCAGACACACACAGACAGGGCATGTGATTAGTAGCCTGCACACACAGTAGCCTACAGTCACCTTCGTCCCTACAATTATGAAACTACTGCGACTAGATGGCCTCCAAAAACTCACCTCAAAGGTCTTTTCTTTCCCTTCTTCTTCTTCCTCCTCTTCATTTTCTGCACAACTCTAATGAGGAAGGGAAACAGCTAATATAGATCACTGTAGTATACACTTCCAGTTTAATTTGTTAAACCTGGAGCATCTACACACAGCGCATCACATTATGTGTGCTCACAGGATTTTTCATATGCAATCATCCATATTGCAGATAGCTTAACTCCTCCCAACAGATGAGACAAAATGGCTTCACATTATAGCTAGCGTGGTAATTGTGAAATGCTGCTTAGCACTTGCTGATAGTCCATTGGTGTTTGTTTTGATAAAACAAGTCAATTTCCCTGCTGACACATTATCAGGCTAACCCACACAAATGAAACACCTGCAAGTGACAGGTCAAACAGTTCCCTTTACATAACTGAAAACATGCACACCACAGCCAGAATAATTACAGGGGAGTTCATGAAACTGACAACATAATTAATGTAAACATATAATATTTCTAAAAATATAAAAGAGACACATTAAGGGAGTATGCAACTATAGTAATTCACTATTTATACATACTATAATGTACACTGCATTATGTAATCACAGTGCAATTTACTGCATATATTAGTATGATGATTTGCTGCTGTGTAGCATTGCACCTGTATGGTAATATTAAAAACAGGTGCAATGCAATATAGTGGACTGCACATTGTGAGTTATCTAAAAGGAACTGTTTGACCTATCACTTGCAGGTGTTTTATAATGCATTGGACCTGTATTGTATAATTAAAAACAAAGCCTTCTCTCTGCAGGTCCAGATAATATCAGACCTATTAAAATACACTACGTTTCCAAAAGTGTGTGGACAGCTGAATATCGCACCCATATGAACATGTTGAACAGCTCATTCCAAAACCATGGGCATTAATATGGGGGTGGACCTTTTGCTGCTGTAACAGCCTCTTCTCTACTTGGAAGGCTTTCCATGTAAATTTTGGAACATGGCTGCAGGGATTCGCTAACATTCAGCCAAAAGAACATCATTGAGGTTGGGCACTGATGTTGGACATAAGGCTTGCATTCCAATTCATCCCAAAGGTGTTTGATGGGGTAGAGGTTGGGGCTCTGTGCAGGCCAGTCAAGTTCTTCCCCACAAAACTCAACAAATCATTTCTTTATGGACCTTGCTTTGTGCACGAGGGCATTTTTGTGCAGACAGTGCTTTGAAGAAAAAGTATAAAAAGTGATTTATGAATAAAATGTATTATTATTAATATTATTATTATTATTGTCAGCAGCAAGACCATATTATTAGCACATTACAATTATTATTAGCATGATTATTAGCATTATTCATATTATTCAAGGGTACTCTGTTGTCTCTCACATTCTGTGTCAATCATTACAACTATTTATTTCAAATGGGTACAAACTGTGGTTAATATTTAATGAGGTCTATGTTTAACGACTTGTTTTCAGTTGAGGCCTGGTAAATTAATTTCAGAAAAAATACAAAATATCAAAATGCTGAAATGTTGAAACAAACAAAAAAAAACAACACCTGGTCACCAGATGATAAACTGTATTATTACATGTATTTCATAGTAATTGTGTACCTTAGCCATCATATCAGCATAAGCAATGTACAAAGGATCTTCATCCAGGGCACTAAGGAGAAAAACATACAGTAATTTAAAGTCACATCAAAGCAGTCACATATAAACATAAAGAAAGGACTTTTATTTTGCAAAATCTGCAAACCTCAATATTTGGATAAACACTACATTGTGCTCTAGTTCCACATATTTCTGCAGCAAATTAGCTTAGTACAGCAGTCAATTAACTGAGGGGCATGTGGATAGAGTTCCTCTGTACAGATGGAGCCTACAGTGCAAGCACCAGGTGTTCAGGTGTGTGCGTGTGTGTGTGCGTGTGTGTGCTTGCGCTCATTTATCCCACCTCCGTTCGGTGAGAGCATTGTGACTGAAATGCAGGATGAGCTGATGAAGCGGGTCAGGTTGCACTTCTGCCTCCTCCTCTTCCTCCTCCTCCACCTTCTTGTGGACCTTCTATACAGAAACACAGGGTAGTCAGTAGGGTGCACTGTCACACTGCCCCCACACCCAGCCAATGGCAAACGATCACACCAAGCACGTGCATCTATCTCATCTGTGAAATACTTTCTTAGGAAAAATCTGTTAATGTTAACAATATTTTGCTAAAAAAAACATCTCCGTATTAGTTTGTGTACTGTACATAAAGACTACTGTATTACCACAAATAAGGCAAACTACAGGAAATGGCAAGAAAAACACTGCCAATATTAACACTACGTAAACTACCAATACTATAATAGCTAGTTTTGATGTGGTGCCTATATGAAGCAAGTCTGGCATTCACTTTTCTGCTGGAAGATCTTTAGTTCTTAGTATATGGAAAAACTGTGTTGCTATTCTCATAGAAGTACGTTCATTATGTACGATAAAATCATTCATAGATCACTTACCTTTAACACATGCAGGTCTACTACATTTGCAAAAATGACAGTAAATTTAAAGTAAATGCACACTGTACACACACACTTAAGTTCTCAATGAAGCGCTGGTCACACAGGTGCTATGGGTCACTGATGGTCAGGATAAAACATCCATTCATTAGAAGAGCATGCATATACTGTACACACGCAAGAACACACAAACGTTGTGATGGCGAGGCAGCATCAGCGTTTGTGTGAGGAGTAGTTAAAACAGATGATGGTAGTTATGAAGCATGACTGCAAGAGGACTATCAATACCGTACAACTTCACCTCCATTACAGCACCAGTTATGTGGAGGGGACATGTGGTGGGAGTTACAGCAAAAATGGCTACCTCTGGCAATTCACAGTGTTGTTTGCGTTTCTCTGTTGTGTTAGGTAATTCGCTACTCAGAAATTTCTTGTTCTGGCCCTTGATTGTAATTATCTGCCAAACTATTATCATTAATGTGTTCCGTGAAGACCAATAATTAACACGACACATCTCAGATAATACTGAACAAATCAAAGCATCCTACATTTCTTGAATCGATTTAAAGATTTAAAACACTTATCACAAAATAAAAACAACTCATACAAGCCATTACTATTTTTCATAAACCATGTGACCATGACGTTGATGCTGTGAAAAACAAATTTACGAAAGTAGCTACACCTTCCATAAATTTCAACGGTAAGCCTGAGCATCTGGGTGGATGCTCGCTTACCGCCGTAGGGGTGGGCCGCAATTCTCGTGAGGGCACTGTTTGTGCTGACGCTGGAGGAAATGACATGCCCAACCCGGGTGGACGCCTGCTGGCAATGTGCGACACGAGCTGGAGCGGGACACGGATGACAGAGACACCAAAGCGGGCGAGGGGGAAGCGTTCCCCGCGGTTTCGGCGGGAATTGTGCTTGCGAAGCGTTCAGCGGCGAGGCCGACCCACAATGCACAGAGGCCAGCGCCGCGGGGTCGGTACTTACTGCCAGGTCCTGCACTAGCCTCTCCTCAAAGGAGTACGTCTCTGTCTCTATCCAAATTTTCTGATAGCCCATGAGGAAGAGGTTAATAGAGCGATGCCTGGGGAGGGGGGGAGAGCGAGATTAGGAAGGGTTAACAGGACGGTAGGAGGGAGGGAGAGGGAGGGGGGAGGGGGTTGGAACAGGAAGGGCTGAACGGAAGCTGTTAATTGTTAGTACGGGGGCACTGACTCATCCAACTGGTCATCCTGAGAAGGACATGGAACGAAGCAGTTACTTGACAACAGGGAGGCTTCTTTTGAGAAAATTTGGTTGCCTACAAAATTAGAAGTGGTCATTTTCACATCTCCATTCAGCGATTGTGCGAACCAGGATATGATGTCTGGACATGAGTAATTATGGCATGATACAAAGAGTAAATAAGGGTAAAGGGTATATGCAGCTTGTACAGGCAGACTGTGGCTGTCTGATTTGGGATTGGAGGGGATTGCTGTTGCACAATAACACATGACCATCCTGCAGAATGACATCCTCTCTGGGTGACACTACGGGGAGTTATGTGCTCCCTGTGGGGCTGAAATTGCATGATCCGGATCCAATACAAGACCGTGGGCCCTATCCACAGCACTGAATAGCAGGATGAGCCACCAAGCAGCCCAAGGAATGGATGCATTCCGAATTCAAACACACATTTCTTTAAAGTTAGAGATACATATTTCATATGTTTTCATTTGCATATTTCAAAACATATGAAAATGTCAGAGTAATCATTAAAAATGACGCTAGGTAATAATATTAACAGCACAACACCAGAGTGCAACACAGAGCTGTTTGTGTTTTAGGCAATATTGCAATACAGGTTTTAAGAGGTATTAGGATGCTCTACTAAAGTACACCAAAACCACAGAGTGCCCTCTTGCCTCCTGGCTGACCAATCAGAATGTCAGTGGGACACTGCATGAGTTACGAATTATGACTGGGAGGGGGGAGGAAGAGGTCACAAACGTCAGCTCTCTCAGTCCTACATTACCGTTAGCATGGAGAGCAGACTGTCATAGTCTGTGTTCTCATGCATTTTTTCCAGCCAATAGTGTTGGTAGGCGTTCAGGAAGTAATTGTTATTTTTGTGCCTGAAGGGAAGTACAGTGTTGTCATTCAAAAGAGAGCAGAAAAGACATGTCAAGACAGTGTATATAGAATAAGATACGCTATAAATAAAAAAGGCAGCCCAACTTCACAAAGTTGTTGCGTTAAGATTAAGTTGTGAAGCGTATTAGCATTAGCTACCAGAGGCTATATACAAAAAGGAAAGCTGATAGTCTGGTAGAGAGGGAGAAAGACATATCATGTCATGGAAATGAGGCATTTAGAGTTGACCCTGACACAGTCAGACAGACAAGGTTAAGGTCAAAATTAAATGGCAAACAGCATGGGTTGGAAAGGGAAATATTAAATGGCATCAAGTTCAGATAAAACACCATTGAAATGTCGAGTACAGCTACTACACTATTAACACTAGCAATCCAGTGAACTCGTACATTACATTTTTACATTTATTTGGCAGACGCTTTTATCCAAATATTACAATTGCTATTACAATTGCTACTATGCTAATATTCCTCTAACTGCAGAATATGATAGCGATGCCAAGTTTTGCTGCATTTCATGATGATTTATAATCCAGAAAGAAAACAATGCTGACAGACAGCCCTGATAAGTCATACTGAAAGTAAGTACTGAACGAACCAATAATAAAACATCAAAGACAGCAGGCGGGGTAAATAATTGTTTTTTTCCCCACTGTTTCTCCTCCCGGGTAAGACTGATAAATTTACAGTGCAGCCGGGCATGAAATTGTTAGCGTCCTTTTCGCTTTCTTGAAAAATGCTTGAGGAAGGACAACAGACTGGGGGAAGGGAAACTTCACATTAATACAAGGGTCAAACATTGGGTAGGACCAAATAGAGTCCAAGAGCTTCACTGAACAGGAACAGTTGCTCTGAAAAGAAAGAGACAGTTGTCTGTCTTTGTGTGTAGCAAAGCCCAGCTGAGCCACAGCTCAGGTGCAGAATTATTTTCCTTTTCTGGGGCAGGATATAGAGAACTGAGTCATGCTGAATCAATGCTGAATGCAGCACTTGACGAGGGTCAGAATGTTTAAATAATACCACCGACTAAGAACACAAACTGTAGGCTGTAGGCAGTCTGAACAAAGACAACAAAAGGACTACATGAGTAGCTTACATTGCATGAACACAGATTTATTCAGTAGGAGGAGGCATCCTTGTTACCATGGATATTGTGTGCAGTGTACCTGGGTAAGTTGTAGAGTGGAGCCATGCGGAAGCACGCCACCACTGCGCGCTTGCGTTGTTTGGAGAGCAGCTTCTGCCACACACACTTCTTAGACCTCAGTGGCTGCTCCACCTGGTGGTTAGGAAACAGAACGTTCAGAACACCACTGCTGTAATACGCCACAGTTGGTTAAAGGGATAGTGCACAAAAAAAAATATTGTTTCAGTATTAGTGCATGTTTAGGACTGGCTCTAATAGTTCTTGTGTATATATTTTTTAGATATTACAACAACAACAACAACAATAATAATAATAGCTTTATTTGTATAGCACCTTTCAAAGAGATGCAGCTCAAAGTGCTTTACAAGGAGCATGCTTTACATGACGAAAATTAAAATAAATTAAAATAATATCCGTTGTTTTAAATATCCTTTATTTCACCAAAATCTGGGCCAATCAAAAACATACAGTAAAACTGCAAAGATATTACAGAAATGCACAAAGTGAGGTGCAGTGTCCCTTTAAGCAGCCATAGGGCAGGTCACCTGACCTGCTCCAGGTGGAAGACGGCAGCGGAGATGCTCTGTACTCGGGCCACGGTGCGCTCGGGGTCTGGAGGACCATCACTCTTCACCACCACGTCCCTGTACAGGTTCAGCTGCCACCTCACTGCAGGATCCTCTGACTGCAATGATAAAGACATTAGGGTCATTATTTATCAGGCCAGGTCAGACGAAACAACAGCAGCTACTGTATCAAAACCCAGTATGAGCTAATGATCCTTGGCAGTAGTGCTGGCTCATTAGTAGAGGACTTTCAAAACAAAAAAGTTCAACACATAATGGTTCAAAGTAGTTTAACATGCAACTGCCCCTGTACTGGGAAAATCCTTCTACTTTTCACCCACATACCTTCTCTTGCAGGTGCAGATTTTGTCTCAGGTGGTCCTTGACTTCCTCATCCGTATCTTTCTGTTGAATTATCAGAAAAAATATTCAAAAACACCTCCAGACCACAGGGTACCTCCATCTAAGCCCCACCTGGGGATTCTACGGGCTGACGGGTTCCCTCACCAGACTGTAGCGGATCTTGGCCAAAGATATGAGCTCCTGGTCTCCCGGGGTACACATGTTGAGGCCGATGGGCAGCAGCTTCTTCAGGGCCGCAACTATGAGGGAGGTCTGGATGGAGTAGAATTCCCCCCTCCGTTTCTTGTGCCTCCTCTCCTGGTCCTGACCCCCTGTCTGGTAAGAGGAATGACCATCAGCTTTCATCTTCGTTTTTAAGGACTTCTAATATGATCATGGTGTGAAACCTATCGTAACTGCCAATTGCTGTTCTTTATTGGGGGCGGGGGCGGGGGGGGGGGGGGGGGGGGGGGTTGATGTACTGTTGATTTCTCATTGGTGACTAGCTGGGAGGAAAGCAATTTGACTGAATGTCTTTTTGGAGATGAGTCATGACTGAATTTGGAACAAATGATTTTGTTCTGGCAGTCACCTTTGATGATTATTAGATGTTCCAACAAATTTTAATAATATTTTACAGACGCACTTAGATCAGGCTGAATGCAGCACTGACATTTAAAGGTGGAACAGTAGAAATGCCAATCAGAAGTACTCCTGCCATTTCACATTCTCCATTTTAAAGCAACTTTACTTTTGCAAAGCCATTTGCTTTTTAGAATTATTCCCCTTCAGGTGAATCTGCAAACAAAGCTGAATACTGGTGCCAGTGAAGCATTTACTACATAGCACTAGCTTCAAAAGCTGCACTAGGATTTTTCTCAATCAATACAACAGTATTTTATAAAACAGAGCGAGCTGTTAAAAAAGGACACGTGAAGTAGCTGGCAGACATGGAACATATATCTACCTAAATCAACTGGTGTGGGGAAGCGTACAGGGTAAATGTCAACACAGAGGCAACGATGGACAATCAGAAAGCTGAATGGCCTTTTGAAAAAACAAGTACTAGGCATGGAATAAACACAATACAACAAGCTATTCACTGTAAAGACAAGCTGAGTGTGACTTGAATCTTTCCACACAATAATGAAATGAACACCGTATGGTCCCAGTTGCACCCAGTGAGGTGATGCACAGTAGCGACTGACTGGTGAGATGTGTTTATTGGACACCGTACACTGTAGTACACTGAGACAGGTGTTGCTACGAAGCCTGCCATTAAGACAGAGCTCATGCACACTGACTGTACCTTTCCCAGAAATGACTGTATGGAGGAGAAAGCACAGTAAAAGGCACTTTGAGTAAAAAAAAAAAACATTTCACAGCATAACAGACTTTCAAATTTCAGATATTTTTACCTTCCTTTTAAATGCTACTGTTTTATTCAATCAAAGATTGATTGTATATAAATCATGATATAATAATTTTCATGGATTTAGGTATTGTATGAAATAGTTCAAAATTACATATTTAAAAAAGACTATACAACATAGGGATAGGAAATAGAGTATATGAGAATAACCAGATAATGCACACATATACAGCAGATATAAATGAGATCATAAAAAAAGATAATAAAATCAAATACAGTATGTTATAATATATGGTATATGCTTTAGCATATAAAAGCATTAAAGCATTATTATTATTATTATTATTATTATTATATTTGTATTTGTATATATGTATTTTAAATACAACAATGATCGCTTTAGTATCGTACCATACTGACATACTGTATCTTGCTTTTATGGACTACCTTTAGGACCGACTTTTGGCCACCAGATGGAAAGTCAGACCCATAAATTATTTTCTCTACTGTATTAGGAAATAGGCTGTATCTGCAAAAGTGAAATCACAGTCGACTGCCTTCCAAAGTGCTGACAGTGAACAGAGAGACTAGCCAGGGATATATTAGCCAGGGATATATTGTGCAGTGATAACCAGGGGGGATTCAAACTGCAGCACTAGGCAATTAATGTCTCCATGTTGTATCAGGAACATGTCCTGTTCATTAACACAGTCCTGCTGGAAGATATATGAGGTTGATTTCACAATTGTACCAGAGACCCAGTGCACCCCTTTACCTTGGACATCTTGGTCTTGCTATCTCCAGTAAGGAAGGACAGGTTGTTGATTTCATTCTGAACCACAAAGTTTTGCTCCTCCCGTTTGAAGTTCTATACAGGAAAGATGGATCGTGAGATATGAGACAACCGGTCCATGACAATCTCAAGTCTTACAATTAGCGTAAAAGGCTTACATGGGACTTGCACCAGAGGATGAAGATCTCTGCCACCATCTTAAAAAGTGCATTGGAGTCGGCATCTGGCTCCTTCAACCACCTAGACCTGAAGAAGATGAAGGGAAACAAAGTGGTCATGTCAAACTGCGATTTTGGGTCTGTGGTCAAACGAAAAGCTGGGATGTATTCAAGTTTCCCATTAATAGCGTTTCATGTTCCCACACTGTAGCTGCTTTGGAAGGGAACTACAGTGTCCATAGACCAGCAGAGTGCCTGATCTCCTGGAAAGCAAGAATCGCTGATTTAGTAGCTGTCCGATCAGCAGATGAGAATGTGGCAGCAGGGGATCTAGAGCACTGGGAGTCGATTGGCTTTTGGCTGTCACCTGAACAGTGGATCAACACACATCCATTTAGGCCTCCAATCGAAAGGGTTGCCCACCCACACAGTAAGGGACAGTCATGTGGACGAAGGAGGTTTTAGATTACCTGTTGATGTCCACATAGCGGATGAGCATAGGGTAGAAGGCATAGAGGTCCCGGCAGAGCACAGCAAATTCATCCAGAATCAGCAACTCCGCCTCCTGTGTGTCGCCCTTGCTGTCAGCCTTCAGGAGCTCCTCCTCTGCCACCACTTTCACTGTCTTCTTCTTCAGCTTCTCCAGTGTGGGCAGGAAGTGGGTCCTCAGCAGGTCCGCCCGTGCCTTGCTGATGATGGGCTGGGCATACACTGCAACGCCACAGAGGGGGTCATCCAGAGAATACAGCAGAGACAAGATGGCTACAGCCATTTCAGACAGTTTTAGAAATTTCATTATTTTCAGAGCTACATTAATTTATATCTTTTCATCGCCTTATTTAAAAAGAATATGGTTCTATGGCCACATCTTTTATCTTCTGTACATGTTAACATGTCTACAAGTTTTTCTATGAGTGATGTTACACAAACGTTGCATGAAGGAACGTTACTTCCTGCACCTTACTGAACCCCATATCTGCCTAAAGGCTAGTTAAAACTAAAAAGTGTAAGTCAATGTAATAGATGACCACCATGTCATACATTCTGTACAACACATCTTAAATACTCTAGCTAATAGCAAGAAAATTTGACATTTTTTGTCACTGGCTATATGATTATGATCTCATGCCACTGCGGCATTGGCTTTCAAAAGGACAGGAAACTAAGCAAGCCTGAAGCTAAGGCCCTGTCGTGCCACGCCAGCCCACCCACCGGCGATCCTCTTCATCCAGGAGGCCTCGTCAATCCCCAGGTTGCTGTTGAGGATCTTGAGGATGTTCCCCAGGATGACACTGAGGTGCTCGGAGGTGACTGTGGTGCAGCAGCTGCTGCTGCTACCGTTAGATGTGTTCTCCGGCCCCTTCTCCCACCAGTAGGACAGGTAGTTGCAGAGCATGGGCAGAACCACCTCGATGACGTGGGGCATCTCAGTGTAGCGCGCCCCGGACTCCGACATGTCGTTGATGTCCTTCATCAGGCCATCCAGGCGGGGCATCTCCGGGCACATCTCCTCCACCGAGTCTGGCATGCTGAGGACTGGGTGCACAAAACATGGGCTTAACACCTGAACACCCTTTACTCAGAACACGCACGCTAGACGTGTTTATTGGGACTGTGATGCCTGGTCTCTTAATGCAACATATAAACGACTCTGCCCGCAATTAATGTAAAAAGTACTTTGGATGTTGTCCACGCAAGCAAAAAAAAAACATGTCAGTTAAGTTCACAACAGGTAAGGAGTAAGCTGAATGATGACTGGTGATGAAGAGCAGTAAACGGCTGTGAACAGGGCTACTTACTAGCCCGCTCTCGGGGGGTCTTGGTGTTGAAGACAGACCAGGGGTTGTGCACGTTGAGGTGGGGCTCCAGGAAGGCCACAGGCATGGCTCCTGCTAGGGTGGCCAGACATTCACCCAGGGCCGGCAGCTGCCTGAGGGCCACAAAATCAAGATTAGACCACCAGCACTGTCATATCACGGTATATAATGCATCTTAAAGCAGCAGCGCTATCATTCAAAGAGTGTTCATCCTGTAAATTTTAATACTGCATGAAGCACATTGGACTATTTGGTGCTAGTCATATCATCATCCACAAAATTATGCAAAATGAGGACTTACAAAGTCTGATTTTGATGACATGACAAAATCAGCATTGCTGACGGTCTATACAAAAGGTGGTTTCAGCTAATTTGAAAAGTACCTCTCCACGTAGATGTTCTTTCCTGTTCCTAGTGAATAAAGACTGGTCAGGATACGATAACAGGACAACTGGACATCATCCACTGAAACACACATAAAAGCCAAAGTAACTAAATCAGCACCCCATAAGATCACATTTTCAGTTATTGAGAGTTTATATAACTCCCGAAACAGTATGTAGGTCTGGCCAGGGCTCACAAGGCTGAGACACTTACACAGCAGGTCCACTCCGAAGTGGTACTGGGTGATGTGCTCGAACAGCGCGGTCAGGATGGGCAGCAGGGCCACTGTGGTGTAGTTAATGTTCTGGGACACGCCCTTCATCTGGCTGCGGGAGTGCGTGAACTTCCCCAGCTTCAGGTTTTCTAGAGTCTTCTCCAGGTCCTCAGCCGCATTCTCAAAGAAAGTGCGCAGCCCTGCCTTCACCAGCTCTGAGCCTGACTTCATAACTGTCCTGAAAGAGCAGAGGTCACCGTGGAGACCCAGGACCCACACAGGACAAACACATTGATAACAAATTCTAGTTTTACAGCTTTGAAACCTACAAAGACCTTTCCTTTACTTTCCACAAAGGTAAATATCAGAGAATATGACTAGGAGAGCACACCACTTAAACAGATGATTCCATTGCACTGTGATATGGCTTTTTTGACCTCAGGTTTTACAGACATGAATGATCAGAATCAATAAAGCAGTCAGATCAACGGTGTCATGCTTCAAATCTATAATAGTCTTCTGAATAGTAGTAACACTGGACATTATGAGTAGGCAATGACAGTCCACAACTAACCAATTAAAATTTATTAGCTTAAAAAGATATCACAATTTCACATACTGTGGAGTGGAGGACAAGGCAGATAAAGAAATGAGTTTTCCTATGCATCACAGCACAAGCATGATTTCATGAAATTCAAATGAATTCTGCAAGAACAACACCACAGCTGCCTTAGGATAGCAAGGATAGCATTGACCTTGAGCTTAATGTTCTGTGGCCAGTTTGTTGTTCTTATTAAATGCCAGTGGGGCGTTTTTATTCCAGATCAGAAAGCAACAGGGCCATAAAATACCCAGTTATATGTCCTAGATTGTCATTTGCGCAGTCAAGAGATGCTTTGTGACATTAATCAAAATAATTGAAAAGATTTGTGTTGCTTTTATGAGTTCCAGTTCTTAATCATGGCCGTCATCTTACTGACACCTTCCTTCACACGGTGAGGTCTCTCTCACTGCCCCGCCTCACAGATGTATATTTTTACCCTGGCTGAGGCTGAGGGGAGGTCGTTCTGAAACTGAGCCCACATGACAGAAAGCTGCCAATAAAAAAATCGGGAGGCGGCAGAGAGGAAAATCTACAAGCACTTCCAATTGCAGAGATGACAAATAGTCAACAAAATAGGAAGGGAAATACTGAAATAATAATCAGAAGTTGAGTGAAACAAAGCGAGAGCTACAACCTTTTTTTAAAATCAATATCTGACGGATACTGCATATACTTTACCTCACGTTCCAGAAATAGAACATTGGAAAGGGAAATATAAGGCTGTGAGCTGTATGCTAGCTGTAGTGAAAACAACCCCTCATACCACTGCGGATGTTATTGTGGCTGTGTCAAAAGTGATAAAAAATGAATTCATGAACCCTTGCCTCTCTAAATGGATTTAATGTAATTCATACATGCACATAGGTTGGGGAAACATTTTCTTCAAGCTATACTGTTCAAACTATACCTGTTTACCTGTAACTACAGCCAGGCTTATCAGAATGTGAAATCTCATATGGGTGAAAAATAAAATAAATAAATCTTTTTACCACAACACAGTCATTTATTTAACAAAATATGCACTTGTTTGACACACTTGGCCCAGAGTAAGCAAGAATATAAATTCTGTTGAGCTAGCATGCAAACTGGATAATTGAGGCTGAATACTAAGAAGCCCCAAAGGAATCTAAAAAATATGCAAATGGTTGGCACTCATTTAATTTCCTGTTTGTATGTGTGAATGCTAATACTAATTAATAATGTAATGCATGAATCTCTAATATTTTATTAGCCATCTCGTCAACATTGTTAGCCATCTACACACTATGAGACTGGTGCCACCTGTTGGCTATCCCAGCTTGGTTCTTGCTGTTCCTTTCCCCATAAGTGCCTGAAAATGTAACTATATAGGTTATGTATTTATCACCAGAACAAAGATCTAATTTACCCAAGTCTCCAGTGTGATAGAAAGCCATAAGTTAATTTCTCTACCATTCTGTGAGACACAAGTTTACACAAGTTTATAAGTTGACCTGATAGTGCTGTTATTTTTTTCACCAAGTGGGCATGCACACAGTATGGATCCTGCTTGCTTTCACACACTTGCAAAGGGTTTATTCACAGCTGATTTGCACATAATGTAACCAGGCCAAAATCTCACAAGAAATATATTTATTATTTTATGGCCAGCCATCTGGGATTCTTTAACTGATGTGTGAGATGTGACCGGCATTGCGAGGCAGTGACGCTTTGTTCAGCTAGAAACGTACCTGGTGTCGAGCGTGTGAGCCAGGATGTGCAGGCAGCTCACCATGGTGGCAGAGTCACTCCCTTAGAGAGGGGAACACAACACCGGTGGAAATCCACATCAGTAGTCTGAAGCATAGCGTATGAAGCGCCCTCCAGAAGGACAAGCAAATAAATTAAGCAGACATTTCCTTACCAAAGAGGGAAATCCTGTGTCTGACAAGAGCTGCCAGTTTACAGAAGAGGCTGGAAGAGAGGAGGAGAGAGCAGGAAGACGAGCAGTGAAGAGATACAGTTAAAGACAAGAAGAGGAGAAAAGATGAGAGGCAGGGACATGGTGAAAGTAGGTCGTAAGAGAGCCCTTGTTCAGTAATATGAATCTGGTTAATGTTTACAATCAGCAGTGGATATAGAGTGGCTGGGCCATTTTGTGCTGAGGGTTTAGCTTAGACGTCGGGTGAAATAAAACAAGCTGGGCTTCACTGGGCCTAGTTTTCACATGTGCGTCAACGTGTGTGAGTGTGTGTGTGTGTGTGTGTGTGCATGCCTCTGTGTATGTGTGCCTGTGTGAGTGTGCATGTGTGTTTATCTGTGTGTGTGTATCTTTGGCATGCATGTGTGTTTGTGTGTGTGTGTGTGAGAGAGAGTGTGTGAGTGTGTATGTGAGTTTGCATGCCTCTGTTTATGTGCGCTTGTGTGAGTGTGTGCATATGTGTGTGTGTGTGTGTGTGTGTGCATGTCCAAACATGGAGGTACCTGGTGAGCATCTCCTTCTCCTTATTGGATGCGTAACCACTGCCACCCAGATTAGAGCTGGGAGAGGACAGGAAGTAGAGGGAGTGGTTCTTGAAGTACTGGTCAATCAGGGGGAGGAGCACCTGGTGGGGAGGAGCAAGCACAGATGGAGGTGAGCACACATCAAGTAAACACCAGCTGGCCCTGACACACTTCAGCACAAAACATTAAGGAGAGAGGGAAACAAACCTGTAATTAATCTCACAGATTAACTGTGCACTTTAAATAAAAAATATGGTTTCAATAAGGATAAAAATAATAATCTTTACTATTTATCTTGGTTTTTATTTTATGGATCCCGACCTTGGCAAAGAACTTGATCTCTTGTTCATGTGGGGATTTATCCTTCTTCCCGCTGGTGGCCATGGCCTCTGAAATGAGAGGGTTAAAGGTCAAACGTGGAGCTCTGAGAGGGCTGTGAAAATGGTCGGATGGGCCCCCGGTCAGCCTCCAGGAAGGAGGGAAAATGGAGCCCGCTCCATCGCGCGAAGCGCCAGCGGTGGCGTCCGCCCGTTAATCGGCGCCGCCCCGCCGTTCCTCTCAGCCCCCGTCAGGAGATAAAGGCGGAGCAGATAAGGTGACAAAGCGCTCGACGAGCGCAGATACGCAATTGCACGCGCTCGCACCAGCGGCGAGCAGTTCCGCTGGATGAAGCGTGACCCTCCCTCCCTCCCCCCCCCCCCCACCCCCCCCCCGGGGGTTTCACAGGGATAAATAACAGTGGGCCCTCCGCCGCCTGCGCTCGGAGGCTGTAAATCCGAGGCCGCCCCACTCACCCAGGTGGGCGATAAATTCCTGCGCCGAGTCCACGTACTTCAGCAGCTTCTTCAGAAATTTGTACGCAAAGCGCTTCTCCATGGAGGACGAGTCCTGCTCCATATCCTTCAGCCCCCTGAATCACAGAGGAGAGCGGAATCAGAGAAAGCCGGTGTGCTGCTGTTATGCAGACGCCGCTGTAAATTCTGATACTGTTTCTGCCACATCGTTTGTTCACTCGATTTCATTCCGGGGAGGAGAGAGGGCTGCTGGACCTGGTGATGGCGTAGCCGTTGACCTGCAGGAAACGGAAGAGGTCCTGGGCCTTCTCTCTGTCCCTAGCCTTCTCCTTGGCAGTCAGCGTATCGTAAGGCACCAGCAGGGGGTGTGTCCCGCCTCCTAATGACATAAAAACAGCACAGTTCTAATCCTGCTGCTTTCTTCACCATTGCTAATATCAGTGTAATAAACAGCTCTGTGTATAACAAAATTAATTGGCCTGGAATGGAAGCACTTCCTCACAGAAATGCATTTGCTTAATTCCTGTTATCTAGTCCAATTATAATAACACATAAATATAACTTTGAGAAGGTGTAGTACAGTAAAGTGACTGGCGCCACTTCTAACACTGAGAACAACTCTTCATTTACCACTTCCCTTATCTTTAATTCCCCTCCAGTATACGATTTGTGTCAAAAGACTTTGAACTTTTTTCAGCACTATCAGAAAGCAGATTTTGCGGTTGAAGGGATCCATGACTCCTCATGCCCGGGGCCCTTTCTCTGGCAAGGGCAGGGAATTTTTTTCTAGGCTTTGAGGGAAGCATTTCCCTGCATGTAAATGCCAGCTGAGCCCATGTCCGACTCCAAATGATACATTGTTAGTGACTGATAACAACACAATAACCCCACCTCTGCTTCCCAGCTCAGTTTTCTTCTTCTTTGCCCAAATATTATGGTAATTTTCTGCCACAATCTCCACCATGCCCTTCATGAAAAAAAAAATCACGGTTAGTTGCTGTCTATGAGGACAAAATCTAAATCAAATCAGTGGCACTACTCATCAGCAAATAGTTTGTAGATTAACTACGCCTGCCTGGGTGTAGATTACTGCCCCAATACAGTAACAGATATAGTGTGTAGATTAACTATGCCTGTCTGGATGTAGACTATATGCCCATACAGTACATTAATAATACCTTTTCTCATACTGACCTGTAACTCTCTGGAAAGAACCACATTGCTCATGTCCAGTGGACATGGGTTGAAGCCATTTCCCTGTCAAAATAAAACACCGCAAATTATTGGTTAAGGAGGACATCTAAAACATACTGAATGACTTACAAAAGATCACAAAAACAGTATGGAACTCAATGAAGTGAAACACCATGGACACACACACACACACACACACACACACACACACACACAAACCCAGCACCCAACATACCTGAGAAGACTGGGAGATCTTGCGCAGTTTCTCACTCTCCCGTTGCTGAAACATGGCCTCCCCTTCCTTGGTCCTCTCAATGTTCCAGCCCATAGCTAGCATGGTCTTCAGAGACTCCTTCACAGGCCAGCGGTAAACCTCCTTCTCCTGAAGAAACGCACACATAAACACACCTCATCCTTTAATTCTTCAACGTCACCTCCAAATGAGATTGAATGGATTTTTATGAAAGCAAGTTGAATTGCACTGTGCTGCAGTACCTTGTCGGTGAGCGATTTGTAAGGCCTCATCATGGGATGTGTCTTGGCTTTCTCATCAATGCTCTCCCCATACTTCCAGCCTAATGTTACCTGATGGGACAAAGAGACTATGCTCCAGTATGGATGTTTACAATATCAAGTGAGCTTCACAGACAGGAATTCTGTCTGAGTTTGCCCTTTTCTGCTCATGATAAAAGCAGCTAACAGAACATTGAGGAAGAAAAGACACAGGTCCCTGAATGTAAAAAATGTTGAAAAAGTTTGACTTAAAAATGTCTGCTTTCTAAAGGTCTATTGGACCGAATTTTAAACAAATGCCACGGCAATTAACCTCTGTACTGACTTACCTTCTCTGCAGACCATTTTTCATGGGAATGCTCAGCGTACTTGTTGGCAACATATTCCAGTTTTTCAGGGAGGGAAATGCTATAAAATGGGCGAAACATAAATTATTTCAAGTCAAGCCCATAATCCAAAGCATGGAGTTGCTGTAAACAACCATAGCCAAAATGGCCATATAAACTAGGAGAGTCTCACTGACAAATGCAGAATGCATAAATTCAGTATGATTTATCATACAGGAATATTGTATAAGGCCTCTTTTGATGATCTCACTGTGCATTATTCTCTCGCACACACAAAATGAGATTGAAAAAGAAGCATACAGTTTTGCATAATAAAACATAGACGTTTGTCCACTACAGGAAACTCTGCCCATTGGTGTGCATTCTACTGTGCTACCATATACATTGTACTTACATTTGCATGCTCATTGAAACAGGCTGCGTAGATGTTTTAAATAAAACATTTGTCTCAACCTACATTTGTTATGCTGTTGGTTGCTGGGCTGGTGTAGTAACCCTGAGCCTGGCAGATTGGGGCCAGAAGCAGAGAGTGAGCTTACTCCTTTCTGCAGGTGCTGCAGAGGGAAGCTAGCGAGTATACATGTACTCCGTAGCTGTAATATCCTCAGCCTTCTCAGGGTGTTCCTCTAAATAATGCAGCTGTCAAAGGGGGCAGGCCTTTCTTCAACCGAGCAGGACCGTGTTTGCGAAAGCAGAATCGCGCAGGGCTCAGGCCGGGAACCGTGGCAGAAAATGTCGACCCCATCTATGGCAGCTCGGGATAGCGATCCACTGACCGTTCGGCTTGCTCGCCCTCGCCACCCCGCCCACCCCTACCCTTTTGGGCCACTCACTTGGCTGTGCTGATGGGCCTGGGGTCGAAGTTGCCATGGGCGTCCACCGAGGTCTGCTTCTCCAGGGTGGTGCTGAGGGAGGCGTCCACATAGTCGGGTGGCAGGGCCCCGGCGATGGCGCTCAGACAGGGCATGGCCATTTTAAAGAGCTCCTGCTCGTATTTCTGCACCAGAGACAAGGCCCAATTACAGAGGCTTATTGAGGGGGTCAGTATCAGACTCCAGCTCTGAGCCAGAGATAAAGGAGCCACAAGAGGCCACCAACGCTCACAGCACTGTCATTCAAAGAGCAAGAGGCACTGAGGAGAAAAGGATGAAATTGGTGACAGCTGGTAAAATATTCATGCCTTCAGCTTGGCTTCTCAGAACCTTTGCTTTCATGTGCACTCACAGATTTGCTCTGCCACAGCCCTATTTGATCAAAGGAGGAACTTTATTTCCATTACAAAGTCTGAGGTGTAGCAGTTATGAATCATAAATAGATGCATCCTGAAAATGGCAATTAGTTCCAAATGTGTACAGGCAAGCCTCTCTTTTCCGCTGAAAGCTATCTCACTTTAATTAATGGTTGCACTTCTGATTGTCATTAATCATTTGCTTAGAAGAAACCCTTATCCAGTGCAGACAGACTGCAGTAGATAAGGGCCTCTCCTAAGTGTACATTTTACGTGATATCCATTTATACAACTAAGGCAATTAATGTACATCATGGCTACAACAGCACTGTCCCACATGATTTGCCCAACCGGTAACCCTCTGGCAGCATTCACCTCCAGTCTATCACCAACCCTAATACTAATTAGTAACAATAGAGTCAAATATCAGTGATGTTTCTTCATTTATAAGTAGTTTATTTGGTATTACTCTAACAGTCAGTTTAGCCATGCTGTACTGCACCTTCTGTGAGAGCGAGTCGAAGATGCCCCAGAAGAGCTTCTTGGTGAGGAGCAGCTCCTCCTCAGACGCCATGCCGAAGCCGCCGCCCCCAGAGGGAAGGCAGTAGTACTTCCAGCTCTGCTCGTAGTGATTGGTCAGCAGCTGCGGAATGAAAGAGATGGGAATCAGCCTCCTGTCTGTCGTGGGGCTCTCGTGGCTTTTCCTGTTGAGCAGGAGCTTGGACGACGCAGAGGGCCAGAGTGGCATATGCCCGCCCTGCTCTGTTAACGATAATGGAATGTGCTATATGTTCACTGCTGTGCATCCGAAGGCTCATCCTGCTGCTAGCATGAAGCTAGGACAGTGGTTATCAAACCTGTTCCTGGAGATCTGCCAACCAGTAGGTTTTCACTCCAGCCCTAACCAAGCACATCACACTCAACAGCAAGAGATCTCGTTGAGCTGCTAATTAGTTGCCAAATTAGGATAGAAATTAAAACGTACCAGATGGTAGATCTCCAGGACCAGGGTTGGTTACCAGTGAGCCAGGAGATGGTTCTCATGTGTTGCATATATGTTTGTGTGTGTGTGTGTGTGTGCGTGCGCATATGTGACAGCTTGTGTGTTTTCAGGATGAGATGCTGTTCCCAGTGTCTCTGTGGGGGTGGGGGGGGACTCTGATTAGACCTGATATACCAGAGGTGCAGTCACCAATGCCCCTGCTGACACACTGACATTTAGATCTCATGGGGGGGGGGGGGGGGGGGGGGAGGAGGGGTCTTGGCCTACTCAGAGCCAGGGGTGGGGGAGGAATCTGAGATGTGGGCCGCTGTCGTAAACACTTCCCATCACAGCCCAGGGTCTGCAGCGGCCCAGACACCAAAGCACTGGCGACTGAGAAAGAGAGAGCTGGTGGTTCCCAAACATCAAAGAGAGGATGCCAGTGCAAACTGTCCCAGCTGCGCCGCCTTCTCAAATTCCCGCTTCTTTCTTGGGGAGTGTCCTTACTGGGAGCCTTTCTCATCCTTCCACGTCCACTGCCTCATTTGTCCGGCTCGAATTACAACCAGTATATCTGATCCCCACTATCTTTTCTCGCACCTGGTAAACATACATAAGTAGGCCCTGAATGGTGCGGGTACAGCTTTGCGACCTCATGCTGAGTTCCCAAGGACAGAACCAGCTACTCGCTCTCTCAAGCACAGACAGGCAGAACTTGAAGGCACAGCACATCTGACATCAGCTTTTGATGTCACTCTCCTGTGACTCTCCCCCAGGCACCCAGACATAAAAGCGGAGGTGCAGACATGTGCTAAACTCGGAAACAACCTTACCGTCGGTTAACGGGGGGGCCGTCAGGGGAACAAACCTTCGTCGAGTGACAGACGACGCGCGCGCGGCTAATCTCCCTCCGCCTACCGAACACCTGCAGGCAGCAGCAGGGGGCGTGACGTGTGGAGAAAGGGAAGGGGGGGGGGGGGGACGCACCTTCAGAGGCATCTTGCAGTACTCAGTCAGCAACGGCACGTCGAAGACGAGGCGGCGCAGGAGCTGCTGCAGCATGGAGGGACGCAGGTACCTGCGGAACAGCGACAGGTGTCACACAGCACCGCGTAGACAATGACACGTTACGCTATGTAACGCTAGCATTCAGTACGTTACAGGTCACTGAGCCAGCGATGGACCGGCACAACACAAACTACTGAAGAGATGAGAGTGGGAAGTAGCTCATGAACACTTCTGTCAGGGAATTACCTCAGACCTTGAGGAGGTAGGACTTTAGAGCCGACTCATTTGCGTGGAAGTCAAGCACGGGGGATTGCCCTTCAGAGAGTCTGAGAGGCAGGCGATTAGGTGCATGCTGGGAGAGGGCGGGCGCTCTTACTTGCAGATGGCGAGCAGGCACTCCTCGATGGCGTCACGCTGGGCCTTGGTGAGCGAGCGGCCCTTGGACAGCCGGTAGATGGTGTGCAGCGTGGAGTCGATGAGGGCGGCGTAGTGCTCGGTGCCGCCGAAGTGCGAGGCGCAGCGGGTCAGCAGCGGCAGCATCGCTGAGCCAATGTACCTGTTCATGGCCAGGGCCGTCTCCGTGGTGCTCAGCGCCTCCTGCAGATGGGAGGGTAAACCGCACCCTGTCATGCCATCACGATCACACCACTTTGTAACACTGCTGTCAGAGGAAATGGATGACTTTTTCAACTGTTTTGAAGCAGTAACTTTACAGCAAATTCATTTCTGTCGTAACTTCTTTCTTCCACCGCAAATAAAGTATCGTATTTCATCTGCAAATTGTTTGTTTCACTCCATGTGAACTGCTTGTTCATAATGGTGATTATTACACAACAATATAACTTCACATTTTGTATTCTGATATCATGTCATTACATTATTTTGTTTTTAAATAAATCTATTAGTCCTGTACTAAAACTCTGTTGTGATGATCTTTAGAAAGTCACTGGGTAGGCAGCCTCTGTGATGCAGCTGGCCACATAGAAAGGGTATCATAACACACAGGCAGTCTAGACACTGAGCCACACATTGTGTGTAAATCAGTCAAAAGTTTTATTTGTTAGCTGTGGGGTTAAGTCCCCTTCCGTGAGCCTTAGCGCTTTTCAGCATGGATCATAGGGTTGGGTGTCCAGTAGGCGATACGGCAGTTGGCTATTCTTAGCCGTTGTCACATTAACATGGGGGATCGTGTTAGAGGGTTGCCCGACAGAGGTCAAAAACGAGCAGGGCCGGGGAGATTCCAGACCTTATCGAGGGTACTGCCGTCGAGGGAATCACCAATATCCTCCCACTTCCCTAAATAAATCAGCACGGCCGCAGGTCTAGCGAGCGCTCATGACGGCATGCATTCCTCACCCCGCCGCAACTTTATGTGTTGACCTTGCCCGCTAATGTACACCACTGGGAAGTAAGCAGCCCAGCCCCAGGGGCAGAAACCAGAGGACGCAGCATTACGACAGCAAAGCCCTGCAAACTAATGCCAATTTATTAATGTGCGGCCAGTGTCTGTGAAGGCCTGGGTGTGGACCCCTGGCGATTGAAACATCGCCCGAGTCTCCACCATGTGAAAATATATAAAATCAAAAATCCACGAGTGTAGCTCAGTACTGTTCAGACTGTTGGAGTACTACTTTTCAAAGTCCAAATTCTGATCCCCAGTGATCAACATCCTTGTCTAAATTTTCTGGCTCTAATTGTTGTTTTCACAGCCTGACTCACCGTGTCCAAGGAGGCAGAGGCCCGCAGGTCAGGCAGGAATCCCACCTCCAGCAGGTGCAGCAGGAAGCTTTGGTCCTCGATACCATACACACGGTCCAGGAACAGCACCATGGGGGCCTTGTGGTCCGGACAGAAGCTGGCCGACATGTCAGGCTCCGTCACGGTGCCGTCTGAGAGAGTCAGGGTGGAGGGAGAGAGAGAAAGGAACTGAAGAAGAGCTAATCCATGTACACCAAGAACACAAATCCTTGTAAAAAGCAAACAATGTGTGCTATGAAAGTGTCATTTTTTTCTATTCTAATCTATCCGTGTACTATCCATGTAGCCCTGTACCAGCATTCATACCTTCAGGAAAATGTGATGTATACAGTATGTTAGCTCCAAGTATTGATTGATGGGGAATACACTTTAGGGGATTTTTAAGTGGACGGCTTAATAAATCTTGAGAGAATAAATCCAGGTCTGTGCATACCATGACGCCGCTGACTCATAACATGCGCTGTGTATACTCTGATGGGAGACAGCAGCAGTCTGGCTGCTTCGGGCAGTCTCAGGCAGAGGCAGGGGAATTACAGGGGAGAGCACATTCTGTGCCGAGCAGGCTCAGGCCTACGCGGTTCCACTGCGTCCTGAAATAACTAAGAGAAAATAAGCCTCCAGAGATCTGGCTGCACTTAGGTGAACATCACGTCTAGTCTTTATCCTTTCTCGGTGGTTAAAAGCACATTGAGCAATGAGTTGGGAGCTTAAAGCTGAGCCGGAGCGGGCTCAATCAAACGGCCGAATCATTAAGATTAGCGCTAACGCTGAGGAGGGAAGTAATCTGCCATTAAAGCAGGGTTTTCATTTTCATTTTCATTCTGCTGGGGACTGAGTCATCATACCTTTATTCACTATGGGCATTTTGAGGGGTATACTGATGATGCCCACCAGGTCCTCCGTGGGCACCAGGGAGCGCAGAATGGCACGGATTCTCAGGGCCTCTCCTTTTCCCTTGTTGATAAGCTGCAGGACACAGATAACACAGCAGCTCAGGGTTATGTTACCTGGCAACTGTGGCACAAACACATTTCCTTGTGTTCTACAAACGAGTTCTATCACAATAGTGTTCTATCACAAATAAGAAAGTATTACACAAAGACTGTACAACGCACATTAGATCTACAGCAAATTGTAGATCTGTATTCATTCAATGCTTTCACATATAGTACAAGCCCTGTTTTTTAAAGAATAGCGGGTGAAGCGGGCCCAGGTTGTGCATTAAAATCTCCTGCTCGGAGGACAGTGTCACACCGCTGTGACTCACGTGCATCTCCGGAGCGCAGCGCCCCAGCAGGTCAATGAGGGCGGAGTAAAAGGACATGATGGCGTTTCCCATGTGCACCACCTCTTCCTCTTCCTCGCCGTCGGCGGGCCTGGTCATGACAGAGAAGAGAGGGGTTTGAGGGGCCTGGTGATGGCAGTAGACAGGGCGGGATGGCGGGGTTGATGCGGTGGGGGCTTACATGACTGAGCTGACCCCGTGGGCGGAGCTGGGCAGGTCCATGGAGGGGTTCTCTGAGATCTTGATGGCCTCTTTCATAGCGGCCAACAGGCCATTGCCCCCCTCTCCCCGGAGCGCTGGGCCAAAACACTCAGGACGCCGAATCAACAGCTTCACCACCACGCTAGAGTTTTCCTCAACGCTTTCACCTGAGGTACCACACACACACACACACACACACACACACACACAGAGGCATCACCCATAAGCCAATCTGAAGAAATGATTCTGGTTTAACACGACAGATTACTGAAGTCTCAACAAAGCATGCCCCGTTGTAAGCATAGAAATTGTGAAGACCTGTTTTGGTACTTTACATCAATCTGAACACAAACCAGGCTCTGAGAAATATGCTTGCATCATCATCACATCTGTAAGAGCAATAAGAAACACAGAGTTGGTGTATTCCCTGTAGATGCTGGAGATGCTGCTAGACTCTGTACCACACAAAAACCTAATTACGCAATGTAATGAGATATCATGATCAATGAACCCAGACGAGCAAGCGGTAATGTACTCAGTTATTACCAATCAAGAGACATCAGAAAGGTCTGCAAGAACATGTCACTGCAGGAACAGGGTTTCTTTCTCCTGTTACAGGATGAGTAAACTATTCAGGATCTTGAACAGGCACAGAGAGGATCAGGTCTCCTTTTGTCTGTATCCACTCCTGTACAGTTGTGATCTCCTCACCTGGGTACTTAACCTGGCCAGCAGGTCAAATAATGACCATGTAGCAGTTCAGCTTAATCTTTTCACATAATGATAGAGCCTTGAAACAACTTTGTGTGAGCTGATCCTGGACTGGTTGCTTGGTGTAAACCATTTCCCAGAGCCACTCAAATGCTGCCGAGCTGTCTGTCTTCTTGTTACCTGGGAGACCATTCCACAGCATGTCTGGCCTCGCGGTCTTCTCATCAGTCAATGAAAACAGCCTGGGTTTCCCTGCCCTCCACTGAAATGGGCTAATACACAGAAACTCCACCCGAATCTGGCAAGACGTACCATTGACGAAGACTGCAAACCGGAGGAAGGACAGGTAGCGCTCCCCTTCAATGGGGTTCCAGCCGATGTCGGGGTATCCCTTTGCCAGGAGCATTGGGCAGCTCTGGAGCCCACAGCCCGCCAGATACATCACCACCTGTCACCCCCACAAACACACAGCAATGAGAGGCCTCGAGCACTAAATTACTTCACTCAACACTACATGACACCACATCGAGAACAGCTTTCAGTAAGCCGTAAAAGAAGAACAAACGTGTACACACACACACACACACACACACACGCACATATACACAAACACACACAACACACACCACACGCACACACACACAACTCACATACCACACACACACAAACACATACACACACACACCTTCTCCAAGTCAGGCTCTTCCAGTGCCAGGGCCAGCCCGTTGTTGTCCATCACTGAGGATGCGGCCACATCCAGGGGAGTGGAGCCCCTCATGGCTGGAGATGCTGCGTAGAGTAAAACACTGCTTTACTTCCATGTAATGTCCCTCTAATCCACCAGAGCCCTCTAAAAGCACACTGCTGTACTGGCATGTAATATCTGTATCCTTACTTATTAGAGCCTAGGGCAGCAGTGCAGTATAATGTTTAGGGAACTGAGCTTGCAACGGAAAAGCTTTTGGGTTGATTCCCAGCAGAGGTGCTGCAATGGTACCCTTGAGCAAGGTAGTTCACCTGAATTGCTTCTGTAAATATCCAGCTGCATAAGTCGATATTATGTACAGATGTAACCTGTGCTGTTACATCTTTTAGCATCTGCAGAATGCAAAAATGTTGTGTTATGTAATGTAATGTAATATAAAAATATCATGTTAGGTAATGCAATGTTATTAGAGTTCTCTGATTCAGAATTGCACACTACTATACTGGCATGCAATGTTTGTCTCCTAATTCATCACAGCCCTGTGATCTCAACACCATGTCTTCACCGGAGGGTGCCATGTTAGCACCCATCACAAACCTCCCTGGAATTCTGACTCAGAAACTTTAATGAAATCCCGGAAACAAAATCATACAAGGCCACACAGGATGTAACATGAGCATGTGAAGATGAGTGCAGTTACTGGCACAGGCAGCAGGGGGAAGCATTTTCACCCCTGTGCTGTTCGGTTCTATTTTTGTCTGCAAACTGTTAATCTGTTAACAGCTGCCTACACTGAATTTAATTGAAACTTTCAAGTGCTTCTTTAAAAGGATTACTAACACACTTCCCATGTTTAGGGGAACTGGTATACACTAACAATGAGCACATGCTGGGCAGAAAAAAACACTTCTGCAGTTCACTCTGGATAAGAGCTTGGATAAGTGAGTGGAATGTAAATTTCAACGTAATGTAACCAAAAAACATGTAAAACTGCTGAAAGCTAGTTTCTGTCAACCATTCATCAACTGCACCAAAAAAATGTGCACTCATATCATTCCAAATCATGCTTAAATTATTGTATGATTGTGATCTGCTCAAAATGTCCTTTGAGTCATGTACGGTTTCATTGCATGTCTTGTGCTGCATTTGTTTTTCATGCAATGTCATATTTGCAAGGGTATCTGAAGGATGAGCATGAGCGTATATTACGAAGAGCACCCAATCTGATTGGACGTTTCCTGCATTTAATTGCATATCAGGGAGAAACCATAGCAGCTCCGGAAGGGAAACGAGATGCTTGCCCGCCCAGACAGGCGTTCAGCGCCGTCCACAGTCTTAACTTTGTGCCCGCGTCTCCTGCCAAAACTCAGGGTGAGTCACCGTTCCCTCTGCTGCATTCTAAAACAATACAACGCCCCCCCCCCCCCCACACACACACACACACACACACACACCTCACCACTCTCCGCCTATTCCCGCCCAGTGAAGAGGCGGGAGTCTGATCTGTGGCCCTACCTGAGTCTAGCTGTGGCCTTCCTCCAGCACCACACTGCTTTATGGGATTACAATCCATTACAGAGAGTACATTCCGCTATCACATGCTATTACGACCACTTTGTCTCCGCTACCAAAACGCCTTTCAACACGTCCCTATTTCAAATGATTACATATATAAATACAAGTTGCAGTACATCAATTAAAAAATGAATAAATAAATAAATAAATGAATGAATGAATGAAAGTTCCAAGAGTGAGTCATAACAGCAAGACTGCAAGGGAGTTTTCTTTACTTATGTGATGCGCCCACCTTCCTTTTGGCAATACTTTTCAATTATTTTAGTCACCATTATTGTCCCGATGGTGACCACAGCTTTATACAGCCATCTGAACTCAAGCCCATGTTAAATAACTATAGTAGCTTTCAGAGAGAATTTGTGATGTGGTTGAAATGCTTGAAATGGCCTTGTGCAAATGATGTAGTCTATAACTTTCATTTTGATAACGTGAACTGCCATAAAACGTTCAGTTTACAGCACTTTTTTATCTAAACCTTTCAGCAGTAGTACACACAGAATAGTAAAATACAAAGTCAAATGAATATTAATATAGGACCGTAAAATAATAAGGTCCCTAGTACATAGTGCCTACTATTAATGGTACATGGAATGTTTACTTGGATGCTTCTGGATTCAAAAGCACATCTGGGTGTGCTACAGTATATATGCACTGCAATACAGTATGTTTTATTCTGAGATAGATCCATGGACCATCATACTTACTACATTCATATCATAGCGTATAACAGTTTATTATTCTTTACTGTAGTACATATTACTGCATACCCTAGTATTTATGTGGGTATTTTTTGTTTACCTAAATAAACATGTACTGTAATAACAAGGGCAACATAGCTAGTTATAGAACTACATAAACATTGAAGGGTTCTCCTCGCTTTTGTTTTTATATTTTCATAAGCATAGCATGGTTTTCCCTTGATAGTTGCCAAGTGGAGATGTTACCATGGCAATTTACCACTGCGTAAGAACTGCAGAGCAGCAAATAAAAATTCATCTCATTGTAAATTGACACACACACAGACACACTGCACGCAGAAACAGAAGCTGGAGAGGGAGAGGCAGGTCCCGTAGTTTAGACGCACCTAGGCCCACACTGCTGTTCTCCAGGAGATAGCTCAGGTGGTCGAACATGGCCTTCTGGTTCTGCCGACTGATGCGGCAGAAATAGCACAGGAATCGACAGCAGCTGGCCACCATCTTGGGAAAGGCGATCTCCTGAAGGGCAACAAGGTCTTCCACATTACGCTGCTCTATTTTAAAGGCAAGGCAATCTGCAGCATTTCCTGGACACAAACCCATTCATCTTCTTTTCAATAGTTCCAAAACACTCTTCTGAAACATATTAGAATCTGTACAATCGATTATTTTTAGATTCAATTAACAGAGCAGTATAACCATAATGCATACACAAACATGTAAAGTTGATCAATAATCCATTTGACTGAATAAAAAAAAAATTAACTGATCTTACATTTTACAGTACATATCAGAATTATATGTTTTCACATATGTACACACTATGAATACATTGCTCTTCATAAAGTTTCAAAAACTAGACAGATTTATAGGCAACAATGAGAGCCAGAATTCATATTAACACCACAGGGCTTCCCTAATTTGAGCACTGTAGAGAAATGAAAGAAGATAATGATTCATTCTAGGATTCCCACTTGTCTAATTTGTGCATAGCTTCTACACAGGCATTGCTACGGATCACACCCAAACCCAAAATGATACCCAAAAAGGCCTGGCATGAAGATCCTCTACACCCTTACCCCACCCTCAGGTTCGTACTCAAGTATCAGAGTATAAACAGCTCTGCCTAGGGAGTTTCTTCACCTGCTGAGACTCACGTCTTCATTACTGCTACTACTTACTGTTTACTCTTGCCAGAATTCAGCTGGGAGTCCCACAGGACCAGCTCACTCTGCAATGCGGCCACTTGCCAGCGCAAAGCAACTGCCAGATACCTTGTCACCGCACAAAATCAAAGTACCGCTCCTGTGTTCATTCATATCATTACACACGCCCGTAATTTTCACTTTTGGAACCAATAGGGTCACTGCAAATACAGCTTAGAGCGATGTTTTTCTGGCTTTAAGAAATTCATATTAGCGGGCTCCCAACTTTCTAAAATACAAATTTGAGTATTAGTACCTGTGACTTGTCTCCTCCCAGCACGTTGACCATCACCTCCATCACAGTCTCGTGCATGCCCAAGACCCGCATCAGGTTGGGGTGCTGGTAGAACACCTTGTTGTTCATGATGTCACTGGACACAAGAGAGGCACAGTTTAAGGACATAAAACCAGTTAACTTTACTAAATCTAATATGCCTCATGAGTAACTGAGGACTGAGAGCTGTCATGTCATTTCTAACAGTGAGGGTGTAGTTCATGGGTGATTCAGGCATGCTTGGGTGCGGCTCCCTACCCCAGGCCGTCAATCATGAGCCTCTCCTCCTCCTTCCCCATGCGCACGCTGAGCAGGGAGCGGATCTGGCCCAGGGAGGCCAGCAGGTTGATGGTGTCCTTCACGGAGGCGGCGCTGATGGTGTAGCTCTTCCTCATGGCACGGAGCAGCTCGCCCACACAGTCGTACTGCCGCCGCAGCAGGCTGAACATCACGCGCACCAGCTCCGGGTCCTGGATGTGGCACTCCTGCGCCCAGCTCACCATCGTCTGGGAGATCAGCTCCTTCAGGTTGGCTGGAAATGGGGAATGTGGGGGGCACAGAACGCTCATGGGCCCTGGTTTCACACAGGCTTACATATATCCATAGCATAGTGCAGGTATACAGCAAACTTAAACTTAACTCATGAGCAGAGACAACTATTTTATCATTCACACATTTTATTATTCTCTCATATACATATATACACGTATATATATATATATATATATATAACTTGATATATAACTTGATGATTAAAATATAATACTAGATGATATACTGACCAAGAAGAACCTGTTAAAATGGCTACTGTACTTTACTATACCTTGGCATTTATCAGAGCACAGCAGTAGTTCAGCTACATAATTGTGTCAAATACAGTACGATTGAGTCAAAACATTATACAGCAAAGTGCTTGGTTAGGTTTTTATACACATCCTTTATATACACATCTTTTTGATGAACCAATAAATTGTCTTTGAGAAGATTCACAGTCTTTGCCAAGACTGAAATGCTTAGTGTTTTAGAGTGCAAGGTTGGGATTTTCCACAAGGGTAGTCAAGTGCCAGCAAGGATGTTGAAAGCAAAAAATGGCAGTTGCTAATGAAAAACTCTGACAACTCCACAATGCAGCCCACACATTTAACATCAAGGATTCCGATCCATCCAGGAAAACAGCTATTTTCTGCAGTTTAGTTCTGCAGGGTATCGCTGCTTACACCATTGTGTACACAGTGCAGGAAATAACACTTCAGCTTCTGAGGTCTGGCTTAGTGCTCCAACATGCCTCTTCCAACACCAAACTGAGGTCTACAGCAAACAGAGCTCAGTAGACCTCAGTCTGCCCTTGTGTTGGTTTATCCCACTTGTTACCGCTGCGAAAAGTGCAGACCATGATAAAAGAGAACGACTCAAAGAAACAATTCAGAGCTCGTCTCAGTGATGCAAATCAACTTGCGAAAATATTCCCTTTTGTACTGCTGCTTTTAGAAGCTTTCCAGCATTTTCAATTAAACAAACAAGGGGGAAAACCCTCTTTGTGTACCACACAGCAAAGGCTTTATTTCATCAATTGTGTCACTGAAGCAAAAAGATAATATTTTCATTCACTATTTACCAAAATACACTTTGAAAATCCCATTTATGCAGTGGCAATGCTGCAACATCTGCAAGGCATTATTCAAAATATACTTGCAATATCAACATCCAAATATGTGACTATGGATATTGCTAGTACAGAATTGTATTTACATATTTATATATTGATAGTATTATATTTGCAAGTGGCAAACTAGGTCATTTCTTTGGACAGCTATTATGAAAGGCAAACCTTAAGGCTTCATTAAATTCAAATCAATACACCACCAGCCCTGTATGAAGGCTGGGGAGTCACACAAGAGAGGGATCCAATTCAGATTCCAAAACGCTTCCATGAAATTGACCACAGACATGTAAAACCAGAGACAGCAGTATTAAGGGCTTCTTCCGAGCAAGCCCAAGGCAGCGGCCTCTGTTCAGCACATTCTGAAACTGTAGCCACATTCATGAGCTATCGCAGGCAGAGCAGGGTTATACAGAGGAATGCTCCGCTCGACCACGACCAGCATGACTGCTGAGACCCAGAAGGGGTGTGAAAATGTGGACGCTTGCACACTTGCTACTGCGCGCATTACAGCATTTCTAACGCTCCAGAAACATGGCGTTCGTGTCTCTTCCGGGCTGCGGGGAATGACAATGAAGTTATTCTAATGAACAGCCACACGGATCACTGGAGCGAGAATCCTCTCGGACGCGCCGCTCGCACATCTCTTCATCTGAGGTATTCTACAGGGTGATAATCGGAAACGCGTGAATAACAAAGGCTGACCACCGGCTGCGCAGACTGACAGATGTGTAATATATCTGGGAATTTTCCAAGCGTCTGTATCTGATTACTCCCAGCAGAGGGACACAGAGCCTCACTGGTGCCTTTGTTTTCCCACAGAGGCATTACCCCGGGCACAAGGATTTACGGCACCGTCCATCATGCCCTGTCTCCCCTGTTCTGGCTGCCCCTACTCAACACCGGGAAATAATGTCTTTATGGGACCCGCCCCCTCATCCAACCCCGACCAATTAGGCGGAATGCATTCCAGCAAGCTGCGAATATCCCTGGGGAGATTAACAGGGCAACCGAGCATCAGCCAGTGAGGACAACAAATTGACATGACGGCTTGCTGATTGTAACTGGAGCACTTTGTGAAGCCTGTAGAGCACGGCAGGGAGGGGATTGCTGATTCAACAGGATCCAATGGGAGGAGCAAGTAGAAAGCAACTGTCGTCTTGTCTTCTCTGTTCAGTACAAGCCCAGTTTTTCCATGCTCCAAAATGAAGTAGTAACTCCAAAGTAGCTGGCATCTAAAATATCTTCAATAACACACAATAACCTTCTAGGCCAATCAAACAGATAAACTAAATCTGAAGTAATATTAAAGAAGCTTCAGAAAGTGAGCTATCCCTATACAAATATGGAGGAGAGTGTCTGGTGGCCCTAACATAAATTAATGTGTAGTGTCATTTTCCACATTACCCATGGTTCAAAAGCGATGGGCACAGGATTCCACTCAGCATATATTACTGCTGATTCCAAATGAGGGAGTTTTAAGGTGTGGTGAACTACGCAACCACATTAACCATGATTCCACAGGAGTACTGGGTGTATTTCATTACTCAGCCCACATTACCCATGATTCCAAAGGAAGTAGTGCTGTATGCGTCACAGTGTTCAGCCCACCCTGATGGTTTTACCTCTCAGTGGGCTTTGTTGCGTGGGATTCTATCATGCAAGCTGATGCGCCCCACAGCCTCTCCCTGCGTTCAAACTCCCTGCTGAATCATGATTAATTCAGAGCCAATAACGGCTGCAGTGCTAACACAAACCACACTCGCTTCTCCCAACAACAGGGGGGCTAAACTACAAAGGAGGTCATGTCATCAATATTGTACATTGTCCCGACAGGCCATTTCTAATTCTGGATTTCACCTGAAAAAAAATCTGCCCCCAAATGCAATTACTGATCACTGTGATAGAATATACCAAAGGTCAAAATAATAAAACACACATGCACACACACAGCACACACACACACATGCACACACACACACACACACACGTGTTCCATGTCTGAGGAAACTGTAGCTGAGGTCTCAAATGATTCTGCATTCACCAACATGCTTTCCTAGACGTGGCCAAACTAATATACCAGACACCAACCTGAGAAAGTTAATCTCCCAACTCTTACAGGGAAGGTAAGGTACACTTCAGTGCCTATACATCACTAGCCCCCGGCACTCCTCAGCACAAAAAATATACTTTTTAATATAAAGAATTTCTTCTTGACTCCTGCCACTGAGAATTAAGGAGTGGTTCTATTTCATCCCTCCTGACTGTCAGAGACAGTGCTTAATATCTCCCAGCTCACAGTAGTGCAGGTCCAGAAACTTATATTGACAAATCACCCGTGACCTAGGATGACATAAGCAAAAGCATAAGCAACCCATTTATCCGAAAAACTGTCCTTTTTCCATGTTCTTACTATGCAGGTGTGGTATCACCTCGTTAGTCTGAGTGAATTAAAAACAATTGCTCATTTGCAACGTATCTTGTCACAGGTAGCCTTGGATCTCAGGTCAGAGCAGCGGGTTTCAGTACGGAGCTGTGTTCTGCAGTCCCTGCCACTAACTAGCGAGTTGTTGCTGTTGTTTTTTCCTGCTCCGTGCTTGCGGGTGGTTCTGCCACACTCTCTTTGCAAATAAAATAGCTGGCCTAACTAGTTTCCCAAATACCCCTGATCTTACAAACACTCCACAGAGTTCTTCAGGGGAGCCAAAGGCTTCTGCTGGTGCTACAGCATATAGTATTTTCGAAATGACTCCCCTGTGCATTCCCATCAGGCAGGAGCTCCTGTCTCATCTGGGGGGCCAGATTTAGCATCCAAACCTGGGGGTACCTTCAGCTGTGAGTCTGGCCTCTGAGAGCACCCAACACAAACACAAATTCAAATAACCAAATATAAAAATAACTCCAACTTTGCAGCTGCGGGTTTACTTTCTTGGTCTTGCTGTGCTCAGACAAATGAAACAAAATGCAATGAAACGAAACTCAAAACTTACTCCCTCAGTGTTTGCTCCCAGCCTCGGCCCCAACCCGTGGAGAAAAACAACCCTTTAAGCACCTGTGCTGATTAGTTAACGCAACCCAGGTGCGTGTGCTCTCTCCACCAGCCGGCGTGACCGAGACCAACCCGCTTCACTAGCAGACCGAATGCCAAAGGTTTGATTCTCATCAGAGTGAAGGGGAAGGGAGTGCAAAGCTGTTGTGCCCAGTGCGGGGCCTAAAGTCACACGTTGAACTCACTGGGACTATTCAGCAGTCAGACCAGCACTTTGTCTGCCACAGTTCTGCCCTTTTAAGGCAACATCTGTCCCAAAAGATATGATTTCCCATGCATACAGAGTGAGGAATCACTTCTCATTTTCCAAGGTCACATGCCACTTTACCAGGAGTGTCTCCACCTTGTGGGCAGCTTTAAGCGGAGTGTTTCTGGGCATCATATGTGCCACGGCTTTGTGGTCATCACCTTGCACTTTTTCAACATATTACTGGGTCACTGTCTCCTTCTACCATCCAATGGGTGCAGCCTTTTTGGCAAGGCCCTCTGCTTCAGCTTTGTGAGGCATGTGTTCGGATTCTTTGTGACCTTGTTTCCATGAGTCATCCAGTATTAAGCACTGCCTCTGTTGGTCAGGAAGGATGAAATAAAATGAAGGCTACAAATGTAAACAGAGATTCTATGATTCCTGGAGGACTGCCACAGTTCTCTGTCACTCAGAATCATCGCAACCATGCGAGAAGATTCCGCAGGACAGTTTCTGAGATGAGCGGATTCCTTTCGCCTCCGTCATCCTAGGTCACGGATGACTTTGCTGGTATAAGTTTCTTGACCTGCACTAGTGTGAGACGGAAGATATTCCAAATTAAGCACTGCTTCTGATGGTCATCCAGGATCCACAGAATTGCAGTTACATTCATAACTAGTTTTATTTGCTGTGAGGAGAATGTCTATTCAAAACATGAGAGAATCTGATTCAGTACTCACACATGAGGTTTAAGGCCATTTGACTTGCTTTCCTCTAACATAGGTGTAATTTAATTGCTTAACAAATTAATGCAATACCATGGGGAACACAAATGTTGGGCAATTAAGCAAGTAATATGTTTAGCCAACAACCATATAGACAGCCCTTTGTTATTGTTTTTTATTCTTCAGATTATTGCTTGCCAGTGCAAAAATCTCAAATCCCAGTTGAGTAGCTCTATTGATTTTCACTCACTACAATTTAGCAATTTAACATTTCTACTGGACTGCTGACAGTTTGCTTTAGTTTGGTTGAGCCCAGGTACGGTGAATCAACCATGTCCCCTCTGTGAAATAAATTCCTGAAAAGAATTAATGGCAAGCTCGCCCTCACAATACTATTCACTTCATGTTCTTGAAATATATGTTAATTCTCTTTAGACATTAAAGTTATTTTATTATAGAGGTGTGGTAAAATAAGAATGAGAAAACCAATGTCATCTATGAAATGGAGAAGAGCCAATGGAGAATAGCCAAGGCTTGTGCCAGTTTCTCCCAATATGACCTATAAGCGTGTTCCCGCAGGCAAGCTGCAGCATGCCAATATGCACAACAGCATGGAGATCTACAGCACTGGCTTTAAACTGTAGAGCCACAAGAGAAGCCATAACACACATCATAACTCATATCACTTTCCATTGACATTCACATCTGTCTAATTAAACATGGCAAGTTACATTCACTGCATTAATTACAGCATTCATGCAGGTGTTTTGACATACATCACAGATATTTCTATTCCATATTTAAATATATGTATAAGATAATGCGCTCGGAAAGTGGGTCTTGTGCTCAGGAATGTTTGGGAGCCGGTGGTCAGGTCTATAGACCAGAGTCTAAACAGCAGGGTGGAGGCCCTTGTGTGTTTTGAAGGGTGAAGAAAACAAATTGTACTGTAACTCTTCTCTTCTGCAGAGGAGAGCAAATGAGAGAGTGAACGGATGGGCATAAAGCACAGATAAGTCTCGCCATCACGGTGAACCAAGGACAAGCGCACCCCACATTACCATAATAAAATTGAAACAGAAATTGAAATGGAAATGACTGATACTGGGCAGCAGTAACACGAGAGACGAAGAAATATAGCTTTGGTCTCCTTCCTGTGAGTTTCAGCTTTTTCCATCTTCATTAATTAGCGAAAGTGCAACAATTTGTCTTAACGCTTAACCTATCACCTTAACCTACCCACAGACAATAGGAGCACGTCATACACATCAGGTAAAATGCTAAATGGTGACATGTAGCTTTAAGCCTTTTTACATATATTGATGAAGTGCAAGGGAAAACATAGAAAATCAATAACCACTGTTTCTAAACACAGCTCATCAAACAACCGAGTCTGAATGCTTTAAGACAGAGTGAGATATATAACCACATATGATGGTCCTGAGAAGCAACTGCTCTCACATAAATTCCTGCATGTGGACAGATAGCAGCCTTACTAGGTGCAGCCTGTTCTTCTTCTGTAGGATTCTCCTCTGTTTTCTGGGGGGGACCTTTGATCTTGTACACAAGGGCAAGGAGGCGGCCTTTTATGGAGGTGTCCTGCTCCTCTTCCTCCTCTTCAATCGGGATTCCTGGACAGACAGTGATGGAAAGGTTACATCCACAGATAAACTATGTCTCTCTGATTAACCTGGCTCTTTTTTGTGAGTCCCTTGGGCACTTGTGGTCTACATGCTGGGCTAAGGGTACAACCATATGTGGTAATTCAATTCAGTTCAATTCAATTTTATCTGTGTAGTCCTTTTACGGAGACATTATCACAAAAATGCTTTACACTGGAAAAAGAAAACTGGGAAAAACCAGGCCAGAACTCTCAAATAGTTAAGGTTAAAAACTCCCCAATGGGAAGAAATTTGGGGTAGAACCCTGCAGTACAACTTCTGGGATGAGGGGGGGGGGGGGTAATAGTTCAGATAATGCCAGGGGGTACAATGGGTGCTGCAACTAAAACTGGCACATGAAATTTTTTATGGTTCCCTATGGGTTGAGAGCAGAACTAAAAATAATGAAAATAAATGGTCACCAGTTCATAGCAGAGAAAGGAGGCCAGAAAATGCCACGGTTACCAAGATGTTTGCACTGAAGACTATTCCATTTGGGCGTGTTAGCCATAGATGAGCACTGCAGATAAGTCAATAGCATTATAACTGCATCCCCCACAGCTCAAGGCTCCTCAGTTATTAATGGTACATGGTGTCATGTCTTAAGTTTAAGTTTAAAAACGAAACCAAAAATGAGACACTGACCCTGTAATTCACGGCAGAACACCATGCCCTGGTAAGACCAAGGAAAAATAGCTGTCTTCTCTCAGATCTGAATGTCATTAAGATGTACTGTCAAAAGTGATAAGATGAGTACTTGACCTTTAAAACAGGGATGGGTAGTTAAGTCCTGGAACAGTGATATCCTGTAGGTTTCAGAGTTCCATTTAGCAACAGATTTACACAAAGTAGAGCACCAGAATAATGACTCAAATAAAAAAAATCAATAACTGAGGTTGAATGACCCTGTGACTCTTAATGATTAGGGCTGTTCATGCTTTAAACAACGGATGTTTGCAGTTGTAAGGCTAACATTTTTTTTTTACTACCTTTAATGTACAAATTCTTTCATATGATTACAGTATTAAATCAAGTCATTTACAGATTGAAGGGAGTGTGTGATAGAAAAATCATAAGCTCACACCATTGTGATGTAGCCTGAATAAACATGTAATAAATAAATAGTGAATTTAATTTCCTGTTCTGTGATATATTTATGCTGTTGTCCATCACAGTTACTCATTTTGACACCATTAACACTGTGACCTATAACACATTGTGTTGCTAACTGAGGGAACCAAAGTCAGCTGATGGGTCAGAGGTGGCTTCAGTGTCTGCATGGTCGTACCACAGTGCAGGCGAAGTTCATTGTGGAACTCATACAGCTCCTCTTGGATATCCTCTGGGCAGGGACAGTCCTCTCCCATACTGAAGTTCAGAAGCATGTTAATCTGTGGGAGAGAGATTTCCTTAAGTTTCCTTCCACAGCATCCTCAGTGGTGTGTCGGGTCCTAATCATCAACAGAGCCGTATCTGTGTAGCCTTTCTCTGGGCTCCATCCAGCCAAATACTTTCATAATGCACATTTTACAAGACAATATTTCACTTGACATTGAAATCTTGTTTTCAAGAAGACAGTCTAAGTAGAGCCATCTTAATTACTCCTGAGGTCTGATAATGGTCCCTGTGTGGTAACGTGTTCTGGAGTACATGGGAAAGTGCTTTGTGGCTGCGGTCCAAAGTGCAGAGCTGTGGTCGGAAAATGTGTGTCACTCCTCCATAGAAGCAAAGTTCAGAGAGTGCTCAATGCTAGGAGGAGATGGGAAAAGGTGAGACAGTCCTTGATACACTTGAGGTCAACGCACTGCAACTAGACCATAAAAAGGGCTTGAGAAGGGAGGGAATTTCTTTCCAGGCAAAGCAGGGGAATTTCAGTGTCATGGCATCAGTGACACAGCAGAAAAGGGTGGATTCACATAACCTTGGGACTCTGACACAAGGCTGTCAGAGTGAAATTGAAATGAAAATGTGAAGGCTTCAGGGAACAATCAGCGCCAGAATGTGAACCGTACTCTCTCACTCCCAGAGACTGGAACTGCGGCCCGCAAATGGGCAGATCCTGCAGAGCTTAATGACACAGGACCAATGGGACTGGGGCTGCGGGAAATCAATTACCCATGACTGCTTGATGATAATATTCCCACTAGCTCCCCACATGCACTTGAATGTGGGACCACATGAGAGCCACGCTTGAGGAAGCTGGAACACCAAGTGGGTTGGCACTTGTGGATTTGCAGCACAGTTTCAGCCAATGAAGTGTTCTCTTGAAATGCACAACTTCTGCTGCTGTGCTGTACCGCAGCCTGTTCAGTGTTAATGTGCAAATTCCAGAGATCTAATATCAACGTAACAAAGTTAGCGGGTACAAACCCCCTACAGTGGTACCATTGGGAAGTGGGCAGCTTTTCAAGATGCAAATAAAAGGCAAACTCAATTAAAGCATCAGATAGCCAGAAGACTGGGAATAAAGCTGCCAAGCTGTGATTTTCTAATGTTGTAACTGTACAGGAGATTACAAAAAAACAACTAAATATAGCCCACAGTCCCAGCTGTGTCTAACAAGTCAGGTTAAACACAGGCTTAACCATGTGTATTGGAAGACTGTCGGTCGCCCAGGGCTTGTACAGTACCTGCTCTTGCGGTGGGGATCGAAATTCCTTGGTCTTCCTTGCTGTGATGGCGGCGGACATGTTGAGGGCCTGCATTAGCTCGTTGTATCGGAACTTCTGGTTGTACTGCAGCTTCGACACGAAGCTGTCGGAGAAGGACACGATGGCCTCGATTCGGTGTTTCAGCTCGCAGTCGCAGAAGTAATGAAGCAGTTCACACATCTGAGGGAGAAGTGGGGGGATCTGTGAGATTTCACAAATCTGCAGGGATTTTCCATATTCATAAATGTCCGGAAAAAAGTATAATCTTTAACTGGATATTAAAAATGTCTTAAACTGCCTAAATGTTCTACAGCATTAGACAGAAGAGCCACTGAGAGCCCAATCAAGGTCTATTTTCATTGTTGCCATGGTGATCGATTGACCATTTAATTCCTGGAAGATGGAAGCTAAAGCCACGTTCCATAGACTTACCTGCCTTTTGACTGACTCTGGCAGCCTCTTCTCAAGCAAGCCCTTCACAGGCTGCTTGCCATCTTTGGCCTCCTCCTCTCCTGCTTCCACGGCCTTCTCCTCATTGCTGGTCACGTCCTCCTTCTCGGTGGCTTGCTCTGGCTCCTCCTCCTTGCGCTCGCCAAAGACATTGGGGTCGATGAGCAGCAGGATCTTCTGCACGTCCTCGCTTCCCAGAATGCCCATGATAAGGAGTGTGCCGATCAGCTTGAGGATGGGCACGAACTGGAACTCCACGCTGCCCCCCACGGGGTCGCGGATGTGGTGACCGCCACCCTGCACTGCCTCCGTCAGCATGCTGATGGCCTTCTCCTTCAGGATGTCCAGGGGGATCTCGGGGCTGGAGAGGTGCTGGTCTCGCTTGATGGAGATGAAGCAGGGCGGGGCGAAATTGAAGCGGGGCTTAAGCGACGTGCTGAGCCCCACGCCCGGGGGTTGGTGCCTCTTGGACTCGTCGGGAAAGAGGCGGATGCTCCGTGTCTCGTCGGTGACCGGGATGATGAACTCGTTGTTCATCATGAGCCGGGCCTCCTTGGAGGTCTCCAGGTGTATGCTGATGAGCACGTTGTAGAAGCCCTCGCGCAGCATGCCCGCCAGGTACTGGTTGTCGATGGTGTAGAGCAGCTGGGACTGGTCCAGGTGGCTGCACAAGGCGTGAGCCACCCGGGTGTTTCCCAAAGCACAGAGGGCGCAGTACAGCTTCAGTGTGTGGTAGTGGAATTTCCTCAGGTCATCTAGTTCTGAGAGCTCCATTATGTCCACACACCTGAGAGACCACACAGGGCATATTGCATATAATAGTATCAATGGAAGAAATTGAGCATTACCCCAATGGGTTTGTAAACAAATGTGCTTTTTACTTGTGAATAACGAAAAAGCTATTTTTTGAAACAGGAACCAAATGAGATATTCTTAATTCACCATTCTAATGCTGTCAGTGGACAGTAATGGTGGTTGTTCCTAATAGTCTGAGCTTTGAGGCTTTTTATGTAATACAGTTTAAGTCACACCCTTGACCAATATTACATATGTTACATAGCATATTTATGTATGAGTGTAACTGAAGTATTCTCCCAAGGGGTGTGTCTCTGCTGGAGCATGCATGCACATGTGTATCTGATTTTGTTCGTACATTCCTGTCTGTGTGTGTGTGTGTGTGAGCCCACATGTGGATATGGTAGAGTGTCCATCTACGTGAGTGGGTTTATGTGTGTGTGCGCCTGTGCATGCGTGCATATGTGCATGAGTGTGTGCGTGAGTGTATGCGTGTGTGTGTGCCTGTGCATGGGTGTGTATGTGCATGACTGTGTGTTTGTGGGCTGAGTGTGTTTATATGCATGCGTGTGTACTTCTCCCGTCTCTGACCTGTTCTCCTCAGGGATGTGCACAGCCATCATTTGCAGTGGCTCCAGGCACTGCACCACCCAGCCGTGCCTCTCGCTGACCCGGGCCGTCTCCACCTTCAGGAAGGTGTTGGGCATGCGGCTCCACAGCACCGAGGTAATAGTCTGCACATCCAGCCGAGGCGGGCACTGCGGCACAGGGTTCTTGTGCTCGCTCTTGAAGATAGCCGAGGAGAGGGGCATGGCGTTCTGCGTGTGTATGTTTGAGGGAGGTCGAGCAGGTCATAAAAAATCACAAATATGACAGATAAAACTGACATATGTTCATGCCAAAAGCCAAACAAACCTTTATCTTTGCCAACTCAAACTGGAACAGGTTGGGACTAGTTGGCAGCACAAAAACTGCTGGGAAGAGCTTTGAATTTGGTTCCACCTAGTGATAAGACCAAAAAACAAAACAAAAGAAAAACGTAGCTTATTTCAAAGAAAATCAGCATTGCTTACAACAAAGTATTCAGATACCACAGAATAGGGGTGTTCTCTGAAATTGAAATTCAGTTTCCTCATTCAGCCCGGTCACCTTGCCCACAGTATGCCCCCGCTGGCAGGCTTTACTCAACTTAGCGATGCAGAGTCAGTGAGCTAATGTCGCCCTCCGGCAGTTTGGAGGCCTCAGCGTCAGGATTAATCCGGAGGGATTTTTCAGAGGAATCAGAACTGGAATGTCATTTGGCTATTGGTGTCAGGTGCTGCTGAGAGCAGTAGTAATAGCGGGGGTGCAGGGTGACTCATATGTACTGTTGCACTTCACTGCAATGTGAAACATTGAGTAGATTGTACTCTTCAGAGTGATGTTCAATTCAGAGTCAACAGCTCAGCCTGAAATTCTCTCCATATATCAAAACACAGCTATAGCAGAGCACTTCCTGTCCTGCCTGTTGCTAGAAAACTGTGATACTCTGATAAAATTGGTAAACAGAGTGGATGTATAGTGGGTACCTGGTAAGAGGTTGGTAGCTCCTTGCCATTGGCAGAGAAGTTGACATGGCCTGTCATTAGGTCGATGAGGCAGCCAATCTCAAGGTCTACATTGCTACGACCGGAAGTGTGGGAGGCGCTCGCGATGTCTCCGCCCCACACCATATAGCAGTTGCTCCTCCTCAGACTGGATGAGGAAAAAGATGGAATGACTTGACTCAAACACTCAGCTACAGTTTTCGTTGGCAGAAGGAGGCTTTCATGGGTGCACGGGGGGGGGGGGGGGGGTGCCAAATATGTACCTCTCATGGACTCGCCCACGCTCATCTCCCAGGGTTACAGTGACAGTTCGATTCTTGCTGAGGTTGAAGTGGTTGCTATAGTAATGGTAGTCCGGGGTGACCCACCCAACCCACACGCAGGAAGGGTCCTGCCCTGCAAACACCCTAACAGAGTGGTAGTACTGCAAAACACAACACAATGGGACATTTGTGCATGAACAGCCATTATCTCTAGACTTAATCCCCATGATCCTCCAAAAACAAAAAACAGCAACACAAAATTGACCCAAAATGTATCAATGAGATAAATGTTTGCTTATTAAATCATTATGAGTGAATTCATTAAATGCACAATGTATCAAAATTATACCTAAGTAACAAAAACATTTCTTTTTTAATTACAGCAGTTGCAAGGACGTCCCAGGCAATGTCATGCTCAAAGTCTTGGGGACAGTGATGCTTTACCGTTGTGATGCTGCTGTAATCCGCCCTTCTTCCATCCTCAGAGTGTTTCAGGGACTTCACGGGATACCTGAGAAGCAAGACCAATGAGGTTATCAGTCATGCCATCTTTATGTGAGGAACACAGACTGTGAACGGAGCTGGAATATGTTCGGCTATCTGCTGTTTTTATTACTCAGTTTATTTGAATGGTACGAGGCCACTGTGAGCTCCAGGCGGTCACACCTGTGTTTGGGTTTTTGGGAGTCGTCTTCGTGCACTCCGTTCATGTCAATTGACGGGTTGCTCCTGAAGGCCGTTTGGAATTCCACAGGCATGCTCAGACGACAGAACACCATGTCAGCGTTGCTGTTCTGGGTCCCGAAGGTCTTGTGGGTCACTTTGAGACAGGGTGGGCTGTCAATAGTCCCGTCAATTCTGGTTACCTGCAAACACTTGGGATTTAAATTCTGTTCTTTGCTTAATTTTGTTTTACACACAGTCAAAAAATGTTGGTGACTCATTTCCTAACTGAAATGGAATATTCACACAGGAGAACAGGAATTGTTATCACCATCAGATACTGCTAGGTTGGGGTGAACTGAATTTAAATTCAAATCAATTGAAATTCAATTTATGAATGACCAATCCTTGTAGAGCGTAATGGTCATTTTCGTGAACTGTCTAAATTTTAATGGAATCGAATCCCGACCCTGACAAACTGAACTTTGGTGATATTTTCACAAATTGTCTGTTTTTATATATTAATTTACCATTACCTGAATGTGGTTATGGTCCTTTGGCACATTGACAAAGGTTGGTAGGCGCTTGCTGAACCACATGGTGACATCTCGATTCATGTTGACGGCAAAAGGCTCAAAGCCCTCCTGGAGCCCGCACATGGTGTAGTACTTGAAGGTGCTAGCATCCTTCCCAAGGTTCATGCGGCCGGTCTGAGAAAGGCCCAGGCTACACACTGGGATGAAGCCTTGGGAAAACAGGGGGGGAATTATTACATTTCCAAATGCTAATTTTCTCTGAAAATGCTTGAAAGGTTGTGGGAAATAAATGTGCAGCAAATAATTTCAATTAATGTGCACCAATTTTCAAGCGTCACACTGAATAAAGGTCGTGCCATACTAGGGGCAGACTTATTCCGGGAAAGGTCACGACCTAATAAAATGCTAAAGTCACACACATTAATCACATTGCAGAACCCTCGTAGATTAAACACTGAGCCCACCGCTCACCGTCTTCAGTCTCAAAGTCAGCGAAGCAGAGCTCGGAGCCTTTGTTGGTGATGAGAATCTCGCCGTTGAGGGTGAAGATCATGGACTTGTCCTCCATGTTGATCATGCAGCCCACCACGTCTCCTGCGTGCCAGCTGCGACCGAAGAATCTGCCTCCCATGTGCAGCCGCTGACCCTGAAACCGCCAAAAGGCACACTGCTGTCTTCACTGCTGAGGCTTTGCGTGCCACGTGACTCACGTCACATGACTCACGACTCACATATGTGCCACTGTGTACAGATATGCATCTGAAGAGAAAGCAGGGATTCATGAACCCCTCCACAATGGGTAGAGCTGCTCACTGCTAGCAATCACTGGAAAATGTATGCCAATGAAAACACTCTGTTCTACACAGCAAGTCACCTCGACTGGCTGTCTTATATTGATAGCAAACATTTATCATGGGGGTCAGTAAAGTCCCCATCATTACAAATCCCCAAGTAACCACTCCTCAAAAAGTGACAGAATAGCTGAATTTATTCCAAGCCTTGAACCATAAAAAACATCAAGCCAGTGTATTAATATAATCAATGTAATGCCAGATGGAGGGGGTGGGGTCTCACCCTGAACCCATCAAACACGTAGGCCTGGTCGTCCATGCCCAGCTCAATGTCAGGCCTGCAGCCAGGTCGCGCCCAGCCCACACGCATGTCTCCGCCCGTCACCGCCTCAAACTCGAAGTACCACCTCCCGGTCTTCACAGCGTACGTCTGCTCCACGCGGAAGAAGCGTATCTTATCGATGCTCAGCCTCTCAGAGGTATGCGCCGCTTAGAAAAAATTGGATAGCATGGCATCAGGTATCCCATTTTCCACTTTGTGTTTTCTGACAAGACAGCTTAAGCTAAGTCTTAGCGATCGGACCTGCGAGACAAATTGTGTTCTGCAAAAACCTTGCATGGAATTCTCTGTGACAGCAAAAAAAACTGCTACTTTCTTCCATTTTCCAACATTTATGTTCGGCAAGTAGGCTGTAAAAACAACTTTATCAGCTGTTTCATGACACGGATAAAATACAAATGTCAAAAATCCCCCACCCCAAAAAAATAATCTCATCTGATTTGAAAGGGGACTTGACTCACCACTCTCTTGGTCGGGAGGATCAATGTTGTATCCGTATCCAATCAGTGTTCGGATAGCCTCGCGGAGGCTATCTCGGTTCGACTTCTTTGTGCGCTCATCTAATAAAGCATATGGCACCAGGCGAGGATTGCGCTTGCTCTTCAAATCCTTCACAAAACACAGAGGCAAAAAATGGATTTGCTGGCAGACGCTAAAGCACAGGCCGCAGTACTCGTGTGTACTGGGTACTGGTGTTTGTCACAAGTGAGCTGTCAATTCCCCAGCATAATTAAACACTTGACTTGCCATTTGTTATTATAGATGTCTCACATCCCTTAGCTGCATTTATATAGTGCCTTTCAAGGATCTCAATGCCATTTCCTGTGAGGGAGTTGCTTGGACCACAACTAATCGAGATCTCCCACAGAGAGGATTTATGTCAGCCATTTTGCCCCAGATCACTCACCACACTTTGGCTTGTAGGGTAAATTATATATTTAGCCATTTTAACAGGGTGTTCACAGCCAAATTGCAAAAATTGGACACTATGGAACACCACTACTCCTTGAAATAAGTGGCATACCGTTTTTTAAGGCCAGTGAGGATCTCCTGTCAATGCAATGAGAAAGCTGGAAACTAAAACATCATAAAACTCTGCACTAGGGGAATGTTTTTATTTATTTTTTCCCCAAGCAACTGGTCCAGTGGAAAAAGCATGACTGGCCCATCAATGCACATTCTAACATGAAGCTAGTCTGCCATACAAATACAAAGCTGGCATAACCCCTTTCAGCTTTGGCCATTTTACCAGAGAAATCCAAAGGGTTGTATAGCACAGCTACGTGTTCTTTTAGATTGGTAGGATGCTATATCATTTGCTATCTTTCAAATGAATATAGATTCATTCTTAAACAGATCAAGATTTCAACGCACTAAATACATCTTTTGTTGCCAAAAAGAGTACAGTTTTTCCTTTCTTTCTAGGAAACATTTATCTCTGCACTATTCCATCTGTACACAGCCCATTATGTGTAATCGTACAAGCACTATTTTACAGCTATATAAATAAGCAAAAATAAAGATGAATTTCAAGTACTGAACATTTTCATTGTAGTCAATAAAATATACAATCCTTTTATATTCCATTTGCCAAAATGAATAAAAATAAACATTCAGAAAGCTGAAACACTCCTTCACAGAATTTTACCTGCTGAATGCCATAGGTCCATCCTTGTTTTATCCTGTCCTTGGCCCAGACATTGTGGGCATTCTCGGCCAGTTTATCGACCAGAACTTCCTGACCAGGGGTCAGTTTCACATCAGAAAGCTCCAGTGGCGCAGGCTTATAACCATTAGACATCATGTAGCTTTGAACGACAAAGACAGGATGTCACCAAAAGCATATAATTCAATTAGGGAAACCATACTACTCACTACCCAAAAGTAATGCTCATGAGCCACTTCTGTACTTTGTTTTCAATGCAGCAATAAAATATGTAATAAGGCATACAGCTCATATTGTCTCTAGTGAGATGCTTACAATGACCACCATTCCATGATACATGTAATCTACCAAAGCAATTAGAGTTCTGCAAACATATAGAGACTCACTTCTTGGGAAGTTTCATCTTTTTCAAGTCTTCTTCTGCATCGATATTGATGTGGACAACGTGGCATCCTAACGCCAACAAGGTCCTGAGGGCCAGAAAAGTATTTTGTGAATACCATAACAGAAGAAAGGAAAGGACTGTACATATGAAATCATATCTGCATTATTTAAAAATCAGATTGAGTGAAGAACCCTCAGCCCTTAAAACAGTAAGTCCTTTTACATACTGTGAAATGAAACCATCTTTTACAGTTAATAAAAGAAAAAGAATCAATGTTGTAACCAACAAAGTCATCACTATGTACTTACAGTACTGCAGTCAATGTGGGTCTATAGGTTTGTTTTTGTGTTTTAGATAGATGCAAGCCAGATTTACAGAGGATCAGCTAACAACAGTAGCATCAGCTTAATTATAAAAACAAATGACTTTCCTAATTAAGCATCTTTCTGAGGTAGGGTAAGTTATTTACATAAGTAACCATACAATATCTTCATGGAGCATAATAATACCAGATTCCAAAACATAAGGGTCAAACTTTCTGTCACCTATTGGTGTAAGTTTTACTAGTGTTCATGAAGCAGTTGGTGCAGGCGAGGTGAAATTAAGGGACAAAGACAAAAAAATTGTAAAAAAAAGGGGATAGGAAAGCTTAAATCTCATTGGTATAACACAACAGACAGTGAGAAGCTGTAAACATGTCATTTTATCTTGAAGACACAGTGAAATAATACATTATTCTTGCCCTGTAATGAACCTCACTCTATCACAGCCACGATTCAACATATTAACTTTGACAGCGGCGCTTTACTGGATGCGCTGAAGTACATAATTGATTTTAGGCAATGAATGTACTCGTGGCCTTTCTGCTGAGCTTCACTCGAGAAATCTGAGCATGTGACTTCTGCGTCTTCTGGTCGAGACAGAGATTAACTGCATGACTCTTGATCTTTCAATTTCATAAAAAAAAGCTCTTTCCACAGCCCTGAGTTTTCATTTGTGTTTCTCTTCCTGAGATACATCAGAAAGGATCAATAGCTGACACAGACTGCGGACACAGCAACTGTGCAGCCCAGCTCCCACCGTCCCCAGCACAGCTGGGCATGCAGGAGGGAGCCTTTGTTCTGACTAGACACATCTGTTCCCCCGCATCTTCTTTGAAAGCAGACAGCATCACAGAGGCCTGTCATAGGAATGATTTTCATTCGAGGAATCTACTTTACTGCAAGCGGCAATATTCTTCACACATTTTGCCTACGCACAATGATACGGAGGCTCGCAGCATATGCATGCTCCTCTCCAATTCCGAACTCTGGACTGAAAAGTGCAAATCCAACAGACCCAGGAGCTCAGAGCTTACTTTAAAGTTTCAGTTGACATCTGCAGGTTATAGTTCTTTTCAGTTTCAGGGAGTTTGGAGAAATCCACAAGGCAGGGATGATGCCTCTTGTTGTCATCTCGCATCTAGGAAACATACGCAGAGAATCATTTCTTTGTATTTACTGCAACAGAGAATGTATGTGCACTTCACAGTCAACAAGACAGAGAAACAAATTTTAAACACAGTAATTGTACTTGAAGTCATAAAATGGTCACTATTGGCAGCATTTTCAATATGTACGTAGCAGTGGCTTACATGTATGCGGTGTCGGAATACCGAGGAGATAAAATCTATTCTAGTGAATATGGTATGGATGCACATAAGCATGTTTTCTTGGGGAAAGGAGCGTGGAATACCAGGTGAGTAATCTCATGATGTTTTTTTACGATTGTATTTTTGTGCAAAATTATCCACTTGAAACAACCCTGAGCCTGAAGCAGAATTAGATTTACATTTCCAAGAAAACATGCAGTGGGTTTTTTTGTTTTTCACTAAAAGCGAGCCTCTTCAGATCTGCAGTCATTTATTTTAATTAAATGAACACCAGTCAGCTCATTTTATGCAACAATTTTACTTTAAAAAGACTATTCTCCACGTTTGAAATGGACTACCGCTAAAAGCTTCTCAGAGAGAACCACTTGACAATCCTTCACATCGACTTCCATACAAATACTGATGGCTGGGTTCCATTGGTTTCTGAAATATAATTATTTCTGGGAAAAGGGAAATGTTGCAGTTCAAATTGTTACCAACATTCCCGGAAATTGCGGACGTGCAAAATGCGGGGCATTTAAATAATTTACACGGTGGTTTGCGGGTTCAGAGTATGCAGTGAGTCTGACTGGAACACTGCAGCACTTGACTTGCTTAACAGATGTCTGCTATCAGTGAATATGCTTTGGCTAAAAGCAAAACACAATGTTAGGAGAGAACTGGAGGTACCACACATAAGAAAAAAATAGATGCTTACAGTGTAATGGAATCTCCAAGGAAACAAGAACATTCTGTGCAACAGTGGGGTGAATAACCACCAGAAATTCAAAGATATCACCCTTGCCAAAACACCACCACACAGCATGATAATAATCTATCCAGTGCGTAGGGCTATTCCACTATGAGCAGTGAGGACACATTGACAGGGAAATAACACAATCTGTCACAACTGGAAGATCAGAATCATGTTTTAATTAATGAGAGAGTTTGACCATTGCGTGATGATGTCTTCACCCCCTATAACATTGTCCAAGGCCTTGGGAAGCAGCCTGTGGGTGGAGCCATTTCTCACATAGTTCTTCTCTGGGGGAGGAGCTAATAGAGAATCTGGGACTATTTCCTGGAATGTTCAGGCTGGTAATTGTACACTTTGGTGATGGGTATACTTTTGGCCTGTCAGAAATGGAAGCCAATTGCAGGGCAGCAGTTATAAGGGGTGGAGAGAGGGGCTGAATTAATCGCTGCCTTACTAAAGCATGATATCCTTGATTTTGAGTACTGTTGACAAACTGTTTCCTCTTCTTGTTTGTACATTAAGCTGTCTTGATGTTAGCTTAGCATCATTATTGTTTTTCCGTCTGTGTGACAGATTTACGGAATGATCGCCATGAGCCCGAAAAGCAAACCGCAAGCAAACTAAAATGGAATCACTAAAATAAATGAGCAGAATGTCGTGAAGGAACAGAATGTGGTTTTTTTCACTTACCCGCTGTTATTTTGAACCGCAAATTATAAAAGAGAAAGCAAAATGACGTATAGGCTTTTGTTTGGCTTGAATGGTGATAAAAGATTAAATTAGGTCAGATTTATATACATGCAGATCACGCAGTTCACATTCAAAAGCAAAAACGCTTGTGCATTTTGTAAACGGCATCTGGCAAAAACACTGCTCCTCTTTGCGGCAGAGGTTGTACAACATAAACTTTTGACATTCTAAAATGTAATATTTGATAATTGCTAGTTCTAATTTGTTCAAACATTTTATGAAGAATTAGCATTATGCAAAGATGTAGGGTGATGACTACATCTGTGAGACTGCACCTGCTGGAGATAAGTGTCCCCCGCAACTCATCCTAGTGACACTGAATACTAATCAATCCTTTATTATTAAAGGGTAGTAAATGCATACAGTCGGTAGAAACAATATTCTCATCTTGCTGGTGTCTGTGAATACAGTGGGCACGTATTTTATATGACATAACTTACCTTACCATAAGACCAGCCAAGTTCAATCTTGTTCATACCCCACAGTTCATGGATGTTTTCAGCCAGTTTGTCCCGTACTTTCTCAAGGTGCGGAGGCAGCACAATCTGAAAGAAACATCAAAAGACAGTTGTAGTGAACAGAACCGTGCACCACTACCTATTACCCAAAGCTATGAAGGCATTGCAAATAACACTCAGCTGTCCATATCATTCAAATACTTCTCCCAAAGGTCTGTATATTAACCATGGATAAAAGAAAGTTCAATATTATTATTTTTAAACACAAACAAAAAACACAAGCTATTATGTCAAATATAATTTCTAAGAAGTCCATCATACGTAAACTACTGTATCAAACAGATGGAGAACAGATCAGGTTAGTGGGATTGTACACAGGGGCACTGATGTGGTTACCTGGCTGGTGTCCACAGGCATAGGTATGAAGGAAGCCTGCGACATGAACTGTGCGGTGCCCAGCAGATCCCTCACGCCATCAAAGTCTCGCTTGTACTCCTTCACCGGCTCCACTCGCATTTTCTCCTTGGGCAGCAGAGCTTCGTAGCACGGCGCATAACCAGAGGGTGGCAAGAATTTGAAGTCGCCATGGCGACCGCCCAACAGGAATCGCACTCTGAAAAAATCAGAGCCAGGCAGATGAGCAAACAGCTACTTAAAACCAGACAGTCAATTTACCAAAAGAGCACCTCACTAATAATCTGTTTACATAAAACACAGGGCAGGCTGTCTCTGCCCGCAGTCAACCTCAAATGCTCTCTTTATCCATCCAAAGCAGTTCACTCAGATGCCCTCTACTCACACTGCGCTTCCCTCAGCCACCATTTACCCACAGTACACTTCCCCTAGCCACCTTTTGACCACAGTTCACTTCATTTAGCCACCATTTACCCACAGTGCACTGCACTCTGTCACCTTTTACCCACAGTAAAGTTCCCGTAACCATCATTTACCCACAGTGCACTGCACTCTGCCATCTTTAACCCACAGTACACTTCCCTTAGCCAGCATTTACCCACAGTACACTTCCCTTAGCCACCTTTTGCCCACAGTTCACTTCACTAAGCCACCATTTACCCACAGTTCACTTCATTAAAACACCAGTTGCCCAGAGTACACTTCCCTTAGCCACCATTTACCCACAGTTCACTTCATTAAACCACCATTTACCCACAGTGCACTGCACTCTGTCACCTTTTACCCACAGTAAAGTTCCCGTAACCATCATTTACCCACAGTGCACTGCACTCTGCCATCTTTAACCCACAGTACACTTCCCTTAGCCAGCATTTACCCACAGTACACTTCCCTTAGCCACCTTTTGCTCACAGTTCACTTCACTAAGCCACCATTTACCCACAGTTCACTTCATTAAAACACCAGTTGCCCAGAGTACACTTCCCTTAGCCACCATTTACCCACAGTTCACTTCATTAAACCACCATTTACCCAGAGTACACTTCCCTTAGCCACGTTTTCCCACAGTTCACTTCACTTAGCCACCATTTACCCACAGTGCACTTCACTCTACCACCGTTTACCCACAGTGCGCTTCACTTACCCACCATTTACCCACAGTGCACCTCACTCTGCCACCTTTTACCCAGAATGCACTGCATTGTTCATAGTGGTCACTATATTTTTATTTTTCAAACTCGTAAAGAAAATAAATTTAAAAATGAAATAATTTTATTAAAATGAGGAAAATCAAGAATGAATAACACAGATTCACTAGAATGTGTGGTTGACAATAAATTGCAGATCTTTCCAGTTCTACAGAATAAGGTCATTATAACTAGTTATGATCTAGATCAGTGTGCCACAGGCTGCGGCTGTGCACCATAACCTGATCAAATACTGTTTACTGTATTAAATCAGAAAAAAAGTCATATGCAAAAAGTTATACATTTACACTAGTTCAAGCCACTCTGCTTTTTTACTCAATTTTTTAAATGTCTCATTTGCAAGTAAATGAGGATTGTGTGGAGTCAGCCTGACAGGCGTGAGGAGAAACAGCGCCGAGACTTTCCATTCGAACGCCGAGCCACCGCTCGTCTGCCCGAAATAGCAGCCGAAGGAGTAGTAATGGTGACGTACTTCAGGACTATTCTGAGTGCGGAATCAATTATTAAAAAACCGTCGCACGGTGGCTGCCCTCCTTCTGCTCCCTCTCTGTGAGTTGAGAGGTGAGGACGTGCCCTGCCTCAGCGGGCACGTTATTTCTACTCGCTGGTTCTTCCCTTTACGTCAGCTCTGATAGCTGACAAAATGATGTAAATGCAAAAGATGGGTTATGAAATCTCTCGTACCAGCACGCATCATTCCGTGCAAAGCTCCCTCAAATTACATTAATACACAAAGGAAACAAAAGTAGGAAAAATTTAAATGAAGTACAAATGTTCTGCAGTTAAACCGTAGTAGCGGTCGGGCTGGAAAGTAGATCAAAGAATAGCCTGGGGTTGTACATACTGAGTGTGTGTCAGTGTGCCGAGAATGCAGGGCTAATCATGGGAGCCGTGTAAGCTCGCTGGAGCTTGAAATTCCTACTGCAGACATGCCAATCATATAACTTGAAGTAACCATAGCAACACCATGAGAAGTAGTTCTAGCACCTGTGTCCAGACTCCTTTATATTTATGGATTCCAAAATAAAAAGAAAGATACATGTCATTATGTAAAAAGAAATTCAGTGCGCGCGTGTGCTTGTGTATGTGTGCTTGTGTGTGTGAGAATGTGTGTGAGTGCGAGTGAGAGCCCGTGTACGTGCGTGTGCGTGTTATGCGCAGGTGTGTGTCTGTGTGTGTGTGGGTGTGCGTGTATATTGCACTTTACACCGCGTCTGTGAGTGATCGCGCGGGTAGCTGAGAACACATACTTGACCCCGGCAGAAAAGCTGACAACAGGGAAGAAGAGCCCGTCGGTGTTGAAGTTCTCAAACATGCCCTGCACAGGCTGCCCATTGATCCGGAAGGAGATGCTGGGGGCCCCCAGGTCCAGGCAGCAGCTCACCACGTCGTCCGAGGTCAGCAGGTGCTGGCTGATGGAGGCCACTGCCCGGGGAATCCGACCTGCAGTGGGCACAAGGAGTCAGATCTGAACTCGTCATATGGATTTACTACAACAGCACCACAGAGTACACATTACAATCATTTATACACCTAAAGCCAGTCTTGCCACGGCCTGAAGGGAACGTGACATGACAAAAAGAAGATCTTGCTGATATGGCAAATGAGAAAGAATATGCGCATGTTTTAATCAATTAACAATAGGGACAACATAAGTAAAACTACTCAGAAAACCATTCCAGAGTGATGGAGAGTAAAAAGATCCTGATATCCTTCCGTATGCTCACTACTTGCTTCATGTCTCATTGAACAGCAGTCTAAGAAGTGATATGGCCAAGTGAGCATTTTATCAGCAATTCTGTAGCAATGCTGGCCATGTCATTTTATTACAGGTTATCATCACAAAAACGTCATTTATGTAACACTATGTCCTGTTTAACACAGTGGAAAAAGATGTTTTACAGGGACCCACCTGACCAGAGGTGAAGACCATCAAAGCTATAGGAGTACAGGTCGTCCCCCACGCCATTTCCACCCCAACCCTCGCCCCCTCCAGGATAGGGGGCGTACCCTTTGGAGTTTGCCCAGCCCACACGCAGGTGAGACGGCTCACTGGTCAGGAAATGGTCCACCTGGTCAATCATCAGCTCATAGTACCACTTCCTGTACTGTGCTGAGCCCTCACTCATGCCAAGGAAAATATTGGGCCTCATGCTGGAAACATGAAACAAGGTAGAAATCATTATCAAGGCTCTCTATGGCAACAGGTGACACAAGTAAAGAACAAAAAACAAAACAAAATGCAGCCTTGGAATTGTGTGCTTCAGTCTATCACAAATAATTTAACACAAGGCATGTGTTACATGGTGTACTGTACATTATCCTTCCTCTCACAAATATAAACCATTTTCTATTCAGGTGGTGGTTTACAAATAACTTTATCGAGTGACAGACCACATCAGTGAAGTGTGTTACCTTTGGACATCATTAACCAATCGCGTCTGGAGGAGCAGGTCCCTCTTTGGGAGCAGGTTATCACAAATGAGGTTCTGATTGGCTCTTACAGCCACTCCATTGCAAACACAGAGGGAACACAGAACGTCCAAAATCTGCATAATAGTCAAAGACAAGAGGAAGAGGATGAGGAGGAGGAGGAGTGAGGGTAGATGTATCCCACTGTAGATGTATCCCAAGATGAACTCTGTGGTAATCTTTTATCATTCCAATAATGTACAGACCATCATCCAGAGATGATTATTGATGAAAGGCATACTTGACCATATATGGACATATATGATGACACACAGCGCTACTTCACAAGTGAGAAAAAGAGAAAGGGGAAGGAGGATGGCCTATGTGGGGCGACATAGCTCAGGAGGTAAGAGCGGTTGTCTGGCAGTCGGAGGGTTGCCGGTTCGATCCTCGCCCTGGGCGTGTCGAAGTGTCCCTGAGCAAGACACCTAACCCTTAACTGCTCTGGTGAATGAGAGGCATCAATTGTAAAGCGCTTTGGATAAAAGCGCTATATAAATGCAGTCCATTTACCATTTACCATGTGATAGGTGCTGGACCAAGGCATGTGAATTATTATCTACCACATCCACAGTGGAGTGGGAAGGGTATCCACTGGTTATCCATACATTTAAACAGTGAATGCTATCAGGTGTAACTGTCTATAACACATCATGGATCTCATGAGACTAAAATGATTGTATAAAACAGACATACTTTAAAATAAATAACAGATTTTTGCTGAAATTTGCAAGCCACTCCAGCTTCTTATAATATAAGAAATCTGCTGCATGACACTTATATAAAAAAATTACCTAACTACTCAACTACCTAAGCATCGGCTAATTCAGATCAGCTTACTTCACTGAGATGAAGATGATCTTCCTTCTCTTTGCTGGAGGCTCAAACCCTGTCATTCCTGATGTTTCCCCTGGAAACTTCAGTACAACCTCTGCATTACCCTGCATCAACATTACTCTGAGAAAAACCTGTCGCCAAAAACTACAACACTTGTCCACTGCACACAGTATCCCACAGTGTAATTCTTATTCTCCTCTCATCTTCATATTCTCCTGTCCAGGGACACAGTCTCGTTCAGAACTGTTGGTGCTTAGTATGCGGCGGGTGTCCGTCAGAGAGCGGCTCCGTCTCACCTTGTGGTTCCGTCCGTGTTTGTACAGCAGGGAGATGATGGACTTAATGTGTCCTCTCTGAATGATGTTGAGCGCCTCCGGGCTTTCAATTAAGATGCAGTGAAGAACCTCAAGAATTCCTGCAGGAAGAAATCAGATAGCAATGAAAAGGACTGGGGACAGCTAAACAAGAGAGCCCGATAATGACATGGGAATCACAAAAGATCATGACGATGCAAACTTATTTCTTTGAGCATATTTCACTCACTGGTACAGCCTGCACATTTCAGACAACCATTAACAAGCACACGGTGAAAAGATGTGCTGCTCCTCCTGTAAATTTCACCGGTCAGTTATTATATCAGGGCTGACAAGAACTCGGGTCGGTGTAACTCACCAGGTTTGTCGAAAGTAATGGTGAGCAAAATCAATACCAACACATCGGCGTTGGAGTGTGAAGGGTAGCAGGCAGGCGCTGGGCGAAAGCCATAGCGCGCACATAATGTAGCGCTGTCTGGCCTGGGCCCAGCCTCTGGGGCACGAGGACAGCGCTGGCCCGGTGACAGGGGCTAATGACCAAGTAAATCCCCTCTGATCGCCGTAGCTTCCCCCAGCTTTAACCCATTTGGCCCCACTCAGCTACGTGCGTCTGAGGCAGGGGGCTTGCCGGCAGTGTAGTACCTGATGAGGACTCCAGTCTCTCCAGCTTGCTGACCAGCCAGTCCAGGTTTTGGGAGAACTGGGTGCAGTTGTTTCTGTTCCCGCGGATCAGGGCGGCTACAGGGGAACAAGAGGCAGAAGGGAGACAAAAACATTATTACTGTTCGCTGTCACACCGTAGCTCTCCTTTGATGTCTTTTCCAGTCATTTAACTTTCAGCCAAGGTTCTGCACCTCCCTACGCACACACTCTGCTTTTAGCTCTTTATTCGCTAGCCCTGGGACTCCGCACATCTTGAGTACGCTGCTCCTGCTAACAAAGCACACCTTGAATATCAGCCACCCTCGTTCAGTCTCAATGATAATGACGTCTCCTGCTCTAGGCCTTTATTAATTACGCCAACTAAAAGAAAGGGGAAAGGTGCAACAGAGAGGGGGAAGAGAGATCCCCGGCGAAATGACAGGGTCAACCAAACCCGCCTGACTGAGGACACATTCATTTAAGGATGTACCGCGTGAGGAATATGAAAGCGAACGTGGTCTGCACACTAATGCACCCCGTGAGGACCAAGCACGCTTTGTAAACATGAAAATAAAGGCAGCTTCGAGAGACGCCCAACAGACTCAAACGGGGAATTAAAATTTATCACACACAGATATTTAAAGCCTCTGAGAATGGCGAACACTTCCTGAATCTCAAAATGATTCAAAAAAAGAACTAAAATTATACCATTGTCCTTTTTGGAAAAAAAAAACGACATGAATATATGGTGTTGTAGCCAAGCCTCCCTCTCGCTGAAATAGCGGCTGACAGGCTGGCTGGCTGTATTACGCTTTTTCCACTAAAAAAGTGTAATACATGAGGCATATGGAGAAGGCAGGATGCAGCTGAGGGTGGTGATCAAAATTGATGGCATGTTCCTCTGCTAGTTCAAAAACCACACGGGGAACAGAACCACTTTCTTCAGCTGAGAGTGTTCCCTGCTTGAAAGGCTTGTGGGGGGCGGGGGGAGGGGAAAATCTGTCTGAGTTTCTCAAAACACAGCAGACCTACTATCTGCCTCCAGCCACCGGCTTCCCCACCCAGGGTCTGCGCTGCTCCCACTGGCGACCACCCGGGGAGCTTTTCCAGAAGCCATAAATGAGTGTGTAAATGGCATGTGACCCCCCCCCACCCGCCTCGCCGAGCCAAATAGCCCACGCCGCGGCGTTGCCTGCGCTAGCCCGGCGCTAGCGGCGGGTTCAGAGCGGGCCAGACTTTTTTGATTTGCGAGGAGCAGCGGCTCCCCGGGCCCCGGTGATTGATTGCGGCGGGCCTGTCATCGGCGCGGGCGATCACACGGGCCGCTGGTGCAGACAGCTGCCGGAGGGCTCCGCCTCTCTTACCCAGCAGCTCGTATAGCAGGTTGAGAATGTCCTTCCAGGCCCCGGCCGCCTCCTCCCCGGCGCTCTCCCCGAAGTGCGCCGCACTGTTGTACAGGTTCAGCCGGTCGATGCAGTTGGACACCAGAGTCAGCATTCCCTGAAACACAGAGCCGTCGTTCCTCTGGGTTCTGACCACGCGTTTCACCTTTTTCCATCAGACATCTGTGCCCCCCCACCCCCCATTTTTCCAACTTTACTGCCTTAATATAATACTCAAATTCAAAAGCTAATGTAATACACTGAAGATGTGTGTGCTCAGAAGCAAGGAAAAGTAGAGAGAGAGGACAATGATGAAACTTAAAAAACAATCTAAATATTCAATTATTTTAGATCAGCTCTCAACAGTGAAAAATGTATGTTATAACAGAAGAACTGAAAGAAGGGAAGAAGAACCTCACACAGATGTGACAAAATAGTGATTTATGAATTTCAGGCTATAGGAAACAATCCTTGATGTTCCATCAAGCATTGATGTGCAAAAGAAAACATTTTGATACATGCTGAACATAATATTGTATAAAATAACAAACTAATTGCCCCCCATTGCCTATTGAAGCTCTCAAGAATGGTTTTGGTAAAAAATGTAAAGACATTAGTGAAAAGAAGTTGTGGGGAAATTATTTGTACCAAATTATTTGTTTCATTTTAATTGATATTGTTTATAATTTCAGAACTCGGTACATCATTGTTTACCATAGCAGATATTTAAAAACTTGGTTTACAAACAAACAAGAATTACTCTCATTGATGGAAGAAAAAGAAAAAATTCACCCTGGCCACAAAAAGCCCAATCATAAAAATTATTGCTGTGTTGTCAGGGGCAGAGTAACTTGTTATTTAAAAACTGCTGACAGTTTAAAGACTTTAAAATGTGATGTGGCATCAAAAAGAAAAAAAAAACATAAAAAATTGGTTAAACAATATGAAATAGTGTTTTGGCAGGCAAGGGACTTCCACTTACAAAGATTGGCTCAACACAGTTGAAATCCCTCAGTTAAAGTAGGGAATACACAGACGCCTGCACAGGCTCCCCACATTCCTCCCGTGTGTGGCAGGACTTACTTCCTGTTTGAAGAGGTTTTGCCGGTTCTTGAGTGAACGCAACTTGATTTGTTTCTCCTCGTGCTCCAGCTCGGCATCTGGAAGCTGGAAGTAGGTGATGAGGTCATTCAGGGTCTGCAGGACCTCCTCAATATGCAGGGCCACCGCCACGCGATTCTTCCCTCTCAGGCTGTCCAAGTCTCTGCGAGAGCAGAACCACACATGAAAATGAGGACACCTCACACAGCAGTGTCAGAGTCTTCCGAACTGCACATGAACATGACGACCACTCATATGTAAGTATCAGTTTTCTGAACCATACAAGAACATGACAACCACTCATATGTAAGTATCAGTTTTCTGAACCATACACGAACATGACGACCACTCATATGTAAGTATCGGTCTTCTGAACCACACATGAACATGACGACCACTCATATGTAAGTATCAGTCTTCTGAACCACACATGAACATAATGACCACTCATATGTAAGTATCAGAGTCTTCAGAACCACAAATGAACATGACGACCACTCATATGTCAGAGGCTTGAGAGAAAAATGTAAATATGCAGATTCTCACATGTTAACAATTTTGATACATTTCAACATAAAATATTCCTACTTAGCTAACTAAAGTATCGAGTTGGCGAAATTAAATTCGTTGTGCGCATGGTTTGAAATCACTACACAAAAACATTCCAAAATCTACTAAAGTTTTGGTTTTCAAAGATGACATAATTAGCCCAGGAACATTATAAACCTGAAGAAGATACATTCAGCCTTTGATTTATTTCTGGATCTGGATGTATGGATGGAGCTGCCAATGTGCCAGTGAGACCATTTAAATACCTTTCGGTACTTTCTTCCAATTATCATTTTCCTGTCTAGGCTTAAAGCAATACTCAGGGCAGTTACAACCACTCAGTAAAGCTAATCTCACTTCATGAATAAATGACAGTGGCCACAGGCAGAATGCAACCTTTGCAAATAGCTGTGACAGCACTTGCTGTATTTCCCTTCACCATTAATGAGAGAGAATGGAGTTGTTGTTTTTTTTCTACAGTAAAAATATTTTTGTCAGTGTATTGTAGTGCCAGACTTCACATCTTGTATAAAATACTGTCCAAGTTGTAGTTACCACCAATCTCTTACCACACAGTTCAGACGGCCATGTTTAACAAATTAGTTTACTTCACAGTAAAAGGTCTATGTACCATTTTTATGTAGCTGGTACAGAGTACTGCAAGCACCCAGAACACTACTGGAGTCACTCTTGTCTCATGATGCAGGGACTCAACCCCCCAGGCAATGCTATGGCTAATTACGTGCTACACAGTAGGGCTGCCAGCCACAGTGAGCTCTGACACAGTCAGGGTCTGATTCCAGACTGCAGGGCTCATCACTGTACACAAAGCATTAGCGCTTTAGCTATATACACACCACTAAATAGCTACACCATATGTTGCAATCAACTGCCAGTAACACAGAGTAATCCTCAAAAGAATAGGCCCTAACTCTTTTTGTGCTGAACTAAATTGTAAAAGAGACTGGCAAAGGTTCAGGTCATGAAGAGCTACGTGGACACAGACAGTAGGCACAAGAACGCATATGTCTGTTATATAACAGTGTGTTCTCCAGGGCTCCACCTTGTGCACCCTCTCAGAAACTCAACTCCATCAATCATGGCTGTCCTTGCCTTGGTCTGATGTTCCATCGGTGACTGAATTGGGAAAATAACTGCAATCACTGCAAAAGCACTGTAATGCTGACACACAGAGTAATATTCATGAAGTGATTTTATCTTTCCTTGATGAGCTCTGGAAGCCATTAGTCCAGTGAATTGAGATGCTAAAAATAGACGCTCGTGCCGCGGTCCTGTCTGAGTGATTGAGGGGTGTTGTGTAATCAGGTGAAGTGGCTGCATTTGGGCCCGATGGGCCACCGTATGGTCCCACCTGATGAAGTGGCTGAAGAGCCGCGTGGTGTTGCGGATGATGCGGGCAGCCCGGGACTCCTCGTGCTGACAGCGCTGAAGGGTCAGCCCGTCGTCCATGTGGCCCTCCACGTGAAGACAGGCCTGCACAGGGGTTCACAGAGGTTATCCTGCGGCTATACCACACAGCAGCTTGGACACCAGCTGCCAGTCAGCTGCTAAAACTCTGAAAATCCAGAGCCTTTTTTATCCTGAGCAGGGGAAGCTGGCCCGTTTTAAACCCACGCTAATTAACGTTGCGGGATCTGCGCTGCGTGGATTCGCATCGTGGCAGCGTCACGGCTGCAGTGGGGCATGCTGATGCACCCGTCTGGGCAGCGTGCCATTTCTGGAGCCCATCCCGAATTCAGGCGACCTCGCAGACACGGCCTCCATCAGCACGGCTAACCCTCTCACCGAGATTTCCCCACCTGAGCTCACCTCATTATCACCTACGAAATGATGGCTTCTGAGATTGAGGTGTTCTGTCTGTCTGTGCTAAAACCAGCTCGGCCCACAGACCCCGCGGGACGACGGGAGTGGAGGAAGGGCACCTGCCCTCACTTCTGGCAGATTGAAATGTGCCAAAGGCACAAAAAAAAAGGCTATTGAAGTGAACTATTGACGATGCTTTACATATTGCACAACTGAGAATGACCACTGCTTGGCAGCAACTGCAATATCTGGAATGCGTGCCAGTACTCTTTGAGTGGCAGCACTGCAATATATTTACTATAAGATTCATCCAGCAGCACTTTGAAGTTTTTGCTTAATGTTGGACCAAGAGTCAAAGCATTAACCATCTCAAAATTTATGGGGGAAACATAAGGTCTTACACTGTTTGAGGAAGGATTTACACTTCAGGGGAAAGTTTATGTGAATTGTCACTGCCAGTTTCTTAATGAAAGTAGGCTAAACAAATGCACATTCTGCAAGTAGCCTTGGATACGGTTATCAACACAGACTCCGACTGCAATAATCCCTCACCCTTCTTTTGAGAGGTCCCAGGCGAGAAGATTTTACATCAGGCGCCTGGTAGGACAGCCATAACCCCGAGGCCACATGTAGGACGAAGCAGATTGAGTCTCCGTACTTAATCTCTGCCACCCCCATGCCTTCAACATCTCGCTTCGGGCTGGAATCCTGCTTGTCCTAAGAGAAACAAGCAAAAAGCAAATTCGTATTTCACACCGATAGCACAAGGCACCATTTTGAACAAGGGAGATATCCAGTGGAGAAATCTTTAGTCACAGAATGTGCAGCCTGTTCAAAATACATAACTATTCAAATCACACATTTGATTATGCCAAGCTGCAGGTGTTGAGGCCGTGATCTGAGAAAGCAATTTAAAACCTGCTGACAGACCTAAATCAGCGTGGTAAAAGGCCTTCGAAAGCAGTGACCTCTTTCTCAAAAATAATTAATAATTAAAAATGAGGGACAGAGAGGGAGAGAGAAAGAAAGAAATAATACTGTCACTGAATAATATTGGCAGGATCATTTAGGTGACTCAGTACCTTACATTACATTTGTATCACGTATTCAAACCTGAAAACAATACCATTAACAATTTTGCAAATAGAAAATTATTGTAATGAGTTACAAAAAAAAACCATTTTGAGCAGCACATACCAGGACTGAGAACATCATTATCAGAGAAAACACTTGAAAATCATGACTAGTACATGCTGCAGCTAGATACAGACTTGTTATGCAATCTTCAGTATTCTATCTGCAAATAAGTAAAAAAGCACACCATCTCATATAATAGATCAAATACATTATGTCTGTTGTATCCACCAATAGATGTACAGGTATTTGTGTTCATAATTATTTATTACAAATAGATCTGTCAAGGCCAGAAATGTCTGCATTTCCAAAATATAAACACCTGGAATCCTATCTCATGCTAGGTCTGTGGGTATGTCCAGAGAACTTCTAATATCTAAGAAGGTATCAAAAGTGTTATAAGGACTAGATAATAATGTAATAACTGGAAAATATAAATATTTGCAAGTTCTAGCTGGAACATTTAATTTCTTGTTTGTTAACCCAAAAAGTTCCTCTTGTTTTCTATACAAGTTGAACAACAATCCTGACATAATGATACGATATGTGTCATGTTTACATGGATTTAAAACACGTTTATTAGGTGAATTTATATTTTATATGATTGCCTTGTGCATTCGCAACAGAAAATATATGCATGCTAGGCTGAAACTGGGGAGTTTTAGTATTTGTCACCATGGCTGCCATGCTATATAATGACTCACAGCTAGTAGGAGCTTGTCTGAAGAACCACCATAGCTCATAAGCACCTGACTCACTATAAGAGCTACACTGTTATGTAATTCTAACACACAATTTCAACACTCACACATCAAATTTCAACTGCAAGTTTGTAAAAAGTTTGAAAAGGGTATTTAAAAAGATAAACCTGAGACCAATCATAACCTCTTTCTCCATAGCTTTACTTTGTGGACCGGGCAGTGACAGGGTCCTCATTGTGCTTTAGAACTGGACCTCACCTTGGAGGCTCTGAAGCAGAAGGCAGTGGATTTTGTGTCAGATTTCTCCCGGTCTTGCAGCACCAGCCCCCTGTCCTCCGTCAGTGCCAGGTAGTGACCCGTGGTGAGGTGGCGAAGGCGGAAAGGCTGCCCCCAGCGAATGTGGCTCCCGCTCCAGCTGGCAAGGGCACACGCATCGCCCAGACGAACGCAAAATAAATGTCAATACAAAAATTCCACTACTTCACAGCGGACGCAATGGTCCTATGCCAAGCTCATTAATTAGGCAGCTGGAGAAAACTAAAGCTGTCGAATCGAAGGAGTGGAGTAATGCTATAAATAGCAATAAATCCATCTATCCCATGGGTGAGTGATGACTTGGGTGAGTGTTCAGATTTCTCTCAAAAAAAGTGTGATCTCAAAACTGGGATTTCACTGAAAGAAATGTATTACAACATAACTGCCGAAAATGGGTGAGCTCACCTGATTCTGAGCGGTTCCAGTCTCCACAAAGACCTGGCTTTAGCACCTGCTTTACCTGCCTCATAGTTCACTATCCTGTGGGGCGAGAGCACAAAAAGCCATTTAATAGCTGTTCATTGGACCCTAGTGCACTCAAGAAATTCTCTGTCAGATTTCCATGACGTAGGAGTCCTTATTGCTTTCTGGTTTTGCAGTCTGTTATTACTCATCTTTACCACACTGTATGCCATCAATGAGAGCACACACACAGTGACAACTGAAAAGAAGGTGCCCATCATGCATGTGAATCGGAAAATTACAGAATATAGTCATTCTTATTGGTGACAGTTCTCGTGAATGTTGTTGACGGACCTGGTGAAATTTAAGGGTCTTTATGTACGTTCCCGCCCTATTAAATTTCAAGGACAGGACTAAAAGTAAAGCCAATGCTGACAACTAATATTTAATCTGCAAGGGTATTTGCCAAAGTCTATTAGCTAAAAATAGGCCACATGGTTCCAAAGAAGATGAAGGGTCCTATCACATCTCCAGTGCTTGGTGATGCTTCTCAGAGCCTCGGCCATGACCCATTTCTGTAAAAGCACGCCATTTTCCTCTGTTTACTGTCATCTGTAGTGCAGCTCATCTATACATAGAAGGGTAACAATTTTTTTCATTTCCTCAGAGATGATGACTCACAATGAGTTGTGACACCGCACTGTGGTGCCCCTAGCCCTTTCCTCATGACCGGTCTTAGTCTGCACAGTCTACCAACATGGGACAGCCTTAGTGCTCTCCTGTGAATCCTGTTCATGATGGCTGATGGAAAGCACAGAGGCACACTGACTGCACAGGTGCTCCATAGGTTTGGAGGCCTCTGATTGCTAATGCATATCTTTAGCAATTAATGAGTTTTTTCCACATGATATAGACTACAAGGGCTAGAGGCACAAACCATAAAGAGAAAATGCAAGCAACAAAAGAGGCACAAGCCATAAAGAGAAAATGCAAGCAACTTTTATATGGCTGAACACAAATTCTCATCTGTTTATTATTAAACGGGTCTAGACTCAGCAGTGAATGTCAAACAGACGAACAACCAACCAAACAAACAATAGCTAGCTTTTTAGATTCCAAATCTATCTTATGAACTTTAGTCTACACACACAAAAAAGAACCGATGAGGAAGGGGGATTATCCACCCATTATCTAACCCGCTTATCCCTGGTCAGGTCAGCATGCATTGGGCGAGCGGTAGGAATACAACTTGGACAGGTCGGCAATCCATCACAGGGCACACATTCACTCACGCACTCATACTGTACCTATGGCCAATTTAGACTCTCCAATAACCTGCATTTCTTTGGACTACCGGAGCACTTGGAGGAAACCCACAGATACTTAGAGAACAATGAAAACTCCACACAGAAAGGCCCCGGGCCGGGATCCAAACTCAAGACCTTTTTGCTGTGAGACAGCAGTGCTGCCCACTGCCCAAAAAGGAATCATTCATTTTTTTCATAAGAAAGTCTAAGAATCATTATGGGTGAGAAACCATCCAAACAACCAATTGATCGCCAGCCTGTCCGATATTTCAGAGAATTGAAGCACTGAGTTTGGGGAATTAACTTGTGCTGGACTGAAAAGTGAGCATCTCAAATGGAAACAGAATGAGAATGAGCAAAATCAAAGTCACTTGGATAATACAGCAGGTGATTCAAGATGTATTGCCCAAAGAGAGCTCGAGCACGAATGATGGATAACGTGAAGTGATAATATAATCCCTTAGAAAATGAACATACAAGTACATAAATGAACATAAGCTTCTTGCAAGCTCACCTCTGTTCCTCTTCACTCTGGTCTGACCCTGGAATGGTAAGGGTCTCGTCATGCCCATGAAACAGACGCATCACGTGACCACCAAGCAAGTACCCTATTGGAGGAGGGGGGAAAGTCACCATCAGAAAGGACAATAAAGAATCACTGATGACTGGCAAAAGTAGAGAGAGCTGATTTACCCCTAAGGAGTGTGTTTAATCGAAAAACTTATCAAATTTTAATTAAACACATTCGAAATTTCTTGAAGCAATCTAAGCCCACTTTGTAATAGATATTTGGGATATTTATTAACTTGTGATCATAGCACAATTATACATCCCCACCAAGACTATTGAGGAAGCATACTGTTTATATAAATATTAAGTATTGAATAGCTTATATTACTTCTCCAGACCTGTCATTTTGCAATTATGTTATATGTGGGGACAGTAGTTTGGGTAAATATAGCATCATAGAAGTTGTAGTAATGGCCACATTAGTTATAAAAATGAAAACTACAGTATTCAAATGATTGTATGCATAGGATGTAAAGAAAATAAATATTCACAATTAAATCTATTCGAGAAAACATGCATACGGTATTTTTAATGCTGTTCTCCTGAGTTTGGACCACCCAATTATGCTCACACTGCAATGCTCGGTTGCCGATTTGGCAGGAAGATAAACATCAGCTCTCCTCCAAGTCATATAATATCACTGATGCTAGTTATCGCACCTCAGTCTTCAAGCTGGCCTGATACACGTACATCGGAAACACTTCCTGTGCAGCTCAACAGACAAGCTGCGAGCGCGTGATTGGCCAGTGGTGACCACTGGTGTGCGATAAGCATTGTCATTCCTGCTGTCTGAAATGTTCCATCCGGCCCACCAGCTATGTGTCACCCTGCAGAGCTGGGCGTCGCCACAGTCGGCATTGGCACAGTCCAGATTCAATACCTGATTGTAGGGCCCATCCGTGAACTGGAAGATGCCTTGAAAAGGATGAGCCACCCAGCTGCTAAACATGTGTATTTTAAGTAAAACAAGGATATTAAGCTATCTGCATTGAGTGCTAAATGCCATTACTTCTAGTCCAGTTGTGGATACATGGTATGGTGTCATCAAAAATAAAATATCTTAAATAAGATGACATTTTGCCCGAGCGGCCTCCTGTACAGTTGACCTGTAGGTGGTCAGTAGGAAGGGGTCTAGGCACTCCCGGTTCTAATGTCAAACTTTACATCACACACCACCTGCCCACTCTTGGACTCCAATATAGTTTGTGATAGTGCGAAATCATGAAGTCTTACTAACTTCAGGAGATTTTAATGCAAGAGTACGAAACAACAACTTTACCAGAGAGAGACAGAATATGGGGGTAATATGGCCAGGGAGCTCTCAATAAAAATGGGGAATGGCTGTGTTGTCTTGGTGAAGAGAAATCCCTGAGTATTTCAGGCACCCACTTTGAGCAAAATAGAATTCATAAACTCACATAGAGATCACTTGACGGAAAAACAGAGTGTGACTGATCATACCCTGATAAACTGTAAGTGGAAAGATCTCTGCAGGATTTAGAGTAAGAAGAAAAGCATACATGAGTAGCAACCAGAACATGGCCATGGGGACTGTATCTCTGAAACTCAGGAAAAAACAGGAAAACAAAACAACACTGCTTTGACAGTTGAAAACTAGATGGCAGACGAGGGAATAAAGATTTCACTATTTCCCTTAAAAAGTTTTTCAGCACTGTGAGATGAAGCCGAGTTCACCATCATAAGTTTGAACTGTGCAATGGAAGGACAAAAGTCTATCCTAGGAACATGGAAGACAATTGTAAGAAGGGAAAATGATCAAAAAAATTTCAATGGATGCTACATCAGAAAAGACTAAAAGAAAAGACAAAAGTGACTGTCGAAAAGCTTTTTTTCACAGCAGAACAAAGAGGCATAACATGAAGAGATGACAGGAAACCAGAAATTTACAGGAAACCAAAGGCCAAACCAAGACAATCTACTGAATCATAAAGATGGGAACCAGATTACAAGTTACAAAGGGAAATTGGCAATATGGATTTCCACATATTCTGAATATGCCTAGCCCAATTACATTAACCCATATGCCTGAAGCATGGAAAGGATGCCATACCCGCCTAAAAGAAGAGCAAGGCATTAGGATATGGTGGCATTTGCTCTAAAAAGGTCAACGCAGATTTCAAAGAACCACCAAAACATCTCACACACACGAGAATAAAAATGGATAGGCAGAATGTTAAAGAACCATAAAAGACGATAGAGTTATAAAAGATTTTTGCTATATCATTGCTACTGCCAATCAACAAAATCCAAACAAGTGATTCACCCCTCGCTATATCATGCAGACTCAATACACATCCTGGGAGCATCACGGAAAGAAAGGAACAAAGGAGGTAAAAAGCAGTCTTGAAGCAGCTATTATTTTTGTTTCTAGTGCCTTTTTGCGCTTCAAAATGTGCTAATAATGCTGAACCCCTTTTCTCCCCAACTTTTTTTTGGGACCCAGAAAAAGACTAATGTCTAACTGAACACCAGCTAGATAACTATTATGGAATAGTAGAACAAGGGCAAAAGACAATGAACCATAATTAAAATGGCATGCGGCAATTTATGTCTTCAGAGATGCTGAGCCAGAGCTAACCACACTTCCTAAAAAATACACCAGGCAATGCTGGATACTCCTCTCGAAAATGAACAATGACAGTACAATTTATATCCATACACGTTATAAATGAACCACCGTTAACAACTTCCTCTGGAAGACTGCAGAGAGCCTTAATGCAATTGCATTGTGTCGCTCTGGATAAGAGCATCTGCTAAATGGCAGCTAAGATGTAACAGCATTTTAAATGGTCAAATCTTGAATTAATAAAACATGCAGCTTTAATGAGCAGAGCAGAAGGTGATATAATTCATATTAAATTGTTTCAAAATGGCTGTTTTAAAATGGTACCCTATGGGCATGGTGAATGGCTTAAAAAATATGACATTAAAGTGTTTGGATTTTAAACAAGGTTAGACTGATCTGCTGGGTGGCACATCATGCTACAACACAGGTGACTTAATGCACCAGGCCCATTGGGAATAGAATCCTGGCCATGCCAGTACTGACTGGCTGGGATTTCTGCAGGGCGACACACAGCTGGACTTGCACACAGCAAAAGTGACGTGAGAGTGAGATTTGGGAAACGGAACAGAAATGAACAAATCGACCACTTGCCATTAGTGACTAATTTGACATATCAATGCATTTTACTGTGGAGGGCTGAACATTTCGGTTTGTTTTGACAAGTCGCTGACTGAGTTTCAGAATGTCTTAAATGGGGTTCTGAAACTCGACTCTCCCATCACTAGTTAGCACCACCCTGGCCTGGGAGGGAGAGTTTCACTCAGGGATTTGCCATCTCGTCACACGGGAGTGACTGCTGCTGCGTATGAAGTGTAGCCCTCCAACTCAATGACACTTCTGCTGGTGAACTGAAGTGTGATAAGACGCAGCTGCTGGCAGCAAATAATTCAGAGGACACAAGCACTAGCCTGCAATCTCCCGAATTAACAAAGGATCTCACAGCAATTGAGTAGGCCTACAAAAACAATTAACCATTCAATTTAGGGGAAAAAAATCGGGGTTTAACCAGATACAATATCTTTATGTATCGCAGCCACTTTGATTTTCCCTTAACTGGCCTGCCATGTTGTTGATGTGAGCACTGCTGTGTTGCAGAGTTACCTTCTTCCACACTGCTGCCTGAGCAGGTAGGGTGGACATTCCACAGAGTCTGCATGAAAGAGGCATCCACTTGGATGTTGCCGTTGGAGATGGACAGATGCTGAACGGGGAGAGCAAAGTTACCATAAGACAGTGAAACAAAAACACTTCAATCCATACACTGCATTGACTGCATCTGTACTTAACAAATGTGATGTCTTAGCACACATTTATATATTTATTTATTTATTTAGAAGCATAATTATTTCATCTTTTGTGCCTTTTATTATTACCGAGACCAACTGCAAGTAACAATTTCACTGCATTGGTTGCACTGAGCATAACTATTGCATATGACAATAAAATTGAACTTGATCTTGAAATTACTAACATTTCATCTAACATCAATGAAGAGACTCAACTTGTAAATGCTTCATCATATAAAAAAATAAAAACATTATTAAGCCACTGGCCAAATCAAACCATATTTCCTTTACACATATTTAAGGAACATATTTAAGTGGCGTCACTGGAGTAGGCAGCATAATTCAGTGGAACTGATCCTAAAACTCTCATATTGAAATTCGGCAACCCTGAAAACACAAAGGTCTTTTCCTGTGCATGTAACTATATTACTATTTTTCTGTGGTGTGCGTGTGTGTGTGTAGTAGCAGTAGTATCCTTGTGTGTGAGACTATGTACACCAAATGTTGGCAGACCCTCTTCTCCTAAGGTCAGTAGACTGTTCTCACCCTGCAGAATTCTGTAACAGTAGGTCACCGGGAAGTGTGTTACTACTGGTGACCTGGGGCCTTGGATTAGCTCTTATTAAAACACAGCCCCTTGGGAGGCTGCATGGAACAAGGGGAGCGGCGGTAACATGAGAGCAGGGCTCCTCCGGGGCATGCCTACTCCCTCATGCTGGCCACGTGGGGACACTGCTTTTACACCCTGAGGCAACTTTTTCCGAGCGTCAGACACGGAGATGCTTCCCAGGGCTGGGATTCCAAGGGTGTGAAACCGGTGAAATCATAACGGGTCTAAGGGCCCGGGGAAATATAACGGGGCCCACTGAAGTGTTCGGCCTGGGGTTGGATGGCATGTTCTCCTCTCCTGTGTTACACAAGTACATTCCCAGCAAAGGCCTTTTCGTAGGGTACAACTGCATAGAGCCATACCTCAGCCTTAAGTCTCCCTCAGGCACAAAGTGACGACAAAGGAACCTGGGCTATTTCTTGTAAATCCCGCTGATCTGATCGCATCGGGGCAGTCTGTGGCTAGATATACGACTGAAATCCACAGAAACTATTCTGTCCAAGAAATGTACTTCCACAGCCAGTTAGTCGTACCAAAGAGAGAGTCGTCATCAGAGAGTCGTACCAGACCACTCTATCATAGTTAGCATTAACAGGCATTTGAAGATTTGGCTGAGAGGGTAAGTGAAGCAGGCCTTCAGGCCCACTGTGTTTACTGCTTAGTGCTCAGTAGAGCGTGCGTAGCAGTGTTCCTCTCAGCCATGTCTCTCTTCATCCACTGCAGGCCTTTTATGTGCCTTTCAAAGTGCTTATTCCCACTCTTGTGAGCCCCTAAGGGTGCACAATGAGTGCAATCACAGAATAGGCACAGAAGCTGATTTTGCTGGCCTCCATGATAATTCTTCAGGGAAGAATGGGCAGATTGTCCAGGGTCTGTCCAGGCTTGACCAGTACAGACTGCATGCACACTTCAGGCTTAAGGGCTGCTGCGCTCACCAGATAGCGCTCTGTGGACACGCTGACTAGGATGAGGTCATCACCAATGCGCACTTTCTCTCCTTCTGACCTCTGCTTTGAGGCAGGGTGGATAGTCCACCAACAGGCCTCACCTGCAGGAGGAAGAGATGCAGAAATAATATAAATGGAAGACCATGCTGCACAATAATTTCACCTATCCACAAATAGAGCATTGCATACATAAAGACGAATGAACACACATGAACACACACACAAATGAGTAAACAGAAATCTATATATTTATAATTCCCATATATTTTTACATTCATAAATTTATATTTATATAAAACTGTGTATTAAATGTATAACAGAAATGATGAAGCATCAAATCCATTCAGCTCAGAGGTACTAAAGTATTAGTTTAATAAAGCACTGGATTTCTGGGTTTTAGTAGAAAACAAAGCCAGGGAAAAGCTTTGGTGCATTTAAACTGGGGACTTTACAACAATAAAGAAATTAGATAGTTTAGACAGTCCTATTATTCACAGCTTCCCCAAAGAAGTTACAAATATGCCAAAAATGGAATGCTGTATAATGAATAGGAAGTTTTAGAGGATATTGAGAGAGTAAATTTTCTTTAAGGCACCACGGTTTGGAACTGAATCCTTTGCAATCTTGTGGCATTAGTCCCATGTGGTGACAGACAACCGCCCACATTCTTACATAGTGACCACCAGGGTATGCTCCATCTCATTGTACAGTACAAGAGCAACTGTAAAGCAATTACTGCACAGCTCAGACTGCGGACTTCAGAGTGAAAACAAAACAGTATCTAACACTATGTGCTACAGAGGCACAAATGGGAGCAATTACAGCATGAGATTAGCCTACAAATATGTTCAGGCAACTCAAAACTTGGGGACAAAATGGGTTCAAAAAGTAAATAAGTGAAGGGAATAAAGAAAATTTGGATGAAGTGTATTTTGTTTAAAAAATAAATGACAGGCCAGTTTAACAGCATCTAATGTAATATACTGATAACTATGAATAGGGACAGGTTAAAAATATGCTACCAAATGATTTTGGAAGAGAGGGATCATGTTAATAATCTTGTTTCTCAAGACGGCTACAAACAGTTTTCTAAAACTTTCAACTGAAACAGGGTTAATGATAGGTGCATTTTCTAAATGAAGTTACTTCAATGACGTATTCTATCCGTGACACATTATCAAACTGAAATCAGCAGGAATTACGGGATTACTCTCAAAGTGGATTTCCAAAACATAATTCAGAGAGCAGCAAAAGAAACATTATATTTGAGCACAATTCTGTGGGAAGTGGAGTGCTGCAGTGACTCATTCTGGGGCTCTGTTCTTATTTACATAAATTACCTTGATAAAGATAATTGCGGCAAAACATTTACATTTTCAGGGGACAAAAAAGCATGGCAAAAACTGTTGAAAACATTTTGGAAGCTATCAAAATGTTTAAATACTATAAACATCTACTTAAAAATTTTGTTAAGTTTTTCATGGCAAACGTCAGTAATACAGATAAATGCTCTGTATGCAGATGATAATAATTTAAGACCATATAATTTTATGGGAGGATCTAAATTAAAGCTTAAAGCATACAGTAAAATTGTCTCGGGTGAAATCAATGACCAAGGATCTCAATAAGAAAATTCTAATAAAGTTATACGATGCCTTCTTCAGTTATTACAGTGATCCAGTACTTCAATTCAAGACGCTGCACAATTATGGCACAGAATCTCTTGAAAAGCACAGAGAAGGCAAACAAGACTGTTTGTTTGGAGAAAAAAAACTGAAAACCTTTTAAAATGTAATCTCTTCAGTCAGCAAAGGAAAACTTGTTTTCCTTTGTTGACTGAAGAGAATTTGTTTCTGTTTACAGATATTATGTATGTCAAAGCTACAGAAATTATGTTGAAATTAAGTTTTGCTAACAGTACAGTAGCTGTAAGTATGTGAAAACAAAAGTCAAATCATAGGTAAGCAAATGTTTGAAAATGAAAAAGTAACAAATTAAAATGGAACCCAAGTGTATATGTATGTATTACCTGTCGAATCCTCTTGTAATCCCACATCAAAAGACAGTTTATCTGTCAAGGACCTTGACGTCTTCAAGCAGGTTAGGTACTGCAGTGTACACAAATTGATGTCAACTATATAATGACATAAGGAGTATATTGCCCCTGAAGCATATAAATCAGTTAATGCATTGTCAGATTTCCAATTCTTTTCTCATAGCATGTGCTCAATGAGTCCCCAATTTTGTACACGGCTTATTTTGTATTACATACAGTATTTGAAACCCTGGGATAAATTAATATTAAAACTGTGGGTAGATATTACAGGCCAGAAATTCAAACCATACATTACCATTGTTTGAACTGTAACTCCTTCATCCTTGACAATAAGGAATTCGATAAGTAAATAGCATGTTTGACAGGAAGGCTATATTTCTCTCCATATCAGGTTTTATGGCCGCTGGGCATTCTCACCATTCCGCTGAAGGAATGCCTGAGGAGGATGGCGTGGCCATAGAGTAGGGTCCGGTGTCCACCCCCTTGTGCCGCCTGTGAAAACAGCACACCCGCCTTAAAGGCCACCCTCTCGGAGGAGAAAACCTCTCAGTCAGAGCACCAGAGCTCCCTCTCCCCCGCCTCAGCCCATGGGAGGACCACTGCTTTCATGGCACATGGAGAGGGGCGACTCTGAGGTCTCGCTGAGGGCAGGTTGTGCTGAGGTTCTTTCAAGGAATTCCTATTTTATCAGTTCAAACCAGTGCACACATGCACACCATCACCAGGGCTGATTCTGTTAGGAGGGGTTCCCTGTTCTTCCACAGAACGGGAAAAATTTCATCACAGTACCGTTGATGAGGAAATGACAGCTCTCAGGATTACTTTGTTGGCAAGAACAAAAAAAAAATAAAAGATTTCATTAAAAAAAATAAACATAAAAAAAATAAATAAAGGTTCTCAGCATTTTGTAGAAGATGCAAAACGAAGCTGCATAAAAAAAGATTTCTATAAAAACCAAGTGGTTTGTAAAACCAGGTAGTACACACATCATTTAGGCTTAGATCCTTTTTCAAGCCTTTTGTTATGGACAGCTTAGACAGCCAATAATACTCACCTTTCTTATGAGCCTCTAGGAAGCATTAAGATAAGAAAAAAGGACGTTTGTCAGTATTGTTTGGCATCATGGTAAACAACATATATGTCTTTGATGTCTTTCAATTTTCTCAGACGTTGTAATAATGTGAATACACTGCAGGTCAAATTGGTATCAGCGATTATGTTAGTGACACCTTGACTTGAGATAAAATGACTTTAAACAGACAGCCACATCAAACCACAGACATTTTAAAATCTTACATGTGCATCAAGAATTTGAAATCTCCAAGCACAAAAAAAACTGACATGACTGTTATCTCAGTGTATGCACTGGTTTAGTTGCCATGGAGTACATACAGGCAGCAACTGTATCTATGAATAATTATTGTGTGCTTCAGGAGAAAACACCCTCACATGGAGCTGTGTTCATTATCATGTTGACTACTGCACATGTGGGAGTAGGACCATGGCTTTGTGCTAAACATAACGCTGGCCCTAGCCTCGCCCAGTTCCAACGCTACATCCAACCGTAGCTTCATATTCCCAGGACAGCCCACAGCACGGACGAAAAAGGAAAGGGCGTTCGATCAAAGAAAAGCGAAAACTGTATCTTGCCCCCAGCTGTTGCCAGGAGACGACATGCTCACATTAAATCAAGAACTTTGACCTTTTGCCACACACCAGCAGCTACCACGGTTCTCAGCTCCAACTGGGACAGTTCTGTGGGGTTTCTCTTTAGGACCCAGGAGGATTACACCCCAGCGGCCGAGAAAAAAAAAAGCACTGCTTGCCACTGCTGCCAGAGGACATCAAGGTTATATTCTTTAAATCTTAGTGATTGCTTATTACTGCTGACCTTTGACCAAGACCTCATCCAAAATGGTCCAAATTGCAGATTTGTCACCGAGATCCACGAAAGCTGGTAGGAGGGCAACTTTGTGCCAAATTCATTTTGAGAGACCCAGCTGAAACATAGCCAAACCTCAAAAAAGACTTGACCTCAAATCATCCTTGAACATCGTCTAGTAAACAGCAGCAGACACCTTGATTTATAAGTACTCCATGGTTAAAAACTCAAGAGAGGTACAAGATTGTTACCCTCTAACAAAGAGTGGGAAAAAATAAATAGAAAAGAAAGAGCCTATAAAAAAGGCATGCAAAATAAAACAACTTCCACCTCCAGGGGGAGACACTCATGATGCATGTGTAGGCTACTGCAGCACATTCGGCTGCAGGTGTAACGGCACACTTCAAAGACAGTGTGCTCTGCTCAACAACAGAAACCATTGATTCCAGAACCAAGTCCGATTCCAGAACATTTCCTCCTCCTTGGTACACTTGAAATTTCAAGAGGTTAGAAATCAAAGAATGTAGAAAGAGAAGAACAAAAAAACATCACATAACAGAAGACACAAAACCCAATGAGTTACGCAATTGCTGAGCATATTGAGTTTCCCACAGCAATTCCTTCATGTCTACGGGTGAGCCCCTACTGTGTTATTAGAAAGGCACAACCATAAAAATTAAGAATATAGTTAACTAGAAAACAGTAGAAAAGGCATTACACTTCAGTGATAACACCGAACTGAAGCCCATTGTGTCACACAAGTTTTCCACAAGCACTGGATTTAGTTTGGTCAGTTGGCTACAGTTTTTTATACGCTGATCAAATTCTACCATTCCCTCCCTCTCACAGTCGAAGCTACAAAACAAGGCGCTGTAGTAAATCTTTTAAAGGGGAACCCCAGTGTCTAGTTCAGTTCATTGTTTTCTTTTGGCATATTATAAATATTCTTACAGCAATTAACAAGCAGAGGTGTGACTTCATTCTAAACCCGAAAGAAGTCCTTATTTGTGTGGCTTAGTTAGATGGCTGCCCACCATTTAGCTAAGTAACTTACGTCTACTGTTGGAACATGAATCACTATAGCCTATGCACTATAGCCTAAATATTACCTGAGCATTACATTAGCCATGGTCTTCTCCACATGAATTATAGTTAATATAATAACAGTAGCATTAGGTATAAGTAGTTGTAAAAAAAACTGTATTTTAGCTAATTTGCAAAGAGAAATACAGTAATTGAATATCAGAATATCAGTGCAAGTGCAGCACTTCTTCATGTGAAAGTGTAGTTTAGTACCAATACTGATGTACAGTATTTGCAGACTGTGAAGGTGTGTGTTCAACTGTAAAAAAAAAAGTACATTTTTCTCACTGGAGTTCCTCTTTAAGCAGAAGGAAAATGGTAGGGAAGAAGAAGGCCCTTAACTGTGCATCTTGGCGCGGAAGACCAGGATTAGACAGTTTCACTTGAAAATGTTACAGTATATTGGGCTGCAGGAGCAAGTGTATGCTAATGGTAGCCCTTTGTAGCGCTGCTTTGGATTTGTAAATTACCATCAGCTGGCATTCTGAAGCATAGTGCAGGGTGGCTGCTTTGACAAGTACGTGCATCTCCATTCATGGGCTGAGATATGTGCAGGCCCCAGAAAGGTCTGTTGACTCACACACATTAGTAATGAGTGCTTCAGGTTTTTCATTAATTTAAGGACCATTTTCTATTCTCTCAAAATGTCAGACTGTGGACATCGGGATGAGCAATTACTTTAAGCTTGATAAAAGTCAAAAACCTATTTTTAGATGCAACCTAAATGTCCACTGGAATTCCATATGCATAAACTGGGAGAGAAACAGACAAAGAAATGTCACATTATTTAATTCTGTATAATAAGCAGGTTATTTGAATACAGTTTGTTTGTTTTTTTATGTGTAGAAAAATAAGATTCATGCTACCATTTTAGGTTCAACCTTACAAATTTACAGTACAGTACATTTTTAGATAATAATTGGGTGATATTTCAAAGTAGAGTAAAGTGATAATCTAATTAAGGACAAACAATATTACAGATTTAAAAAACTTATAGATGTTAATTATTCGATTGACATGGGTACAATACATATATTTTGCAAATGTATATATTTTCAACTAAAATTAAATAAATTGCATACTTTTTTAAAACTCCAGCAGACTAGATTAAACATATTCATTTTAAATTTGGAGTTTCCACTGTTAATTGGAATACTGTAAAGATAACTGTCAAGCGCCGAATATATACATTTGTAGATTTGGCCGTGGTTGCAAATAATTTGCCATGTCATTAAAAACTGACACCACTGGTTCATAATCCAGATCATCAAAATGATAATTAGGCTACTTCTGCAGCACACACCTTACAGCACACATCATTGCTGCCACCGAATTATCAACCCACTCTCTGCTCCCAATATAAAGATTCAACATATTCAAGTGAAATAGGCCAAGTAACCCATTGCATTAAGAAAGCTTACATGCTCTTTGAAAATGTCAGAAGTGTTGCATGAATGATAAACATACCCATCGGTCGTGGTCAGGAGGCTAGCAATGTTGAAAAGAAGAAAATGATACAGCAAGACAAAAACAAATTATTGATCTGCTGCAGCCCAAATTAATCAATGGTGAGCTTCGGGAGAAAAAGCACAGATTTAACTAACACAGATTCACATTACTGTACAGCTGTGTCTCTTATTACAACACTATTCTTACCTGGCTCAATACAACTTTTTTCAAGAGGCAATTGAAGGAACTACTGTATAGAAATTTCTGATTTTGCACCTTTGAGCCAAAGTAAAAAAGAAAACAAAAACAAACAAAAAACAAAAAAAAACTGCTGCGCGATGAATTAAAGTAAAAGTCAATCAAAGTTGGTAAAAACATTAAAGTGCCACAATAACAGTCTATACTACTTTGTAGGCATTTCATGTACACACACATGCATGAATTCAGGGAACTAACTATTACAGTAGTTCTCAGTTTATAAAGCAAGAAAGTTCTGAATCGTATCTGCCTTAACTGAATAGCACACAGCGTAACCTTTCAATCAACTGTGGACATCTCATCTTCCACTCAGAGTGAAACTGCACAGCTAGAACAGAGATGAGATTCTGGGCACATTTGTCAGGGAAAGGGTGAGAGGGAACATAACCAGCAAAAAAGTGATTGTGCATCCTCTCATGATTGTGAAAGAATAGTTTCTTGTTTCCTGCCTGCATAAAATTTTTTTATGTATAATATTATGTATGCAATTGCCCTGTCATTTAGCAGCTAACTATCCTGTACAGGTTCTATCAGTATTATCAACAGCGAAATTATTATACAGCTACTTCAGGCTGTCACAGCTACAATGTTTGTTCTTTGCAAGTGCATCATGCAGTAAGGAATTGTTACAATGTTCTCCGCACAGGGCCGCCGGCTGGCTCACGCTGTAAAGGCGCTTGTTCCAAAAACAAAGCGTGAGCCCTGCAACTGGGACTCGAACACCCTGTCACGCCATTGCTGGCTACGGCCGTAGATCCGCATTTGCAGGGCTACAACCGGCCTTGCTGGGGGATGATAGGGGGGATGATGGCCAGTTCCGCTGATTTCAACACTCTCTACTGGCCACTCTAGTGGTCAGACCAGGCACCCGCAGACGCGCAATCCGAGAACATGGTGACCTCGACACCCTCCGACGACATGGGCAGCATATAATTCGAGGTGCGTCTGCAGTGTAGATAGAAGCAAGAATAGGCGTCTCCTCCAGACGTTGACAGGAAGGGTTGCAGTGAGAGATCAAGTTCGGTTTAGTTCGGCTTAGGAACATCGGAGATAAAATTACGTTTTATGTTCTCCGTACAGCCATAAAATGTAAGTAACAAGCAACACATCCTATAATGACACTTGAAGAGAGGCAGAGGCAATCAAGAGATTCCCATGTGCTCTCTTCCGACTTAAGTAGTTTGTAATTCAAGAAACACTTGGCATCAGTACAGTCCTTACTTTATAACCACTGTCAATACCAAATAATCTTTTTCCAAATTGTTGTGCCTTTTTATGTCGGGTATTTTTTTATGTTGTGGATAAAGTATAACCACAATGTTTGGAAGTGCAGTTGATGGCCATCGTCTGTTTGCACAGGTGTAGACTGTAGAGCCATACTTACTCCTTCGCTGTTTGGCCCAGTTTTGGCCAGCATCTCCTGCAGGGCCCGCACAGAAAGGGACTGCTCCAGCACAAAGTTACAGATGCACAAGTCTGGAGGAACATACTGCAGCAGATAGGGAGAGAGTAGACAGGAAGTAGTCAGGCAAGAGTCATCGTTTAGTACAGGTGCATTGTTGTGTAGAAAAGAACACTCCTAAACTAGACCTACCTCTACTCCAGCTAATGCTAGCTAGTGACTTCACTGCTAAACCGAATGTATTAGAGCAAGCTCATTTATAGTAAGTGAAACTGTCTTTTAATCAGCATTAATTGCCCAACTGTCAAGAAATAAAATTAGGGTAATCCCCAAAACCACATGTTAACCTAAAACTGTATTGCTACAATGTGAACAATTTGGTCACAGTTGATCAAATTTACCTAAAGAATTGTAGATATGTATTAGGATATCTCTAGCAGATCATTCTGGAAAGTAAATTCATCCAAAAATAAGCTGAACAGACAGTAGCCTATTGTACCAGGGCGCCAGTGCCTCACCATATACAAAGACATTCGCTAACCTTTGTGAGAGCCTGTAAAACTGAATTAGAAAATTTGTGTTTATTAGCAGCAAGATCCATTCTTAGCTAGGTTACAGTTCATACTGAGTGAGCACATTGGCAGCCATATTGTTTGTTTGTTGTTCATGCAGCAGCATCTTCATTTTTACACATTTAGAGCCATTACCATGACAGTCAACACTATACAAGTAGTTAGTGTAAAGCACACTGTGGACTCTTGCATCCAGTGCCACAAAATTCCTCCACACCATGTATTAAGCACATTGCATTGCAGGAGAAAGACAGAGAGAGGAGGGGGAGGGGCAGCTTCAATGGCACACATCTGTGAATTGAAAGTGCACTTCTCTGCAGTGTTTAGACTCTTGAACACAATTGCTTCACACAGAACTCCAGGTTTGCATCCATCCGTCACAACTTGTGGCGAGGACACACATCAAGGAAATAATCACAGCCATTACAAATTAGGCACCGCGGCGGCCAGCTACCTGCGGGGGACAAAATGCATCGCATTTGCCAGGAAAGCTTTCAGAAAGCTCCCAAGCCGCTGTGCCGCAACACCGCATGTTGTGGTGATTATGACTGGGAAGTGCATTAGCCGTTACTTCATTTGTAGATCAAGAAAACAATAAAATGTAAAACTCTTGAGCAGAAAAATGTGATTTACACCTCCAGAATTATCAGGGATTTTGCATTGAAGTGGTTTTACATTTCTTCCCAATTTAACTTTTTGATCACTGTTCAGAAATAGGGCAAAATATCTGAGGTCCATCATTCAACAATGCTCAGAGAACTATCTGTGGTGTAATCTGAATGTGTTTTTGTTATATAACAATTCAATTTCTCTGAGGTATCTCCACAAATTGATGGACTTCCCACACAAACTCTGAGATCCTCTGTGGAGAGATCATAGAACAAACAGTGTATGGTAAGGCATATCTAATAACGAGCATTGATTTAATAAGGAGATACAAACACAAATTCAGAAGGGGAATGCACATACACATGAGTGTGTGCACATGGCAATATTCATGTGAAATGTGCATGTGTGTGTGTGTATGTATGTGAATCCCCCCCTCCCACAGGACTACTGGGCGCAGTCAACATAGTCAACGTAGACGATATTTGATCTGGGTCATAAGACATCCTCAGCACAATACTCAGTCAGATGTGCCACGGTGAAGCAAGGTCAATCAAAGTCAGAATGAGACAAGCGTACTGCAGATCTCTCAATAAACTTGAACTTGACCTATTTTATGGCTTTCCTTTGCATAGTATTTTGCTGATTAGTCCAGTACTCAAACTAGCACAGAACTGCACTATTTAGTAGTACTGTAGAGTAACTAGTTTCAGTAGCAGTAGCCTACTGCACTGCATTAGTGGTTAAAGGTCTCGGTCTACTGCAATATTTCAGCAATTAATGTGAGAAGGGAGAAAGTGCTGAGCTTGTACTGTTACATACAGTCACTGACATGCCAAAGATGGATTAATTCCTGAAATTGAGATTTCATCGGCACTATCATTAATATCAACAATTTTTTTTTAAATCTGATGAAATTTCTGCATTGCATCCATATGAATAACCTGACTTCTTCAAGCCCACTAGCATGATAATTTGATGCCTTGATGGATTTGAGTGTCTTCCTGAGTCATATAAAACATTCCACATCAGCAAAAAAATCATCAGATAACATAGGAAAAAAAAAGAATTACTAAAACTGAACTAGCAAGATTGATGTTTTTATTAGGATCCCAATCTTTAACGACCATGTGCTGACTGTGTAACTGCATTCAAATCATATTCAGTGCCTGCCTGGTAATCTCAGATCCCTTAACGCTAGCTTATGCAATCTCCACCTTGTACATAAACAGGAAGCATTCTAACAATTTAAGGTAACTGGGCAGGTCCATTAAGATAATGAACATTATTGCAATGATCTTGCCATATTACCATATCCCCATGACAGGACAAAAAGATTTAGAATTTAAAATATGGGGGGCTGGGAGTCGGATGGCAGAAGTAAAGACATAACAATTAAAGAGAAATGTGCCTGGCCTAAAATATGGGCCAACAGCCAAACAGGGCAGGGCAGCAAGCTGACAGATTGAGGCAAAAGAGGAGGCAGGGACCTGTGTGATGCAAAGATAAATGATGCAAACCTAAGCTACATGTCCCCCTTTTTAAAGTACAAAAAAGTAAACTGTACTTAACTAGATCAATTCGCTGCAGTTGTAGTTCTGTGAACACAAGCCAGTTGAGCTGCCCTCATTTCCTAGGCCTTACTGCATCCTGACATGGTAACGGTAGATTTCTCCTTTGTAATCCTTTTACACCTTAAATGCAGCTTAACAGCAGTGTAGGATAATGGGTAAGGATCTGGCTTTGAAGCCTAAAGGTTCGAGGTTCAATTCCCAGCTAGGACACTGCCATGGTACCCTTCAGAAAGGTATTTAACCGGCATTGTTTCAGTATCTATCCAGTTGTATAAATGGATTCAATATAAATGCTATGTAAAAAGTTGCGTATGTCATGCCCTGAGTTGTGTACGTCATGCCCTGCACCAAAGCAGTGGGCGGCACTGGTGTGTGATGAGGGGCCATAAACCTGTCTGACTAAGCCTTCCCATCCCTGGGTGACTCTAGAGCCAAATATGTATGACTTTGTGGTACAGCTGGCCACAGTTGGCACTGGCATGGCCCAGATTGGACATCATACCATGGGACCCAACCATGCACTAGAACAGCACCTTAGCAGGATGAGCCACCTAGCACCCCCCCCCATGGCAATGTTTCTCCTGGCTACAGACTGATATTTCAATTCAATTTACAAGAAATTGATTTTAATAGCAATGATCACCTTGGGTAGCCTCTGACATGAAAAGCATATATTTGCTTTGGATTCACACCATACATCAATATGAAATCCAAACATTCACTTCAACTACACAAATCAATCTTGTCTACAAGAAATATTAAACAAAACCAATGCCGGTATACTCTGTTTTGACATTAATCAGTCATTAATTAAATGGTGTTGAAATAAAATATCAAGCGCATGAGAACTCCAGACAGAAAATACTTCTAATACAACAAGGGTGTGATATAATATTTGATGGCATATATATTGGGGAAAAAGATACCCTAGGAGACAGGCTCAAAGACAAACACTATAGTGTGACATGTGGCAACCTTATCAACACTCCCGAAATTGACCACAACTCTCATTATTCTTAAATTTCCTACAGACAGCAGACAGTAGATTATGTATTTTAGAGTTCCCTCATCAGGAAGGGAACTGGATTAAAGCGAACGCCCACTTGCAGAATGTAAGTGCTATTGTCCAGAGCAATTAGACTCAAAATATGACAGTACATCTGTCCAGCAGTACATTCAGCTTCAGTGTTTTTGTCATCCACCAAAGTCTGTATTCAGATGGCATTTATGCCATTTTGTTTCTTTAATTATTGGTCTGTGGTGAGAGAGGCTGTTAATTCCGAGGGGCTGTCAGAGGTGGAAGCCCTGCGGTTGGCTCTGTCCTAATTAGGTCCATTAATTCTCTTCCCCGGCTCGTATCACAGCGCACATCAACTTTCTTTTAATTGCCAGCATTTTCTCTCTGTTATCCAAATCCTCAGAGATCAAATTGCCATCCCTTCTTCTCGCCTCTTTATCTGTTTATCTGCCACCTACCCTTTGTCTGCTGCGCATCCATGCATGGTACAGTCTGCTTAAAGCTGGACAGCACCTTCTGGGCTAGCGGTCCATTTCTCCTCCAATATCTCCGCAAATTCTCCCCTACGTCTCCTCGGTGTCTTTCTCAAATCTGATTAGCACACACAGGCCTCATTCCCAGTCTCAAGCCTAGCATTTCTTCACAACACCCCTCCCTGCCCTTTGTCAAGCATGTTTTCTTTTTAAATTATCATCCTTCACCAAGCGCTCCGGTAATGAGGGAAAGTGAAATTGGGGGCAGCACTTCCCTGTGGTGAGAAGCGGGCACTGGTGACCTGTGGCTCCTTAGGAATGGTGTGAAACTCTATCAGGGTGAAGCGGGGTGGGGAGACTGGGAACTGGCTAAGTGAGAGAAAGCAAATAATGAGAAGGGTGTCGGGTCTGAGCGCGGGCAGGGCTGGGAGGAGCGTGTCCTCAAACCCTAAGGCCACGGGGGGAGACGGGCTGACGGGTACATGCCTGAATGCTGCCGTCTGCTTGGGAGATCAAACCGATCAGTGAGCTGCTCTGTAAACACAGTGTCAGTTCTCCCTCTTTCCTCACTGTACCAGGGTAAAAGGTCAGGCTGGATTTATCAGCTGATTCCCAAAAAAAACACTAAGTGATTATGTTCCAACCAACCGCTTCATAATAACACACAGCAGGAATGGAGTAATAGACTGTCAAAGTACCTGAAACCCAGACTAACACTTAGACATGTTTAGTTTGTTCAGTGTTAGTATGCCACTGTTCATAATGAGAAACCCGGCTCCGAAAGAATTCTGCCAACAGGCTTGGCCCCAGGTCTTCACCTCAGGCAGGTTGGTAATAGATTTCCCCTCACTCCGGTGCTGTCTTCCTATTCAAACCTGAGGACCTGGGGCTTTCACAGATAAGACAGTTTGGAGGCACTAAGACTGGTGGTGCCTGTTTCACTCTCAATTCGGCCTCAATCTGCACTATAAACAGAACAATCATATATACTCCTGAGAACTGGCAGAAAGAAAGTATAAGTACTTTAATTTTTTTTTGATTTAACACAAGTGTCTCGGATGACAAAAACACACTGCAGTGAAAATATTTTTAAAAAATATTATTTAATTGAATGTCCCTTGTAGTGTAAATTTCAGCATAGTAGAATATATGGATCTGGAAATTCAGTCTCATGTCCTGAAAAAGAACTGTCGGGTCTTAGGAGGACATCACCAGTAAACTCAAGTGCGTCACCCTAAATCGTGACTGGTCCGAGATTTGCACCGCGCACTAGTAATGACAGTGGAATGCTTCTGCCCCTTTCATCCCTCCAGTCACAGCTCAATCACAGTCAAGCCACTTTTCCTCTGGCAGCCATATTTCTCAGTGGGATGATGCTTTTCATACAAATAAATTGCAATGAAGACAACGCGTCCAATGAAGAAGCTATATATCATCTCTGTCCACTTTAATTACAGTATGATATGGAGCGTAAGCCTTCGGTTTTATTCCTTGTCCTCTTTCCTGGCCGAGAGCATGGGTGGAGAGAAAGCTTCATGGAAATAAATCATTCCCTGCTGTCTTTCATTTCTGAGTGTCTGTGGCGTGAGCTTGCATCTGAGCCATGCAGAAATGAATTCAAGACAATGGCAATGGATTATAATCCAAAGAACAATCAATGCAGAAAATCCAATTACGTCCTGCTGTCAACAACCTGCTATAGAACATAGTAATGTAAGGTTAACCGTGGGCTGCTAATTGGTGTATCCTGATTAAAAGAATAGCTATTTCACTCCAATTTGTAAACTATGTGCTGATAACTGCAATAACGTATGCTTCCATAGATTCAGTGCTATTCTCAAGGGACTTAAACAGTATCTATTTCTAAACATTGAAAGGAAAAATACTAGACTAATTAATTGGTTGAGTGTTTATGCTAACTGATAACTGCAAGGCAATTGTTGCATTCATGCCAGGTTATACAGAACATGTTAGCGGTTGATACAATTAATAAATCCATGTACATCTATCCATAATTATGAAATTTTGTAAACAATCAGGACTAAGATCAGGAAACAAAAAATGAAACATTAAAATAATGAGGAGACGGCACATTTACAGTGGGGAATGCGATGACTGAGATTTTTCATCTGTTTTGTGATGCAGTTCATTATTTCTCTCTCCCACTCCTTACTTCTGCTTGCTCGTGGTTGGATTGAAGTAACAGAGTTGAATCCAGAGAGCTTGTGGTTGCCATGGTGCTCAGCTTGCAATTCTCTCCCCACACACTATACTGTAAAGACTTAAATTCAGCCTTAAATGCACCCCTTCCTCTGCATTAAGACTGTGGCTAATTAAAAGGATTATGTTTTGGATTTTAAAAGTCTCAACCGATGTGTTCACTGACATTCCTTGGGTGACAAACGACTGCTTTTGTAGGGTTATTTCAGTTCACTGCCTTATTTATGTGAGTGAGGAGCTGTGCCGTCGTCCAGTATGATTAATGACAGAAACAGGGTGTTTTAATATATATAAAAAAATACCCTCAAATGTCATGGGAGTGCTAACAAAGAATAGCTTTTTGGTTAGCCTGGGGGCTCCCAAATCTTTGCTTAACCTGACCACCCTGTGGTTTATGAGCTGTGCCTCAATAAAATGGTGAGCCTCTGACACTTCCAAAACTAACAACAGGCTGTAATGAAGTGGCTAGTTAACATAATATACTGTACATGTTAGAAAATACTTATTTCATTACTTTATGGTTCTACAGTATATTAAAACTATTCACTACAATTTAATATTCAAAAATGGACATGATCACAATGCAGCACAATTCACTTTTAGCTCATGTTTATTTTTAACACAGCTTTCAACATAAGCAGTAAATATATTATTGTATAATTAAACTCATTTTCATTTTATAATGCTATACATAATTTTATTTTCTAGGAATGATCTTTTCTAGTGTGCAGCCCACTATCTCAAATGAAACCCAGAATTATTTTGAAATTGTTTTTAAGGACTAAAGTCATTCTTAGATTTTATAAATGGATTGCCAAAATGCCACTGCTACCATTGTCAAATAAACTTTTGAAGCATAAAAACATTTAAACTATTTCACTCATTGTATTTGACAGCTGTCACACACAGATGTTCCTCTTTGATCTTCTTTGGTCTTTCCAGTTTGGACTAGGCTTCTGTCTCCTTAGTTTTGCATGACTTTGTCCCTGTCTGAGGGATATTTAAAGCCTCGCCAGGTTCATTTTTACTAGGATTACTTTCCATTTTTTAATCTATCTTGAATTATAAACTATGTGAATAATTAATATGGTGGTTACCAAATAACCAAGTCTGTGAGCCCACTGTTAGCAGCAGAAATTGTTATCTCCAAGTCAATGTTCATTCAACTGTTTCAAAAATGTTCCAGACTTGCAAATGTTACTTAACGTGTACCTGTTTTTAAGACCAAATAATGTAATGCTGTTATAGTAAGGCCTTTAACTGTAACTTAAAAAAAGATCCCCTCATGCTCCCTCATCGACCCCCAGGGACCTTGCACCCCAGTTTTGGCCAAGCCCATGCTTTGGAGTGCAGAGTGAATTGAAGTAACTGAACTATAAATCAAACATACTGGGTTAGCTATCTGGGTTAACAAGGACTTATACTTTTGCCAGACACCAGTCAGACCTACCTTTGCTTCTGATGTGGGTTCCAGGTAACACAGTCGATTTCCGAGTCCTTCCGCAGTCAGGCAGAACTTGCGATTTTCTTTCTGGATGCTCGCGACACACTGCAGCACCACTTCATCATCCTGTCAGATGACAAAAATTACATGTAGTCAGCGAGGCTGGAATACCTGACAAGATTCAACAGGACTTCCCCCATTTTAGGCCATGGAAAACCCTGTCTTGTAAAGCGCTGATTCTTAGCCACCCTCTGTTTCTGAGCCGATTATTCAGCTACAAGCCACTCTTTATTTCAGAGTCTAGACCTCTCCTGTCAGTTCCACTCACAGAGTGAGCGGCCTCGGAATTAAACTTCTCCGCCGTAGGTTAATGGGGAAGCTTCAGGCAAGAATGCATTACCTGTTACATCACGTCCTGCTCTTAATGCAGACATGTGTTTAAACTCTATCAGCTGTTCTTGAAGGATTGCTGTTCCATCAGTGCTCTCAAGAAACACCAGGGGTATGCGCGTAGGTTCACTGAGGTAGGCTTAAATCCAATGACTTGTGTAATTTCTGTCCAAAACAACTCAACCACAATCAGCTTACTCAGTTCTGACTCTTACAAACGTAAAGACAGTTCAATATGTATAAATGTATGCATAAAAATACACACTACATGGTATGTGGACACCTGACATCCAACATCTCATCCAAAATTATGGGGATTAATATGGAGTTGGTCCATCCTTGCTGCTATAACAATCTCCACTCTTCTGGGAGGGTTTTATGCCAGATGTTAGAGCATTTGCTGCAGGGATTTGCTTCTATTCAGCCAGAAGAGCATTAGTAATGACGGACACCGATCGGGCAATTAGGCCTGGCTGGCAGTTGGCTTTCCAATTTATCCCAAAGGTGTTGAACGGGGTTGAGGTCAGGGCTCTGTGTAGGCTAGTCAATTTACTTCACACCGTTCTCAACAAAACCATTTCTATAATATTGACCTCACTGTGTGCCTGGGGGCACTGTCATGCTGAAACAGGAAAGGGCCTTCCTCAAACTGTTCCACAAACATGACTGCTTTTCCGATGCATAAGCAGTTGATACAAGGTCTATGTATGTCATATTTACTAAATGGTCACAATGGGTCAAAATCGCTATTAGGATGCATTTTGTGGGGAATTCTCTGCATAAATAACGTACTGAAGCATGCATTAATTGTGTGAGAATTTTTTGAACTCCTGAAAGCAGGCAGTAATTTGCACTGATGTGACCTATAGCTAATACACAGGATGCCAGATAACTTTTTGATTGTAAATAGAACCAGTCTTGGTAAATCGGTGGTTAATGTGTTGGTATGTGCGACTGCAACAGAGCCGCCATATAGTTATATAACACAATATAACAGAGCCGAATGTTTTGCTCTGTGACTATTTCCTCAAGGGCCAGATTTACTAAGCCTTTGGCAAATAGTTTCAGGTCCAAATTTGAAGCGTTCTGCCCCAAAAGCATGTGTCTTATGCAAACAGAAATAGAAGATTACACAAATAATGAGTGGGGATGCTGTATTATAGGTGTAGCTGATTATGTTTATGTTTTAAGTTCACGCAATTAGCGAGGAACAATTTTTGCCTGAAATTTTTCTGCCTCTAAAGAGCAGGTGTAAATCAAGCCGCAAGCAAGACGGAAACACAGGTATAGCCCTTGAAGATGCACTGAGAGAATCTTTGTACACATGCAGCTATTTTTATGCACATACATCTGGCCCTAAGACATTAGAGATGGTATATGCATTTCATCTAAAAATGCAATTTGGCACTTTGTCCTTAGAAATGATGTTTTGTTATGTTAATTCTATTTTATGTGTAATCCTGAAAACACCAGAAAAACACAGTAAACATACCAGAATACAGACAAGCAAGTCAGTTCCAGATTATTTAACAACAGCAACAATCACAACAACAACAACAACAACAACAATAATAATCATCATCATCATTATCATCACCCTTTAAAAACAGCTCATTAATGACTTGGTTGCCTTAAACAGAATTACATGTTTATGTTTGGTAAACAGGTTAATTATAAAAGTAAAATATGTCATGATTTTCACTCACTTGATGAAAATAAAGCAACACCCATAAATCCCCTGACTGTCTGAAGTATGGTCACATCCCAATTTCAACAAAAATGTTTGAATGGGAAATCCTTTGGGCCTGCTGTTCACTGTTCAAACAATGTAAATGAAGCTGCAATAACTGATTGGATTGCTTAGTTATAAAAGGAAATAATGTTATAACTACAAGTGTGCTGAGTAGCTTTCATTAAGGAGAGCAGTTACACTTTGCTTAAGGGGGGTTATCTCACAGGGAAAAACAAAGTCAGCACTCTTTCCTTTCACTGTCCTGAAGATATAATTTAAAGACACACCGAGGAGCTTTGCATAATTAGTTATTTTGCTATTCCTCTGTTAGTTCTTTTAATAAAGCTCAAGTACAATTTGAATGGGACTGACAAATACGCAAAAGGAGGTGTTGTCCTTTATGATGTAGACCCTGCAGGCCAAATATCAGTACATTCTGAACAGTGTGAGTATTGGAGACAACTTAGGATAATGTGGGTCTTATTAAAAATAAATACGATGTATGTTCTCAAAACACCAACCCATTATCATAAATCATTATGACACCATAAATTTGTTGATCAATTTGAGAATATTTTGTCCATGTCAAACTTTAATATAAAGGGTAATGCACAATTTATTTAATTAGTTGAATTAGAGTTCTGGAAAACGTACCTATGGACAAATAAGTCCAAGACTCGCTTGTATCAGAGTGATGGCAAGAGCTAAAAATGGAGGCCAAAAGGAACTACCCAAGATCCAAAGCACCCCATTCATCTGAGATGGTGATGGGGGTGTCATGGCTTTGGATTTCATGGATGCCACAGGTACTGGCTCACATCTCTTTGTTGATGATATAACTGCTGATAGCAGCAGCAGAATTAATTCTGATGTGTACATAAGCATCTTATCTGCTCAGGTTCAGCCAAATACCTCCAGAGTACTGCTATATGCTATATACTACATACAAACACGATGCTAAAACAACAATGGAGTTTTTCAAAGCCAAAAACATGAAAATATTTGACTGGCCAAGACAGCCACCTGAACTGAATCCAACTGAACATGTGTTTCACATGCTGAAGAGAAAACGTAAGGCAACTGGCCCCCAAAACAAGCAGGAGCTGAAGATGGCTGCAGTACAAGCCAGGCAAACCATCACCAGAGAAGATACTTAGCACCTGGTGATGTCTATTGGCCACAGACTTCAAGCAGTCATTGCATGCAAAGGATATGCAACAAATTACTAAACATGAAGTATTTAATTTGCAATGTCCCAAACATTCAAACATTATGGTCTCAAAATGGTGTGTGGGTGGGGTAATATGTATAAAAGTGCTGTAATTTCTACATGGAAACCAAAATACATTTAAAAATATGTCTTTGTCCCAAACATTATGGAGCATGCATATATATATATATATATATATATATATATATATATATCCTGTATACGCAAACAGGGCGTCTGACTGTAAACAGGCATAGGATGTTCACCATCGTGCACGTACTGAGAGCTCTTTCACTGCAACCAAGCATCTCATTTTCAAACACTGAAGATAAATATCCTGCTTAAATCATGCTGACTCCTGGGACAGCCAACACCATAAGGAATGAGGCAATTCTGTGACTTATGCATCTTGCTGATACAGCTACACTGATCATACCTATAGCATCGCCATTGATATACTGAATGGTTTTAAGGATAGAATCTTGTTTAGCATTATACTGCACATCAGTTTGTAGAGAAATACGTGAGTTTGTAATCCACTGAACTCTAGAAAGAGAGAGGGAAACAGATATTCTCTGTGGACAAAAATAAAAAAGTCTTAATTAGTATATACAACATCCATCAGTTTTAAGCCTAGATAAATATTTCTTGTGTGGGCTCACAAGAAGACCTGAAGCTGTTGTATAACCCATGGTGTTTATCTAAAGAGATCTGTAGGCTTTTTCTAATAATGTATCAGTTTACCCAAGAAATATTTTGATTATTTTATTCCCACTTAATTTTGATTCGGGTTTCATGCACGTACCATCAATCACACTTGAAGAAATAACTATATGTTTTATAATAATCTGGATCACTCACTTCACATGCAAATTTGACAACCTGCAATCGTTGCTGAATTCTAAACTCTTAATTTGACCAATAATCTAAGAATTATTGGGTAAATTTAAATGAATTACCTATCTTTTTAAATAGTGATTCCAAATTATGCTTACTTCAATGCATAATAAGTACTGCTGTAATTTTTTGTTTAAAACATAAATTACAAACTACAACACCAGAATTGTGAAAAGCAAAAAAATAAAATAGAAATGATGATGAAGCAAAACATATAAAATATAATACAAGGTTCAATGGTTCTTTTAAATTTAAGACAAATCCTTTATGGGATAAATCTGCCCTATGTTGTCCACCCTAGCTGTATTCAATATAAATCCTTTTTATAAGAGATTCATTGATTATTATAAATGACAAAAGCTGAAGCATATGGAAATAAGAAAGGAAGCAAAAATGTCTTATTTTAACTGCTGTGATTCAGCTGTTTGTCGCCCATAGCCCACTGCTTCGAAAAAAGCAGAGGAGGACGTCAGCTCTCCAAACAGAATTTGATATACAGCAACACAGGTCTCTTTGCTCTCACTTTTGAGTTTATTCCATGGGATCACAAATATAAAAAAGACAGCATCATTCAAGCATGTGACCTTGTCAACAGCAATGTCTGTAACGTTACAACAATGGGAAAATAAGGGCAGATGTTTTAACACAGATGGGTATTCATTGTAAACATAAAAGGTGTAGCCAGTTCTTTTTGATGGGACTGAGGAACCAATGCTGCAATACTTTTCGCAAAAATACTTTCTCTAAGACATTCATGAGCAGATATGGCCATAATTCATAGAGCTGGGAATTCAATTGGGACTGGGAGTCAAATTTAAAACTCTGATGCAGCATTTTCTCTATCCTAAGGCAAATGAATCTAAATTCCCTCATTCTCTATGTACAAACAATATCCCTTGAGCTTGTACTTAATGGCAGCACTTCTGTTAAGGGATTGCAAATAAATATGTAAATTATTAATTAGGCAATCCATCACTTCTGAGTGATGTATTTCCTCTTAACATGTTAATAAATTGAAACTCAACATGTGGTTAATAATGTGCAACTAACCGTTACCCATTTTAGCATTAAAAGGGGGGACGTATTGCACTAATAGTGTTGAGAAAGGCATTCTGCTCGGCAATGCCTGGCTGTAAGTGCAGTGCAAGTCAAGTTTTCCTTTGGCCAGGCAGTTATTGCCATGATCCTCATACTGCTACAGTAAAAATCTGTGCACAAGCACTTTGCAAAATCTGTGTCATTCCCTAAATTTGGTAATTGCATTGATTTACAGGGGGGGATTGCTTAGGTTGATTTTATTCATTTTCCATGGGCCAGAATGTGCTGATCCTGCTCCAAAATGAGAGAGGCTGCTTTTATGGCACAATAGGAAGCTGCATTATTAAATATGAAGAGATTCTGGGAGAGAACAGGAGTTCCACACTTTGCAAGAGGGCAACATACCTTTACACTGCTGCATGAATTTAAATGAGACCCGGCTCCAGGGAGGTCTCGGCCTACCCTAATGTGTTCAAACACCGAAACCTCTAATAAAACACAACATTAATCATTCATATTAAGGGAATTATTAAATTCTTTGTGCTAATATGTCACTTTGGATAAAGAGAATAATGCTGATCAATCAATTTCTCATTCATTGCTCTGATTTATAGGGAGTTTTACTATGTAGGCAGGTACAGCCTGTTGTATACTACATTACCACCATGAAGGCAAAGGCTATTGGAAACAAAATTAAAATCAGCAAGGATCAATAATATGGAAATCAGACAAAATTCTGCAAGCACAAAGGACTGTATCAACATCATGCTGTCAACTGCTGACTTAATACCCCATGGAGCCTCTGGATCCTTCTCATTGGTGCCATATGAGAGAAATATTGATTTGTGTTTCCCTCATTTTCTTGGCTGTCTGCTTGGCTAGCTCAGAAGCCACATTAATCAGAACCAGCAGTTGCCATGATTTGGCCTAGAGCCCCCTCTCTCAGCGCGGCATTAATACATTAATACAGCAAAAACCTCCAGCCCTGAAACTACCTCACAATGCAAGCTGTACCTGGCCCTTAACTACCATCCATTGTTAAAGCATGGGCTTACAATGGATCTCAAATGCTGGCACAATGCTCGTTGGTGTATTTTCCAACTGGTGTAAGATTAATCACCAACTGTTCAAACCTACAGTTCTACCATTTCTGAAATTCTTTAATGTGGGATTGCACAGCTAATTGAATTACACCAACCAACTTTACACCCAAACCATTCCAGTGAATGCAAATAAGGATGCAAACTCGTCTGACCTTGCGCACCATATGGCCTCATGGGTACACTGTCATGCCCCCCCAGTCTGAAATCCCTCCTGAACGACTCCAAGAACCCAGGACACAATCCTGATATAACAACCATACATTTTATTGAATGGAAAGGGTCTCAACACACTGATGACAGTGCTACTACGGGATTAGTTTGTACATGCATGCATCAATTGCATACGTGCAGGTAATTATTTTTGTCTAACTACTTGAAATGATCGAAATATCTTTCACAGGCTCAGGAAAATATTTCTGCAGCTGGACTGCTGAAAGGTGCGGTCCAAGAGTCCCAAATGGAAGTTGAGCCCAAACCCAAAATTCTCCACCCTGCTCCGCCCTCCACTCCAGGACCCCCACCCCAAAATACAGTTCAGTTTACCGGCCCCTTTACTACCTTGTGCTCATCAGGGCACATAAACAGTGCAGGCAGGGGGTATGACGACTCCTGGCAGCCAACTTTACGATGAAAGTCCCACACAGGCCTAGTGGCTAACTTGACTCCCCAAGGAGAGGAAGGAGAGCCTCTGTTGCTGTTGGCTAGCAGCCCCATTCCCCTGGAAGCATGACTTCCTCTCCTTGCCCTAGACCAGGTGTGTGATCCCAGGGATGTTGATTTCCCAGGGGTGGAGTAGCACACCCACTGAGCAGTCTCCTGGGGGCACTAAGTGAAACTGGCTTCTGAAAGAAGACCTCAGGCTTCAGAATGAGCGCTCCCTGAAAGCAAGAGAGATGTCTAGAGACAGATGTGAACACAAAGCAGGATCCTCGTCTTAGTTTTTCCTTTTTCATGACAAGGTCTCCACTTCCTTTCTTTATCCATAAATCTTACTGGTAGAGATACATGTCACCATTATAATGAATGATGGATGATAATCAAAACAGACAGCATGAAAGTAAGACTTAACTATATACTTTATAAAGACTTGCTTCATCTAAGCAATCTCAGGTTTCTCTTTCAGTTTTGTAACACCATGATATCTAAAAATAAGTTTCCAAATATGCGTTGACTTAATATTAGGCAACATTTTATGGATTTTTCATAATTTTCAAGTCCCAATATGAACAGACCCCTTAAAATAAGGGTACAGCTATCTGTCACGGAAATTGTGCATTGATTCATTTATTTAATTGCAAAATATACATATATATATACTGTATGTATATATTTTTTTAATATGCCATGCTCATTAAAATTTATAAAACCTTTTTCAACAAGCAATTCAGCACTTCATTGTTTTACTTAAGGAGACATTTTATCCGTTACAGCAGATATAAGCTAGCCTTGAGACAAACATGACAAGCACTGTTTGTCTTGGTAATTCGATGTGATCTCCTGAACATCAACCCAAGTCTGTATTGCATAACAGTCGGAAGTTCAATCAAGCAGCAATCCTCCTAAATATCTGAGTTTCATCAACTCAAAGCTTTAAAAGGTGGAACTAAATCTTGCCTTCTTCTCTTACTATAACCGAAGAGGTTCAGTTATAGTAAGATGCTTTTCTTCAGACAAACCTTTCCCCTGACTGAGAGATTTACGCGTGTAAAGCCTCCTACCAATCTAAGATGTACCTCATCTACATACAGTAAAAGCAAGCCATCGACTCAAACCACAGTGCTTCATATTTAAGAGGGAGATTTTTTCACTCTATAATTTGCATCCATGCCAAGGAATCTGGTGAATCTGCTGCAAAGCGATCTGGGGGAACTATCTGCTAGTTGGCTAAACGGTGGCATCACATGCTATGTATAGTGCTGGGGAATGGAGTGGCTCTTCCCCCTTTACCCTGGGGCAGCAATCTGAGCAAGGCACATGGTGTCCTTCCCCTTCCAGAACCACCCCCCACCGCCCCCAATCCCCACATAAACCCTTCCAGGCCTGTTGCCCCCTAGTGGTGCTCAGAACCCCCATCGCCGGCCCTGTCAGTCTCCTGAACACAACATTCCAACATCTGGTTGAGTGGCAACATACCTTCTCATCTCTGAACACAAAACAAAACAGTGTTAGGCCTCCGCGTGGGGCTTCTCTTCTGTGTTCCGTCTATTCGAAAGCTTTAGAGACAAGAGCAGGTGTCCCGCAACAAGTGTTCAGCAGTAACCTGAGACGCCCCCCCCGAGACATCCCAGAGCCCTGCAGGGCCAAACTAACGAAAACACAGATGGGAATTGCGAAAAGGTGCACATACGGGACAGGCACGTACCTTAGCTGTATGCAGGAGATCCAATGGATAACCTACCCTTAGAAAATATGCCCCTGAACAGAAGCATTTATTAATGTAAAACTATTTCTGTCAGCATTTACACTTTAGTGTTACATGTCAAAAATATTTTCTGTATAGCATTGCAGGTCTTATAAACGTCAGACAAGGTGATAAGTGTTATTTTCAAACTATCGAGTTAGGTTTTTATTTTTCAGGGGAGCCCAAAGGGTGAAGTCACGCACCAACCAAATATATCCCTACAAAAATCACACTGTCAAACTGCCTGCATTGTTAATAGCACACATGCTAACCATTCATTAAAGATAAATTTAATTAAATATGAAGCATTAAATCTAATGGCAACTGTCCTCATCTAAATGTGGATCTTCCAAACCCTGATGCACGCAGGAATGATTCAGAAAGAAAGAAGGAAAGAAAGAAAGAGCACCAGGTTTTAGTTCTAGGCAGGGCTTAGCACCTGTGACTCACTGGCGCTAATGTTCAGCAGCACCGCAGTGGTGAGGAAGCCGGCTGATGAGCAAGCTGCCTGAGCACCAGCCCTGCGTTCCCACTCCCTGGAGTGACACGATAAATTAATCTCTACATCCATTACACATTTCAGGCTGCTTTAAACCTGTCGCTAACGGCACGGAATCCGACAGCTTTATGATGTGATGTTGAATGTATGCGCGTGTGCGCACGCGTGTGCATGTGTGTGTGCATACGTATGCAAGGCAGGTCTAAGCCATAAAACACTAGCGTTATCGGCGAGGGTCCTCTTTTGTAAATCACCACTTCTGCTCATGATGTTTATTTCCCTGTCCGGTAATGGGACTGATATGGAGAACAATGCTGGCAGGGTTTTCAGGAGCCTTTCCTGTATCATTTTATGACCAGAATGTTGGCTCAGTTATATCTCTGATATAATCTTACTTTCTCCGTACTTTCCAGCAGTCCTTTGTGAAAGGTACTTGTACTTCTTAAGGCAGAGTATCTGCAAAATGCATATCATCACTACAGAAATGCCTGCACTACAGTACCATGTGTTGCTGATGTGGAAAATTGTGTCACTGCTGAATATCGGGTGATGGAAGTTCAGAGGTCACCAGGATGAAGCGGGCATCGCCATTCACATCTCAGGTTTTATGAAACTACAGTCTGTTATCCTTGTCAAGGTTTAGACAGCAATCTGTCTAGTATCCACATAAATCAAACCAGTAATCCATACTCCACTGTGAACAGTCCATACTTTTCAACAGTGTTTGAAATAGTAGTGGTACCGATTTGAGTGACGGATAGGAGTGACCATTTCTGGTTGTGGTTCACAGGGGGGAAATCTGAGGCAGTAGGCAATTCATTTCCAAAAGGCCTTGTCAGTAATGTGAACTGCCTACTAATCACTCTAAAATGGCTTTCTTACAATGTAAGACTGTCATAAAATCTCCACTGTCCACTTTTAAATGAACTGATTCCACTTCAAATCACAAAACAACAAAAAGCACAGTCTCTGCCTGTCATGAAGTAGACTTCCACCACAGCTGCATGATGGGAAAACAAGAAACAGCTTGCTTATTTCCCTTAGCCAAGACTGATTTACCATGGGAGACACTTTGGAAACCAAACAGAGGAGGAAAACAGCTATGTTAACAGGCACCTGCTAAGAGAAGGACATATTCAGCGACAAACACTTTGAACGTCCTGCGGGAGGGAAATGCAAATTGGCGCTGTCATACCCACTTATCTGCAGGCCCCCAGCAGAGCTGGGCAATGACCGGTGAACCTTCTATCCTCCTCAAGTATGCCAATAAAAACTCCAAACTATCTCCCACCTCTAGTTGAACTTGTTACTAATCGTGCGAGAAGGGTCGTACAGTAATAGGGATGGCTGTGCAAAACCTGGCAAGCCACCTGTTGTTTTACGGGCTACTCGACAGAGCCTGCTGATCCTCTTTCAGATCATATTGCACTGAGCTAACGAGAATGATCTCTGTACCCCAAGCACGGTTAGCCTTGTCTACTGTGTGACGATGTGGTACAAGTGACGTTGTCTCCTATGCTATCCACACATTTTTTAAAGAGCCAAGCCTAGTTTCTGGGGCTGTAAACTACGAGAGCTCACTGCTTTCCACCTGAGTAAAGAGCTGAAAAGACCCAGGAAGTTCCTTAAGGTAAACATAGGCTAGATGCCCACAGTCAGAGCACCCATTTCTAGTTTATAGAGAACTGCGGGTGGCATTAACCGAACTGATTGAAGCATTGTGTATAAAAGATAATGGCTGAATCGCCTCATAACTGACTTCACAGCTCAGTTTTGCAGATGCTGCGTAAAAACTCGCCTTGCCTGTTTCAGCTGAGGAGCTACCACTAACAATCAAACTGTGTGCCAGTGTCTCAGTCTTAGGGAAAGGCGGATGGCCTGCTGCGTTTCAATTTCTTGTGCCGAGAATGCCCATCTGCTCAGGCGGAGTCCAGAAAGCCACACATTTTAATTCAAGTCTTACTTTTTTACGAAAGGCAGACGTGTGCAGAATTCACTGCAGACACCAGACAAGTGCTTGGGATATTGGTTCAGCTTAAAAAAGCTTGTTATCCAGAGTAATTACTTCTCTCAATTCAACCAATTATGGTCTCCTCAGCAATAAATGTTTATCACTAACTTCATGTAAGGGACACTGAATTCATATACGATATATTAAATATTCAATAACATATGCAATAACAAATTTACCAGACAGCCTTCACAAATTTCTCTGTATGTCTTATCTGCCTGTGCCAGAAGTTCTTCCTTTCCAAGGAAAGAGACTGTGATCCTGCAAATTATATACAGCCATGCTGCCCATCTCTTTGTGAGAGACAGGCAGAATACCTCACAGTGAGGGTATCCTGTGAACCAGAACTGATCCGCCACTTTGTCAAACGTAATTTGAGGTGAGAATGTCAGAAATGCCAGCTCTGTGCTTTTCGCAGTCCACAGCACTCTGCATTCAGAAGAGAAAAACCACGTAGGTTATATCGATCAATAAGGTGATTTTGGAGTCAGATCTCAGAAAACAGGTGCAAAGTTAAAGGCTTTTAATGGAATTTCCTCAAGAGCAAATAAACAAAGTAATATTGTGCAGCTAAACACAGCCTTATGGTACTGTATTTCCCTGTATTACAAATCTGGAGTGCACAAATGTCCCATACAAGCACATAAAAGAAGGGGCACGGGCTGTGTAAGAGAGACGCAGTAGCCTAGCAGCCCTAACAGTAATACATAACAGAACAGCAGCACCCCACACTTCAAAGCTTCTGTTTGACAGGCCCTGTCCTGAGAGCTAAACTGGCCAATCAGATGTTGCCTCTGCTCCGCTCTGCTCCCTGTCTCCAAGACAAATGTAATTGAACCCGGGGTCCTCAGGTGCAGCCCGGTGTCTTAATTAGGGGGCCGCGCTCTCCATTAAAAAGGTGCAGGAGCAGAGGTGGCGAGGCCTGATTACATATGAAGGCCCAAGATCCCTTTATGTCAAAGCTTATCAGTGTCACGGCTGTATATTACGACAATCAGGGCTCAGCACTTCCTAGCCCGGCTTCCATTTGCTGCGGTGGCAGAAAAATACATTGTTTTATTACACACATCATTGACTCCGCTGCAACGAGCCCAAATAAAAACGCAGATATCTCTGAGTCTGCGGCTCATGACCAGGGGACAACACAGCGGCCGTTAAAGAAGCATGAATCTTTTATGAGGTGAAGAACGGCAGTGTCGCAAATATTGGACTTCGGGTTTAGCGGCTGACAGAAAGTAGAATCCCCGACAAACAGTAATTAACCCAGCGCGCGCGTGTTCTGATACTGTCTGCGAGTGTAATTGGGAAATGCACAGAGCAAGTAAAGTCACTGCATCAGTGAGCAGCAGAATCAATGCTAAATTCGAGATGAATTAACCTGCATTTCCAGTACTACGAAATCTCAGATTTTGGAGGCTCGTTGTGAAAACAAAAATAAAACAACAATGTCAGTGGGAATAGGAGAGTGTTTCAAACTGCAGAGATATCGTTTCTACTTTCGCAGTTCTTTAAAAAGAAAAAAAAACTTAAGATTGCAGTTACGCCATCCTTGTAAATACAATTCAGGCCTGTGCTGTTTCTTAAATTGGAAACTTAAATATCTAATGTCATGAATGTAGTGCATCGAATGCTCTTTAGTAATGAAAGGGGGAATACATACTGTCATCAGTGAGTTTTGTAAAAAGGCACGCAATATTACCATGCAGCGATTTTAAGTACCACACCAGTAAAAACAAAAAATGTCCTCTGAGCAAATGTAAGTAGTGCAGGAGTTCAGGGATTAGACCTGCAGAATGACTACCTGATCAAAAATAGCTTTATTTTGCCTCAGAGACGCATCAGTACCCAGTGTGCTTAGAAGGGGAGTTCTGTTAACTTCAGACACAATACTGCTGATGCAAAGCAGAGGCAGGTACGGGAAGTGTGTCAACACTTGTACTGCATGAAGTGGAGGTAAATTATACTTTGCTTCATTGCTTTACCTACTTTAGCTAAATCTAGAAAAATGTTGGTTTACTTAAAAATGCAATCTGCTCCAGGTGCATTTGCCGGCTTTTGTGTCTACATAGTACGTGTAACTGGACAGAGCACAGCTATGTAGTGGATAAAAGGATAAAAAGAATTTCTGCTACTACATAAAAAGGACTGCAGTTACTACATTACCGCTCCAAAGAGACCAAGAGACCCACAGTGAAATAAAAGGGAGAAGAAATTGCTTTCTGGAACAACACTACCTGGGCTGCTGTTAATTTTATGAGCAGTGCTGTTCTTTTTCAGTCGGCGTTTGGCGGTTACGCACTGCTCCTCCTGTTAGGTCATGAGCGGCATGGCCCAATTTTTGAAAGCGGCTCATACCGCAGCATGGGGGAAACACAGAGCTCTTCAAAGAAACGACGATGCTCCTCGAGTAAAAGTGAATTCACGGGGTCAATGTCGAGGAATCCTGTAAATTGGATTCACCCAACGCTTGCATTTTTACTGCCCCAAAGTCACTTTCCATGCAATGGTGGCCAGGACAAGCCGAGGAGTCTGGGAACGCAGACCACCCTCCCCCGCCCCATCCTGCGACATGCAGCATGGCATTGTGGGCCACTGTGGAGGCTGGAACAGGTTCTGGCACTTGAGAATGTAACTCCAATACTCAGCTCTAGCAGACACAGGTAGAACATGGCAGAAAGCATCATGCCCGCTATGGAATTAAAATGTTCGGCAGTCCTCCATAAATGAGGTGCGTCAGCTCATTCTGCAGCCCTCCAACAGGCCACGCTTTCCCAGCATAAGCAATAATACTGATTCCTCTCCAGCTCATACAATAAATCCACATCCTGAGGCACTGCTTGTGATTGCTTCACTTCGATAGCAAGTTAGCTCTAACAGCAAAAGAACCTCTTTTACGCCCTTGTGTATGTGGGAGTGTGTGGTTTACGGAATTAAATTCTTTTATTTTGTTGCAACATTACATTTTTTCCCCTTAAAATCAGTCTCCCCCAACTACTATAATTAAAATATGCATTAGTGTAGCTGAACATTAATGATGCCTGACAGTAATGTCACAGTACATAGTGTAACAATCCAGATCACAACTTTTTTTGGTTCCATGAAAAATGTGGGCAAATTCCCATTTGCCCTGAGAGAATTTCTGTTCCACTGAAACATTTTGGATCATATTCCCCCTTGGCCAAAATATTGCTCCTACATTTCCACAGGAGCGATTTACATCAAAAAACCTGACAAGAAAACTCATACAAAGACATCGTGTCACCATTGATATGAAGAGTCAGAACATCAATGTTAAAAACAGGACACCAATGTTCAAATAGACAGCGAGAAAAACACTAGAGCAGTGTTTTTCAACCCTAGTCCTGGGGATCCACTGCCCTGCATGTTTTGGATGCCTCCCTGCTCCAACACAACTGATTCAAATGAATGGGTCATTATCAGGCTTCTGCAGAGCTTGATGACGACCCATTCATTTGAATCGGGTGTGTGGAGCAGGGAGACATCTAAAACATGCAGGGCAGTGGGTCCCCAGGACCAGGGTTGAAAAACAATGCACTAGAGGATTCACACACATAAATCTGCTATCTTTTATTGCATTATTAAATAGACAAATCACTGCCAAAAGAAGCATCACTGTAGTGAGCACAAGAGCCTTAATGGCGTGTGCAGAACAGGGGCCCACCAATGCATCCTGTAAAAATGACAGGCACAAGCACCATTAGAATTCACAGGGAACAATAATTAGCAGTTTTCAGAAATAGTCCCAGCAATTTATTTCTAACTTTTGTCAATAGATAAAATATGTTTTCGGTTAATTTATGCATGATAGCTCCTGCAATGTTTAATGGTGATAGAACACACAGTCACAAATTGTTCTCCATAAATACTACGTATAAATATATTTTTTTGTATATATTTTTTTTACTCACAGTAATATGTCTTACATTTCAATTGAATGACTAAATTTATATAAATAAAAACTCATATCGGACTGAAATACCAATCAACCAGCACTGAAACGGGCATACCACTGAAATCAGTCTTCAAGGAATTTCTTAATTTAGAGACTGGATCAATACCTCATTAAAGCACCCAGCAGCCCAGCTCAAATTGTGGCGCAGGCTTAATTCCCTCTGTAAGTTCTCAGTCACTAGCCTTCCTCGGGGAGAACAGGAAGGGATCATTCTGCTGACATTTCCTGTTCAATTTAGCCTTCTGCCTTTAAAAGAAAAACTTGGCTTAAACTTCAGTGTTTGTAATGTAATCATATTGATGACATCATGAAAGAGAAAAGGCAATTTAGCTAACTTTTCTTTGCAAATAAACACTAAAAATCTCAGCAACCTCTTTCATCGTGCTGGAATATTATTATCACTTTCATCGAACACTTTAAATCTAGAGTTGTTAGCTTCAAACTTGCAGATTTACCTAATTACGGGTTTCAAGCTACAGAAACCACAATATATGCCACAATATGCAATACAAAGTTAAATAAATCAAGTACAAAAAGAAATACAATAAATAAAAATACCATAAAAATACAGTTCTATTGAAACTGTGAAGCTGAGGTTCTCTGGGAGAGTGGGAAGAGCTATAAAATGAGTGCTATATAGGCTGGTCAGATTGTTTGATGTTTCTACAGATTTTGTCTGACACAGCAGTACTCATTACAAAAGCTAATCACACCTGAAAGCTACAGCTGTACAGTCCCATGCAAAACTACTATACAGCTGCAATGTGATTTGTCACTATAAAAGTGTTCTCTTTAATTTCCAAAGCTATATCAGATTTTAAACCTTGGACGTGTGCTTCATTCCACTCGTACTGATTTCAGACAAAACTGAGTCTGATCAGAAAGTCTAAACCAATGCAGATCTGCAGCCAGCGTAGACTAAGTGAGATCTGAGTTCAGACAATAATTTACCAAACTGCATGAACACAGGTCTCACAGTTTTCCACAGATTCCACAGTGATCCAGAAGGAGATAATTTTATTGAGAACATAATGGACTAGTCATCCAGTCATCACTAGATGAATAGCGATGACTGGTGTTTTTCAACCCCACAATCTACTCTTAAGGTGAAACTAGTCGTTGCAGAAGAAACTGCAAATCATCCCCCCAGCTGCCACATTGATCAAGGGGGTCTCTGGCCCTGCGGTCCGGCAAGAGCCATCAGGTCACAATGGACAGTTTCAAACACCTGGGACTGATGGATCCATGGAGGAAATGAGTCACGGCGAGGCCCTGCAGAGAGGAGTGCGTGGGAGCGGAGACCAGGCAGCCGCCACCTCGCTAGCATTGAAGGAAGGCAGCGCGAGACGAGATGGGTGCTCACCACAAGGTGACCTCTGTTGGGACCCACCGCCTACGTGAGCTGCCCTGATGGACGGTGAGGTCCTAATTAATATCAGCTCCCTCCGCGCTGACAGCTCACCGGTGCGCAGAGCGGAAGTGCGCCTCTGTAAAAGCTAGCATTCCCCGGCTCTGCCAGTAAGGATTAATCACATTTAAATGTCGCCCTTTCCACCACTGCCGTCCGCCCACTGCCTCACGCTAGAAGCAGAGCCTTTGATTTTGAGCTGTCTGTTGCAGCGGTGTATCTTCCTGTGATGGAAGCTCTACTCAGCTTTACTCATTCAGATTTACAGGTGATCAAACTGCGGATCATGCACTGCAGAATCAGACGCCTCCCTTATCTGAGGCAAAAAACAACAAAATCAAACTGGCAAATAAATTGAGGCCAAGAAGTGGGGCAACTGGTCTTTCAGCGATGATGGCTCTGTGGCCCCCGGGGTCAGTCCATTCCCCAGAGGCAGTGATTGAAGACCCTTCTTAATCACCGGTGCAGAAATTAGAAGGCTGGTGTACGAAGCTGGCGAAGTTGAGAAAGTGTAGAAGGCGCCCGACTGCACTGGCACAGCTGGCTGCTTTCCATCTGGGCGTCGCATCACACCTCCCTACCCAAACCGCTCCTGGACACCAGCACTCATGCCCCCAGGACATAATTTCAGACCAGGTCCTGAATTTTATTATGCTACACTTCCACATCTGCCAGGAGAAACATTTCAAAACATGCCACACTGATCAAGTTCATTTATAAACACACTGATATACTTTGCCAATAGATTGGTATTTTAAATCATCTTGTCTGCCCGTACACAGAGGTGGAGTTGATTAGCTTTAAATTACATTTTCCAGAACTTTAAAAAATCCACCATGGCTCTCCTCAGGTACCTGTTTGAGAATATGGCGATAGAGTTTTGTGCTTGTGCAACACAGAAAGAGCTTCTGACAGAAGGCCTTCACGTCTTCCCCCGTTCCCCTCAGTATCCCGTATGAAATGAGAAGCTGTTGACTGCAGAGTATTAGCACTTACATTTCTCTTCCTGCAGCATCAAATTGCCCATGGCACTAAAATCCCTCCTATCTCCTGGGTTTACAGTAACACCGAGACTAGGGTCATTTCTCTCTGTTCTCAGGGGAAATAACTTCATTTAGCTGTTAGAGATACAAAGCAATAATGCTGCCTGCGCTCCCACTTATTAAAGGCTTTTGTAACAACACACGCAGCCTACAGATTGTTCCAACAATTACAGCTCGCTGACAACAAAGCATGTCACAAAAAAAAGACACGAGGCATCAATTAGAAATAAATGAATGGCGGATCCTTGAGTCCAGCCTGTGTAACGTGCGTGTGCATGAGAGAGGCAGGTGGGGAGCAGTTCAGAATCAGAGTGATGAATAATTGCTATGCGGAGCCACGTCTGGACCAGTCCGGCTCTACGCCTCCTCCAGACAGGCGTTCACACGTCACGCACACCCCGAACACTACCCCCCCCCCCCCCCCCCACCAACTACAATCATCCAGTCAGCTGCCGCCTCGTGTGGACAGACCCAACACGCTGCTCAGCTTTAAAGGCACAATGCCTTTTGCACTCCCACCGGCTGACAAGCTGAATCATCGAGCCTCCAGCAACTGGAAGAATTGTATTCTTTCAACAACACAGCACAACACACTGTGGGACACGTGTGAGTCCCATCTCAATAACCTGGAAAGAGGGAGTACAGAAATGTTCAGGGCTGTTACAGGTTCTTTTAATATTATCATACTTTGTGGGTAGAAAGTGTTTTCATTAGTCCGGAATAGAATATTTCCCAGTGTCGGTGTCAAAATGCCATGCCAGACCTGGTGGTATACAAGCTGATGAAATTGTCTGTATATGCGTCAATATCAAGGGACAGCCTGCAGACGCTGTGGAAGCCTCAGATTTTTAAAAGCTAATTTTAAACCTTGGAGCTGTCTCCTGGAATGCAAGAGGCTTCCAGAAGGACATAAGCTCCAAATAAGCCCACTGCTAGTGAGCAAGTGCCTTCTGGATCACCTGGTTTTAAAGGAGCAGTTTGCACCAGTACCTTTGCTCCCTTTCCATTGTCACCTGTTGCACATCGCAAGAGCACGGCGCAAGGCGGCATTCTCTACTGGAAGAGGACACAGCCGAAGGCACTGATGAGGTCTCTAACCCTTTAAGTGCACATCTAAAAGGTAAAATTATGCTCATGTTGAAAACTGGATTCAGTACGATTCCGATGCCTTGCTACATCTCGCCCATTTATTCCTAATGGCTCTTAAAAGGAACAGTGGTGCAATGAAACTGGGACAAGTAGCACAAAAATACAATCAGCAACATGATGTGATGTGGGGGGTGTGCGTGGGGGGGGGGGTCTAATAGCCATGACTCAGCCTTGCACTTTAGAGGTGACTGATGTTTCACAGGTCATGCACTCAGTCCATTAGTTTTCACATTGCTTGTTTGTGGAATGCATTAGTTTTCATTCTATGGCTGCACACGCATAAGAAGAGCAATCCCAAGGCCGGGACAAGCACATTGGAAAACATTTACTTTACCTGCATATCAGGCTCTCGTATTTATAGAGCGCTGTCGCGTACTACGTTACAGCCATAATTCAGAGGGCGACACAAAACTGAAGTGCCTGAGGTCAGGAGGGAAGCGCGATGCGAGACAAGTGCTGCTCGTGAGAAAACCTGATCAGTCTGTACACATGCATGTCACGCTTTGGAGTTGGGGGGGGGGGGTGTGTGTGGGGGTGAGGGTGTCAGAAGGGGGGCCTCTGGGGGGAGAGTGGCAGGTGACGGGAAAAACAGATTGGATGCTATCACTGCAGGCATCGCATTTGAAACATTATAAATTCTATAAATACAGGCGAATAAAAAAAGTCAGGTAAGAAAGCCTGAATACATTTCACCACATTCCATCGCAGGCCCTCAGTCAACAAGCACTCGACCAAGTTTCTCTCGCGTTGTCATTGAGAAAGAGTCCGTTTCACTGCCAGCTTTCACACCTTTACACATCAACCACGAGGTGAGAAAAAGCAATATATGGCAAGCCTGCCAAGCTTATAGATTGATCTGCTACAGCATGACTTCAAACTGTCCGTCATTCACAAATGCAACTGACTGCATTTCAGTAAAAACTGAAATAATACTGAAATTGTAATGACAGGAGGCCCCTCTTCTTGGCATGCATGCATGCCTGACTTGCATAAGGCTGGCTAGAATGGTCCGAGGAATCGTAGGCTAGACGAGGGCTAAATTTGGAATGAATTTCAACTCTGCTCATATAAAACAGACATATGAAAGACCTAAGCAAGAAGAAAGTACAAATTAATCTCCTAATAATCGCGAAATTATCAAAAATTACGTGCAATTTATTCATGGAAATTATTTTTTCTAGTAAACCATAAAAATGCAGAACATAGAGTTCATAGGGTATTCCAAATTCTGAATGTAAAACTGTACAACCTGCTTCCATACCCGAAATTTGAACGTCCTATTTTGTTATAAAATAGGACCCCTGTATCCTGAACAGGGCATCAGCAGCGAATGGCCCATCGGAATGCACCCACTACCCTCTCTGTTTGGACTGGCACCATGACCAGGTTGTGCACTTCATCATGAAAGAAAGGGCGCACAGCTTCCATTCACCTCACACAGACAGGTAAACAAATACATGGCTAAGCTATTCTGGAAGGGGAGCCTTCTCATTGAAAATTACACACTAATATCCATGCTGCTCACATGGACCAGTGTTATTAATTAATTTGAAATGCACAATGTTTGCATGAACAACTGCCAGACATGATTGTGTTTTATTACGCACAAGCTATGCAGTAAACCCCATAACAGAACTATAATAAAATCACACAGAGAAATTGCGCATTAAAACATATCCCAGTGCACTAATCAAATTACATTTAAGTAATATGTGAAGATATCTGAAAAAGTGTGACTAACAGATAAATTGTTTGATTCTTAGTAATTAATAAAATGACTTTTATCGCACCAACATGAAGAGTATCTTGTGAAAGCATTGTGAGCTCACTGTCACTGAAATGATCCAGATGTGTTAAAAGACATAAAAGAGGTATAGCTTTCAGTATATGTATCTATTAAATCTATTATTTATTTTCACAACAGCTAGTACTCTGGCAATGGTCAGGCGAAATGTAGACTGTGTCAGCCAGAAATGAGCTTGTTAAAAGACATCAGCATCTAAGCCCATTATGCTACACTGTGATCCCTATCCTCACACTTTCACCCACACAACAGTGTCACCATCACCACAGCCAGTAAGACTGAACCTGTCTTTACCACCATCAAGTGATCCGTTCCTCATGGCAATTCTTGCCTAATTCCAGACGTGCATGCCAATGTCTACCTTAGTACAGTAGTGAAACAGTATGTACTGGTTTGTGTTGCATTGTTTTTATTTTTATTTCTCCTCACTTTGACACTGAGGTTAAATATATTTAGGGAAGCCCCTTACACAAATCACTGTTGTCATCAGATAATTAGCATGCCATTGTGACAGGGGAATCCAGGAGTCCTGGGGAGGCAGGGTGAAGGCATGTTAACAACTGGAGGAGCTATCAGTCTGTCTTACTTCTCTTGTATAACAACATCTAACGCATTAACATTTGCGTTTATGATGGACTGAAGCAAGTGACCATTCATATCCATTTGGCTATGAATTCCATATCTAAGCAAAGCGTCATACAAAATCAATGATATCCACACAAAATATTACGTGAAAAAGGCAAATTAGCAAAGGTAGTACCCAGCCACCAAATAAAGACATATAGCCCTCTTAATGTGTACTGACTTGTATGGCTCTACTACTGAGTAAGGCGCCGTAATTGCAGGTGTGCAATAATGATCTTAAACAATTAGGGCCAATCAAATAATACGGGCAATACACTAACATACATGCAAACGCATTAAATATATCTGACATATCGTATCACATTTGCGTGATTCATATCGAACAGTAAAAATAGAAACGTCTATAAGAAGCCCTTATGTGAACAAAAATGGTCAAAGTCGCATATTCGCTCCAGGCACACCAAAGCACCAGAGGTACAGCGACGTCTGAAGAAATTAGAGGCAGAAAGCATAGCCGCTGTCAAAATTATAGCGGCGATCACTAACGTCACACTTGTTACCAAGTGTCCGCGCTGTTCTGTTACAATAACACACACATCGAAGTGTTATATGAATATTACGCCTTTCGTTTCTCTCAATAAACATGACAAGTTCAACTTTTCTACGATAACTAGAGGTGAAATCTATTGTTCTAGCAAAAGAAGACGGCAAACTTTTATTTGAATCCCAAACCAAAAAACGCACCATGTGAGCAGCGAGTTAAATAATAAAACGACAGATGATATTGACAGTAACTTGGCTATCCAGTTCGTGCGCATTTATAATCCGTACAAGACAAGTTGCGACAATCACAACGAACGATGCGCAAAACAAAAGGATTGCCCTTTAGCCAAACCAGGAGGAACGCACGAGAAACAGGTATCATGGGCGCAACATTTCACTTAAAATGTCCACTGAAAGAGACGTCGCAATTCATTAGTTTTGGAATTTGTATGGAACCGGATGATGCTTAAGCATTTGTTGTATTGGACAAAAAATCGTGTCCACGGGCTTGCTTATAGCGAGGCTGCACTGACATAGACAAAGGAATACAAGACAATTACCTTAAGTACGCTGCGGTTTTCAACATTTGCTAAATTAAATTAGCGGAATTACTTACAGTTCTTAAGAACTGAATTTCATCCTCCCCTTCTCCACCTTCAGCCATGGCTGTTGAGGAGCCTGCTTAGACTCTGATAGCCTCCACTGTCGGCTTGCAGCACCGTGCTGCTGCTCCTCTCTCCAAACGATATTAGCATATAGCTAATCCACAGCCATATAGGGGAGCCCGGGCAAACCTACTGCACTGCAGCCTGTCACTCAAGCCTGCTCACTGCCAATGCCAAGGGTGCCTTTCTCGAGGGGACAAGCGAACATCAGCTCTCGGTGATGCTGATGCAAAATAAAGCGTATTCTTGCAGTCAAAATATGGCACTGGGGTCTGATCTCTGACGTCACTTCTGGCGTTTATTAGTGCCAAGCTAAAAGTGATCTCCACTTTAATTGCAAAGATTTTACCCACGCCGCTGAAGAATAGCTCTCTCCTCCAATTAATGGCAGGACACCTACAGTATACTGCATCAGTAGCTAAATAGCCTCATGAAAAAAAAATGCAGGACATTTTGCATCTAAGGGCATGAAGTTTATACGGTTGAATTAATAGTAGATTAATATTAGCACGTAGGAAAGTTACATTTGGGTGATGGCTTAGACTGATAGATAGATAGATAGATAGATAGATAGATAGATAGATAGATAGATAGATAGATAGATAGATAGATCACATAATACATGGTGTTAAACTGTAAATATTGCAGGTTGACCCAGAATATGACTTCTGCAGTGCAAATATACAGTACAGTTCTTAAGCTGTCAATAGTTAAAATAATAAAGTTATTGTTCAAGCATAGGCTACACCAAACATAGGCTAAAGCTATGACATATAGCTTGCAGAAGTAAAATCCTAATTGAATTATACACTCATTTGTCCATTAAGTTAGACAGCAAGTTCCTTATATGTTCTTCTATTCTAAAGTAACATGAGAAATGCACTATGTGCAAACGACCTGCCCATATCTACTTTCAAAGTGAAGTAGATTGGGTAGTCAGAAGAAGTTTGCTGAAAGTGACAGGACACAATAAGTCTTACCTCACAGATTAAGAATCTGTCATGTGGACTGCTTGTTATTCATTTGTGTGTTTGATTAATGAACCATACTTTCATATGTTTAGTTTTACAGTTACTTGAGAGACCCTTGTATCACTGTTGCATAATAACATTTGACAAGGTATATCTACCTGTACTTTTTGTCTAAAAAATAAAATAAATAATAAAAATAAAACTGTTGCCAAATGTGTACTGTACATTCCATGACAGTTCATTTAAAAGGACAAAATAACCAGGAAATTCCTGATTTAGATTTGGTGCCAGTTCTTCTTTTGCAGAATTACAGGCACCAGGGGGCCAGCAGCAGTCGCCAGAGTGGCCAAGGAGACTGTATGGCTGTGCCCACATGGTTCAGGGGACAAGGCATGAGAGTCAGTTGGGGATTCCGCCACCCAGCTGGTGATCATGTGACCAACATGGGAGTTAGAGAGCAAAACTGGATAGCATAGAAGCCAGCTGTTCCTATTTATGTTCGGAGAAAGCTCATCTGAGCCAGTTGGATTCACTGTGGTCTCATTGCAGAGATACTAAGTAGCCTACATATAAGCTTGTGGGTAAAGGCAAACAACAATTTTTCTGCTTTGAATTCTGAAATGTGGCAATACGAGAAATTGGATTTTCAGACTGGGTTCTGACGTTAGCTCAGATAATAATATACATCGATGGCGCACACATAGCTGTAAAAGTAGGCTAGTCTAGGTATATCAGAATTATTTTATATGATTTATTTGAGACAATGTCGTTATTAAAGTTACACCAAATGCACATTATCTCCCATTTACTAGTACTGGAGTTATTTTAATATATATCAGAAAAGTCCGTTGTCAAAAAGGATGCCTCGCAAACGGATCAAAGAGTTGAGGTTGCAAAACGAACATTCATTCTCGGGCCTCTGCTGCTCCCCAGCGGTTTTGTGTGAGATCTTCGAGCGCAGCCCTTTTGAGCCGCATTTCGTTTTCTTCAACAAAAAAAAAGGCAAGACACAGGCAGCCTAGTGTACGTGCAATTACTGTATGTAAGAATGCGTCGCGGCGTTCGCTAGATATAGCGAAAGAACCAGTATTATTAGTGTACAGTTATTGTATGCAATAGCGTATTTATATATAATTCATGTCGGTTAGCGAACACTGTCAATCAAGGCCTACCATACGAAATATCCCTGCCGTGTGAGGTTCGGTACTGTTCATCCTCAGCTCATTAGATCATGCGTTGGGGCTTTAATCTTCATGCATTGCTTTCCAATTAAGTGTTTATCTAGATCACTGTTCATTTAGTGTCCATAATCAAACATATGGAAAGCATGCCGAGGCATGAGCACCAGACTAACTCTGAACCAAGCATGGTATAAATTGATCTTACTCAACCTTGTGTTAGCCTTATCTGATGTAACTATTTCTACCAATAGGAGCACGATGTCAGTCTGAACACATGATAACTAGAGACAGTGACATCTTATCACACAGGATGCGGGAGAGGTCAAACCTTTAGTGTAGGCCTAGATATGCCTTCCTCAGGAGATGGAGACCATGAGATCGAATCTTGATGTTATGGGACTAGTTGGCATGAAGAGGATGCCAAAAAACCCTTTATTCCAAAAGCCTCAGATATGTCCTTTGCAAGGCAGTTCATTCAGAAGAGAGAAGCATTAGGCTAGTACAGCTATTACACTGTATTTGAAGGTTAACAACTTCAGAAATGCACTATAACTGAGGCACACTGTTTACAAAATCATTTTTTGGTCATGCATGGCTATACAACAAGAGCAACCACTGCATATGACATGGGCCTGTGCCAATTCAGTCCCACTAAAAACATATTAATACACAATCTGGATAATCACTTATGAACAGTTTTCAGCATAATTATTAATAGCTACTACGTGCCGTTGCAATTCACCTTGAGGAATGTGAGACCTACTACACATAGGAAACAAATGCATGTTGTGCTTATACTATATGAAAAGTGGAAGTTCAGTTCTCGCTGAACAAGTAAATATCATGTGAACAAAATGTGTGTCCTTTGCTGCCCTCTTATGGAATCTTAGTGATTGAAATATAGCGTTCTGTTGAAATACAGCCTCTAGTGGTAGATTTATTTTTTGTTAAACAAAGTAAATGTAGTAGGTTCTGCTGTATGATGTACTGTATTTGTTGTACATTTGGTACATTTTTAAACCTGATGTAAGATGAGTAAGTTTGTGCATTGGAAGAGTACATTCGTTCAGTACATCTCAAATGCAGTCTTTATTGGTGACTCAAAAAGGACAATGTGTGACTCATGGGGAGGAAAAAAGTTAAAAACACATAATCATTGTTGTTTTTGTTTCTGTTATGTTTTTTTTACTCATTAGATAATATGAGGTTGGCAATCAAAAGGAACACAATGCAGTTATTATTATAAAGACAACTATAGCCCAGTATTTTGAGGGGTACTAATTTCCTGTAACTACTTTCCTGGTCTGCATACATCATCAGCAATGTGATATTTACCTCAATAAAACAAATACAACATGCATAAAATGATTTCTTTTTGTTATGGTCATTTTTTGTTCACGTCATGTACATAACATACTTTGAAAAGGAATCAAGGTTAATGCACTCAGAAGAAAAATAGCTGCTGTTGTCTTTGTTGATTCCATTTAAAGAGGCATGAAATAGGAGAATCTAGCAAGACTAATAAGAAATGATGAAATGTGCTCAGCTTCACACAGTGACACAAAAAGTTCACTTTGTCAAGAACATTAGCAATAATTTATTCACGAGAATGTACTGATTAGTAGGCCTATGGTTAAAATGAGAATAACTGAACTGTTAACTATTGGTAGGCCTGAAGACAACCAGTGCAGATGACTGTCAATGGGTTGGTATCGGGGTTAAGGTTCCAGGCTGTGGGGAAAGGGAAATAGTCAGGACAGCTGTATACTGTAGGTTAGGGATAGTTAGCCTGCAGCTCGATGCCACAGTGATCAAGGAATCAGTTGTTCATCCTTGCTCAATTGTGCAATCACTGGATGTGTCAAAAACACAAATTCTATGCTGAAGGCTTCTGCTAAAATATCTCAATTTATTGCAAAGCCTTGGGTTCAGGGAACCAATGTACCATTGATCAGCTGTTTGATATAAAACAATGAGGCAAAAGAAAGATGCTCTGAACAGTCTATTTTTTAAAATGCAAACGATACTAATAATAAAAATGTTTGCTGTTGCAAAGCATCCATACAGTGTGAATACAGTACATAATTTTATTACCATATTTTATTTTGTATTTTGTCACCTTGGATCTTTCATGTTACTATTTGGTTTTATTTTTAAAAAGGTGAAATTGCCTTTAAAATTGATCCATATGGGTTATAGTTAACTAATCAACTGCCTTTGAATATAGTAGCTATAGAATGCTACTATATGCTGTGTTTAAGTTGTCATTGTATTTGCCCTTGTCACCTGTCCTCAGTTTGATCCGTTCTCACACAAAATGATTAGGTGTTATTAATATTACTCACAAAACCGAATTGGTTCTTCTCTATTACTATTCTTTCTCAGTATTCTAGCAGTTCGGCGCTCTACGCGTCTCCAGCTACTTTTCAGGCTGAATAACAAACAGAAGCATCGCTTTTCCTTATATTTTCACTGCCTACAATTTTGCAGCTGTAATTTATCCATGCCTTCTTCCCTGTATCACGATACTTCTGGTTTGGATAATTTTTCGGCGCTCCAATCGGAGCTGTCCAAAGGAACTCTCGGCTTTCCGAATGGCTCTGGCCCTTGCCTGTCAATAGCGGAGAGCGCTGTCCTCTGAGAGGCAACAGTGAAGACTGGCAGGACAGAGCAGATCTGAGAATTCATCTGAGTGCGAGTACAGAATGTAAGTACTGACATACATGTTTTTGTTGAAAACACCTGTCTGCTTCAGGTGAGTCTCTAGGAGGGTTTTCGCGTCTATATACATTCCCGCATATTTTGCGATAGGATCGTAGCACGCGCATCTGCTAGGATGCGCGTGCAAAGTTATAATGCCGCACTGTTTTTTTTTTCCGGGTATTATATTAGTGGCGGATGCACTTAGAAGCATCTTTGGATGCAGTTTGGTCAGAGGACTGTGTGAAATAGTCATTTTCCACTATTCCGTAGTGTGCATCCATAGATTTTTAGCGTTTACGTAGGTTAGCATATTACCTACACAATACGTAGCCTGTACAACCTATGTCTGCGTTGCGAACAGACGGGCTAGAAATTGTTATAATTTATGTCCTACAACTTAAGAAAAGAATTGTCCTATTGAAAAAATGTTTATAATTCCAATTACACGCACGTTTTGTGTAATATAAATTAAGTGTAGAATTTGTGCTATTTACGGTAATGAAAATCACATTTCCGTTCCATCTGAAGCATCTCCTTGTGGGACCTTTTTGCTGCAGCTTGTGAAATGTTGATGCCTTTTGGTTGGCTAAAGCGAATATCATATTCTTTAAAGGGTTGTTATGGAAATGATTAAGCTATGGCTATATTAGAACGCTGAACGTTGTTGGTAGTACTTTTACGTTTGTGTTTGGGTAGCATATAGTAGAACCATTCATTGCCATCATTCTCCTGTTTGTAATACATACTGTAGCCATAGTTCCCAGAGGACACGAAAACTATAATTAGACCTACCATTTATTTATAACAGCCATACCGCATTTAACAAGAGCGGCTGCAGTGATGCATAAAATGAAATGCACGGACAAACTTTTGCTGCACGTAATTGTTTTTGCATTTTGTTGCAGGCTATATGGTGCATATTCTGAGCAGAATTAACTCATTTTTTAAAACTGAAATGTATTTAATTTTCATATTAAGTTATTATTAGTCATATATAGGCTATGGAACTCACATAACTAAATTAACTTGCACAGTATTACGCAGATATATATATATTTTTTATATACTACTGTGGACCTGTTACTATTATGTAAATACAGTATACAGTATTTGGTTGCAGTAGGCCTGTGTTGCATTTCCATATGTCTGCATTCTCCAATGATGTAAAACAATTTTAAAGTGATAGTACTTTGGTAGGTGTCTGGCTGAGAAAGAAATTATCAAATCAGATGAATCTATTGTGCGGACAGAATGTCTTTGTACAACCTGAATGAAAATAAATGCTGCTGTTGATGTGCTGACATTTTTCTGTCTTTATTTGTGTGCTGGAAGAGACTGCTTAAGATATTAAAATTACAAATCATATTGTCTATATAAATATATATAAAGCAGCATTTTGTAGTTTGCATCTAGCGATCCTGTGAGAGAAGGCAGGCCTGTTCAACAAGCAGAGGCAGGACAGGCTTTCTCAGCTATAGTCTCGCCCACATGTACCCCCATTTTTTATCTCTCTGTAACTGGATTTCAGGTTCCTGATGTGCGCTAAGCTTGTTAGCAGAGACTTATTCAGTGTCTGTTTGAAATCAACTTGTGAAATTTCAGAATAGCAACCGAGCAGCCAATTTTTTTAGGTGTGTGTGTGACTCATTCTCACGCTGCTATAGCAGTTTTCTTTTTTCTGCAATCGCCTTTTTATCTGGCACAATGGTGATGGTCCTTTAAGTGACCTGTAGCCTGCTGAGTAATTATGTTCTATAGAATATATTGTAGAAAGTAAGTGCTTTACTGTTTACGTGTTTGTGTGGCACAACAAGAATTAAAGGGAAGTTAAACATGAAATTAAAGCATTTATCCATAGCAAGAGAGATGTATTTAAGATTTCCAGTAGCTCTTTTTTTCTCCTTCTGTATTGAGCCGGGATCTTTTACCATATAAAGTTCAATGGCTGTATTGATCTACAGGAAAAGAGTGCTGGGTTGCTCTGTATTTTCTTTGTCACTTAAGCTTTTTTATAGTTTGGTGCACAATGCAGTAAATTATAAAAAGACGCAATTATTTATTCAGAATGACAGTGTCGCGTCATTCTGAATAAATAAGTCAGTGTCAAGAAAGGCTGCTGATGTATTTACGGCCTGTTCAGTAACGGCCTCTTCTTCGTTTCTGACAGGAGCTCAATAGTCCGGAAGATGGACGCCGAGTGCTTCGAAGGCTCCTCCTCTGCCCTGAGCTCAGTGCCAAAAGCAGGGCACTCCAAAGACTGATCACTTAATTAAAGTGAATGAATAATAAGATGGCGCCCACCATGGAGGGCTCACATACCGTCCTGCAGCTGCACAGACCCATCCGGGAGCTCAGCCGCGTCAGCCTATACGTCCCTGCTGCGAGGAGGCAAAGGTTCACGTACAAGGGCGGGGCTCTGTCCAGGGCCCAGCCCACTAATAGCCATGACCAGACGGGGGAGGAGAGAGCAGGAGCAAAACAGAAGGGCCAGTCTTGCAAGAATGCATGCGAGAGCCAGAACTCCAGGGAAGCAACAAAGGGCGCCATTGCCGAGCTCCACCGGCTCGCGGCTGAGCACCACCAGTTGCTGGCTGACCTCTTCGCTCTGTGTGCCGACTGTGCCGCCAGGGTCAGGATGGGCAACCAGGACGGAAAGCCCCTGGATTACGAAGACTGTGGGGTGAGACCACCTGTGGAGATTTTGAGCAGCAGCAACCTGCAGCACTCCCTCGCCCTTTCCCCTGAGTACAAGAGGGCTGTCTCACGGACTCGCAAGCTGAAGAAACTGGGAGTGAAGAAGACTGACAGCGCAGAAGAGTTCCTGCAGAGCAAGATGAAGAAGAAAGTAAAGACCCCCAAGATGGTCTCTGCACGGCCAAAGGAGGCTATACCAGGGGTCCAGTCACCACAAGATGTGAAGAGCCAGGGGACCTCTTGCTCCACACTGGGGTTTGACACCTCTGGTATGGGCTCCTATGCCAGCATGGCCAGCGGTGGCAACCTCGCTACGGAGGAGAACCTCCACGCCACTCAGGAGAGTTGGGAATTCATGGACGCCCACAACCTTGAGCCGGACATGGACCTCTGCAGTGAGCTCTCGGAATACGACAACGAGCTCTACCTGGGCTATGGTGTGACCTCCAGCTTCCTGGAGGAGGTGCAGGACCAAATCCGACAGGAGCAAATGCTGAGTGGGAGCAACCTACGCCCTTTTTTTAGCCAGAGCGATGTTCCCAAGCAGGAGGAGTCCCCTGTAAAGTCAGCACACCAGCTGTACGACCAGATCAGCAGGAGAGATGCAGGGGTACGAGTGGTGGCCAAGGTGCAGGAGGCAGAGGGGGTGGTGCAGTGGGTCAGTCACACAGGCTCGCACGTCGCCTCCAACTCCTCACAGCTTTCATCCTCCATGCCTCTGGAGCCACAGGCAGCTCTCCCTTCTGAGGATCAGGTAGCACAGGGTGAGGTGCTGATGAAGCACCTGTACAAGGGACTGCAGGCAGGCAACCTGGAGGAGCTTGAGGAGTGGAGGGGGCAAGGGGGAAGTGCTGTTTTTGGTGATCCCTCGGGATCTCTGCACCTAACCCACCAGCGCCCTGCCGATTCGACCCCGGGCCTTAAATCGGGGTCTTCAAAGAGCCCTTCCTCGCCTTCTCTTTCGGGGGTCTTCAACAACTCCTATCCCGTCACAAACAGCCTGCAGAGCATGTCTCCTGTGCTCTCGCCCCTGTCCTCCAAGCTCCCCAGCCCTCAGCTCAACCACCGCATCGTTCTGTTGCCCGAGGAAGATGGGGGCCTGGACAGGGGTGACAGGAAATGGGCGCAGGGGGCCCCCTCGTCCCTCGACAGCGGACACGAGCCCAAAGTCACCACGGAGGTCATTGATAAAAACGGCAACAAAAGGACCATTACACGTCTGGATTTGAACCTCTCCAGGCAGGGGGGAGGCTCCAAGTGGACCACTCCCAGCACGACCGTGACCACGCCCTGTATCGCAGGTGAGTGACTGTTGCTGAATGCATGAGCACACCTCTTGCCTTTCATTGTTCTTTCTATACCCCACACATCCACCCAACACTTTTCCATGCTTAAAAAATTTCCTTACCCTGGGATCAATAGATATTGTTGGAGACTTTCTTGGAGCATTCAGGCTTTGAGAAAAGAAAATGAGCTTTGCTGAAGCATTGTGAAGTCTGAGCCTCTCCAAATTTGGATATATAACACCTGCAGAGCCTCTCCAAATTTGCATATATAACACCTGCGGAGATTTAAATGCAGTCAGGCTTGTGTGCTGGCTCCAGAACGTTCATGCCCTCTGAAAGAAGAGACTGAAGGTGTCTTTGAAGGTGCAGCACTGCAGTACATTGACTGCCAAACAGGTCTGTTATCAGTAACAAACAGAGACAAACAGCACTTTTCCAATAACATGCGCGCTAGACCCTGCTGTGCGCAGTGCATTACCCACAAATGTGTAAAACCTTGCACCGCCGATGGTTGTTGTGAAATACACGGCTGCATGCAGCGCTCCAGTCATTCGCTGATGATCTTATTTTAATTGGGGCGGCTTCCCGGCATCAAGCTGGGGGCTGACCCGATGTGCGTTCCCCGGCCAGCCATGTGACTCTCGGGTGAAAGGCGCCCAACGGAGTGCAGCCAAGTGGAGCAAACACGGATGAAGCTCCGAGTTGGAGATTGATGCCCCCTCCTGATTAATCATTATTAACTATTTCGGTAGGAGTCCCAGATCAAAGGCTCCATGTCAGTGTGCAGATCAAACACATTCTCTCCCATGAAAACAACTCAACTAAAGCCCTGCCAATTTGCCCACTTAGTGTTCCACACCTTAAAAACGTTCCCCAGAGAGTAGGAGGGAAGCAGAGACAGATGTCAGATTTGTACTGGCTGTCTGCATTCCCTTCATTGCAGGGAAAAGGATTAGGCTAGATAGAACTTACGGGTGTTTTAAGAAAAAGTGGACTTCCGAGTTGGAGGGCCGGAGATTAATTTTGGTAATCTGAGCTGGGTTGCATCGGCATTTTCACAACTAACCAGCCAGCAACCAACTCTACATGTAAGCAAAGCACCAATGCCTAGTTTAATTAAACACAGTGATATTCTCCTGTCTATGAATGAATGATACCCCCAATTTCTTGTCCCTTCTGGAGATAAAGCATCCCACCCTATTCCCCAAAGCCTCAGATTCTGACTGCTGATTTCCAGGCTGATCGAGAGATTTCATTTGTGGCCTCCCATCTCTCGGCGTCAGCGGCTGATCTCATTTCAGCTTGAGGACGGAAGAAACTGTCTTCCGTCTCACTCTACTCATTTTAAACAATGGCGATGGTTCACCAAGCCGGCTGATTGTGTCAGGGTCTGTCTTGTGCTTCGTTTTAAAGCAGTTACATCGTTATGCTATTTGACTGCATTAATGACCTGTATTCTTCCTATTCAGCTCCCTGTGATTGAGTTGACCTTTGTGTGACAGTGAATGAGCTTATTTATTACACTTTGTGTTATGGCAAAGGAATTTCAGAGGTGTCTGGATTCCAGTCAGTTTTTCAAATAATCCATATTTTAGTTAAGCAACTTAATTACAATGCCGAAGGGTATGCTCATCGTTACATTGCTCTCTTAGTGAGAAGTTTTGGAGCATAATTTCAAGTATTTTTGAAATGACTTGTACAGTAGCATATGCTAAATTCTATAGCTATATGTATGGATTCTCAATTTCATGCTTAAAAAAAACTTCCCAAAGCCTTTTATTTATCGGTCTTGGTCCAGCATTCTACAATGATCCAGCATTGTAGAATGCTGGATCATTGGATGCCATTTTATGATTAACTACATCAAATGAATCTGGCCATGCACTCTCAATACACTTAAGGCAAAGCCCACTTGACCTTAGGAACTTGTTATCATAGCATAGCCAAGATTTGTATGGGCTGATTTATCTGTGTCAAGATCGGGATCAAGTCCATACCTATAAACCCTTATGTTTAGCTCTGAAGGAAGTCCACGAGCAATGCTATTCAATATCATTCCACAAAATCTGCATTTATGATTAGACAATTTATAAATATGGTTAATGGCAAATATACTCTGACTAATGTGCAGGCTGCCAATGTCCAGTTGTATAATGTCGTGTTAATCGATCTTCAAGACTCATGACTTCGCTTGTGACTTGTAATGAGTGAGTTCTGGTAACGCTGCTCAGACAATGACTGCTTTTCATTGGTTTTACTGTGGCATCCGAATGTTTTGTTTGTTTTGAAATACCGAAACAGAGTATGCCGTCAGTTCCTTCCATGTCATTCTATTAGTGTAATTTGTGGGAGAGAAAAAGGCTCTTCACGGATATGCTGCAACATTGCCTTGCTCAGTAATTCAGGCCAAAAGTCAATGTGCAATAGCTTGGAAAAATACTCTGAGATCCTCCATGCATAGCGATCACTGTGGACCATTCGTAGAGATAGGCAATTATTTTGATCCTTTTTCATTTAGTTGGGTACAGTTGTCATCTGTCTGTTTCTGTTGTGTTGTAAAACAACAACAAAAAAAATGTATTTGAATATGCTCCGCTGACTCACATACTGTAAAGAGCAGGACTGACAAGATTCTACTCAGGGGAGGCAATAACACAGAATGTCAATGTTATTTTTACTTTGTATCTCTGTAGTTATTCAAAAAAGGATATTAGAATGCAGTAATGTAATTTGTTTGGTAGTTTGTATACTCCATGTACTAAATGCAGTCACAGTAGAGTTGTAGTTCAATAGCATGACTTCTCTTGAAGTCATGACATGAATGATATATGAAGATATATCACAAGCATGTGCTTTGCAGTTATATGATGATTATAGGCTTTAATTAATGGAAATCCGTGAACTTTCTGCCAGTGACAGAAAAAATGCCATTGCTGTAGGGTGCATCTGGCTGTTGGTATAAAAATTCAACTCACCACAGTATTTATCCGTCTTCTCCTGCTGCCTCATGTATGTAGAGAAGAATATGTATGTAGATTTAAGTTTTTTTTTTTCAATTTTTGATAAGACGTTGTTTTTTACAGAAATGATCTATCTTTGTCTTGTAATCTAAGTTAAGGCAGTGATAAGAGTTCTATTAAGAATATGTTTTTATGGAACTGTCGGTAACTCATGGTACACTTAGTTTTCCATTTTTGTAAAAAAATAAATACATTTTAAAAAAGCAGGCACAAATCTTGGTGCATTGTTTCCGGAAAAGTATTGTAGGCAACTTTCCAAAGCAATAACAAAACCTTCTTAACTGACCATTGATTGGCTAGGCCCCTTATTTGGCCAAAATGTCAGTGTAATGGATGACGTTATGCACTTTCCTGCAGAGTATGGAAGTAGCAACAAAGCAGCCACTCCAGTCTTACTGTGACTGTGTCAGCTTAAAAGCCCACAATTTAATATGGTTTTTTGGTTGTGTCCCAGTTGTGTTCAACAGTGAACTGGAGCAAGATTAGACCATAATTTGAATGCACTATTATGATTCTCATTGCATCAAACAAAGACTGCAACATTTCTGGCTGCATTTCCATACACAAAGGAATGTTTCTATGTGTTGTGTCAGGGAAAATATTAGGTTTACTGTTAACTGCTTCGTGACACTCATGAAAAAGATTGAGGATTTATTGCGCAATGATATTCAATTCTTCTATTACAATAATAGGCCATTAAAGTGCCTTTATATTTTTTCTGGCATTGTTTGGTCCAGAGAATTATGTTACATAAGTCTTCCAACATTCATATGAAAATATGTTTTAGCACTATCCATATTTAATCCTTAATGTGGAATATTGTTGTGGAGAAGGCAACATTGCATGCCTTAAATGATCATTGCATTGCCCATATCTAGAACAGAAACACGAGTAGCATAGGTATAAAAATCAAACAACAATAAGATGCTAACCTTAGTCACTCTCTGCACATACTGTACTTGGAGAGAGTTTTGTGTCAGTGAGGTAGTCTCACTAGATCCTCTACTGTCTTCTGGCAGTAAATGGAAAAAGTCTTTAAAAGTGCCTAAAATCACCAAAGTGAGATTCAGCTACCCTCTGGCATTTGTTAAAGAGCGTCTGTTTTCTTGGTTCACCTCACTACTGTAAATATAATTTGGCGATCCCCTGACAACTCTCTGCTAATCCTCAGGTTGGGATTTTCAGTTATTCCTGGGACATGTTCAATGTTTAATTATACCTGAAATGTTAACAAGGTCAAATTAAACAGACAAAGAAACTGGGGAAGGAAGAGCCTGCCCTTCATGGTTTTTATTCTGCCAGTGACCTCCAAATTTAGATCCCTTTAGATCCAGTTAGATCTCTTTAAACTCTGTTTGCTGGTCCCTGAATATGTTTTTGAATGAATGATGAATGATGGAGATGAAAGCGGGACTCATATCAACAGAACTGTGCAGCATTTGCCCCTGTTTAGGAAGTGAAAGGGTTTTAGAAATATAATAAATGGTGCCTTTATTATATTGAAAGTACAGAATGGATTATAGCTGGAGTATATCCCATAATTCCTATTTGCATTTTTGAATCAATCTTTATTTGTGCTACCATAAGGTTAGAGGAAAAGGTCACTGGAAACTTCCAAAACACAGTCAGAGGGGAAGTACATAAATGCAGTGCATAATAGAGCCTACTGTCTTGTCTTACACATGTTGCTCCCAATTATGAAGCTTGCAGTCATTCACCAACTGTTGGTACGCCAGTTTTTCATAATTGGCACCTAAAGTGGGCTTCTAGCAGACAGTTGAGATAAGGCAGTTCAGATGAAGATCAGCGGCTAAAAGAAGGAAATAGTGTTGGGTAATGAGGACTGAGGTAATGCCAATTTGCACATTGCTGTTGCTGATAGAATTTCAATCGGTGCACATTTGCTGAGTCTCATCATTAGTACTGAGTGTGTTGATAGGTTTCATTGGCAGAGGGGTTCAGTGTGCGCAGTGGAAGTGACTGTGGTTCTCACATTATTTCAAAGTGTTAATGAATGCCCTCTGGATGTACCCCCAAATGTACTGTAAGTAATATTCTTATTTTATAAACCAATTTTCCCAAGGAGTCACTCGAAACTGATCACACCAGAGAACAACTTGTTCGGCATCTCCATTTTGGCATCTAACAGGAAATGAACAGCACGCCGTACTGCTCCCTCAGCTGACCTAAACGATTAAGGACAAAGAGCAGTTCTTTGCAGATAACTATAGTGGTTTGTCAGTACAGTTTTGGGGAAGGAGGATTTGCTCTCTGTTTTGTTTGTCATAGCGATGCGGGAAGCACTATTGAATGGAGCTCTTTTATTTCTTCCCCAGGGATTTAACTGCAAAGTTGTAGTGGAAGATTGAACATTTTTATTCACATTCTCAGTTCTGTCTCTTGCACATACTGTCACTTAATACATTATGACATGCTGTGATAGAAAGGACATATGCTTGCTCAAAAGTTGAAACAGATAAACATTAGCCAACATTTGTTCTCAGTTTTTTTTACAAGTGAATTCTTTGGTAGAACAAAAGCAATAAAACGCATCTAATGTACCATGCCAAACAGATTAATCTTTCTTCCAGTTAGCTTTTGGAGTGTGGAACTTGTGCATAGACTCTCTGATTAAATGGGATGACATGCTGGTTTTTCTCTAAAGCAAAATAAAAATGGAAGGCGGGGGGGTGGTGGCAGGGGTGGAATTCCCTCGTTCAGTAACACTCTGTAAGCTCTTTGTCCTAGAAATAGAAAGGACAATATTTTTTCACGATGGAGTCGGTATGAAAAATGATTGTGTGAGGATCTGGTACACTACATTACTGATGTCTCCCTCAGGGCACTACGATACTCTCCATATTCATCTCCTCACCCGAATGCTGTAAGCCACAGCACTAATGACAGCAGTCAGGACAGCAGGAAAGAAGTGCGGGATCTGGAAGCATTCATGTTTTCAATTTAGGTTTATGGGTTTTCAAATTGGAATAACAACAGGATGGAAGGGTCAAAATTTCCAATAACAGAGATAAGTAATGTGAAACACGCAGGAGGACAAGACAAAACCTTATCAGCATAAGAAATTTGATTAGGTATGTGTGTGCGTGTGTGTCTGCGTGAGTGCGTGTGTGTGTGCTTGTGTGTGCGTGCATGAGTGCGTGCGCACGTGTGTGTTTGCAGAATAAATTTGCTATGTAACATGAGTTGATGAGAGCAGACAGTTTCAGCTCTTCTGTCATTGAGCTCTGGGAGCAGATGCTGCTGGTATTGTCCCTGACCTCCACAGACAGACAGCCCCCTGCCTGCCCTAATGAGATCCAAACCCAGGGCCTCTCATGAGCCAGGCCTCTGTAGCTCTTCAGAAAATCAGTCTGATCAGAGATTAGTTGAAGGGGAGCGAATGAGTGCCTGTGTGTGTATGCGCATGAGTGTGTGTGTGTGTGTGTGTGTGTGAGACCATTTGTGTGTGCATGTGATTTCATGCTTTTCAGCTCTCTCAAGGCCAGTAGAAAGAAAACCATATATATATTTTTTTTTCACTTGATAGTCTCTCTTATTGAGGTTCACCTCACTATTGTTGACATAATTTTATGATCCCCAGACTATTCTCTGCTAATCCACAGATCAGGATTTTCAGACATTCCTGGGACATGGTCAATATTTAATTACACTTGAAATGTTAACAAGGTCAAATGAAACAGAGACAAAATCTGGGGTGGAAGAGCCTGCCCTTCACGGTTTATTCTGCCAATAAGCTCCAAGTTTAGATCTCTGTAGACTCTGTTTGTTGGTCCCTGAATATTTAATCACCAGGGTTTAATTTCTTAACATACATTGGACACCATGAAGGATGGAGTTAAAACTGGAAAATACATCAACAGAAACATGAGACATTTGCCGCTGATTAGGAAGTGAGAGGGTTTTATACATATTGAATGGCACCTTTGTTATATTGAAAGTACAGACCATTTGTGTGTGCATGTGATTTTACACTTTTCAGCTCAATGAAAGACAGAAAGAAGAAACCCATATAATTATGTTTTTCAGTTAATGGTCACTTATGCAGTACCAGGATACATTTCATAAGGTTTTCTCGTATGTTGTATGCTATTTAGGAGATTGAATCTGCTATTGCATGCCAGAAAGGTAATGAAACAAATCTCTCAATCTAAGCTACTGGCGTAGGATGGGATAGCGTCTGTTCTTTTCTTTGGAAGGGGGAAATTTAACATATTTTTCAGCAGAAAATTTAAAGAGTGAACCCTGCATCAGTGAGTAGTGCAGAAAACAGTGGCTGAGTCAGATGTATTAAAGAGTATGCACACATGAGCTGCAGTGCTTGTGGCATACTGCTGCTGATTTCAATTGGGAGAAATAAGGTGACACATTATGGCAAAACGTATCACTCAGGTTGACTGTAACTCTTAACAATACACAGCTCCACTGTTACCCATTCTCACTGAGCCAAGGTTTCTAAAGGAGGATGTGTTTCTTAACCTACATACAGTTTGGTTCCACTGGGGGAAGTAACCCTCAGTCTTACAGTGTAACATGGAGAGCACAGGACCCAGTTCACTCAGTAGCATCAGAGCGGGGCGGCCGTTCGTCTCTCCATATCAGGTGGGCAGGATGAGTCCACACAACCGGCAGTGATTCATGACGACGTCTGCGGCAGTCTCAGCACATCTCCCTGTGCTTATGCCCGGCCCACGTTCTGATGTGCGCGGTCAGAATAATGCCCGCAGACCGTGCTCTGCACCATGGGATGAAAGTGAGAGAGTCCCTCCATTCCTGTCTCCATTGTCTGTCCGACAGCTGCTCACCTCTCACAGCCTGAATGGCAGCTTTTCCGACTGCAGGCGTGTCGATCAATCACAGCGCAAAAACGTTTCAGTGGTGAAATGGGATAGAAAGGTTTTGCCTGTAAGTTGGGTATTCTTGGTCTGTGGGGTTTGCCTGTTTGTGGGGTTGCTTGGTCTGTGAGGTTTGCCTGTTTGTGGGGCTGGGTCAGTTTTGCCCTGGAATCCCTGCTGTATGAGTCCAGAGAGGAATGTCAATGATACCGTTGATGCTAAAACCATTACCTGAGACTGGATCCCATCAGTTGCCATGCTGTCAACAAGAGAGTGAAGGCAGCATTGATACTATAATTCTTTTCCTTTTGACAGCAATGAAAAGACTGATTTCTTTAGCGATTTGAAATATTCAGTTTTTCTAATTCAGCCTACATTCATCTGGCTGTTATTATATCCCTTAGTATAGTTCACTACTATATAGACAAAGTCTTTATCTTAGTAAAAATGTTTTTGAGTAATTTCCAGGACTATATTTTAGAATTAACTAAGCTTGTCGAGTTTAAATGAATGAAAGGATATTTTTATACCGGCGGCAGATGTAGCTCTCATAATGGCACAGTGGCTCACGCATCCGCAGCAGCTGCGTTCTCCCTCCCTTGTGTGTTTCTGCACATGAGGGATCAGGCTCCAGCAAATGGAGAAGAGAAATGGCTGTGCTATAAACCTGTATGAGAGGGCACTATGGGAGCTGGGCCTTAATAATGTGAAGTAATGGCCTAGGAATCTTTGGACTTTTAAACACTGGGTTGTATGTTTGATTCTCATATCAGGCAATACTGGTTTATGGCTGTGAAAGCTACTTGAATTGTTATGTAATGTGTCACCTATGCAAAGCATCCTGGGATTTCCCATAAAATATTCAGTGGGAAAGTTCGTCTGCTGGGTCAAAAACCAGTGGCAGCTGCAATACCTTTTCTAGCCTTATGGTGGCAATGTTACTCAGTTTGGAAACTTTGTTACAGGTTTGTTATTTTAAAGCACAACATGACATACTCTCATGTGAATGTATTTAACATTAGCGGCGGTGAGAAAACACATGCATAACATCTGCTTTATGTTATGCCTGCCTATTGTTATTGTTAGTGTTTTTAGTGTTTATTTTAAAAGTGAGCCCTTTAAATTTGAATTTAACTGATATGTAAATGAGGCGTCATTCAGAAGTGAAGTGTGATCTCGGATTTGTGAGGGTAATGTACTGCCAGTGAGCACGTTAAAGGAGTTTTTCTGATCTAATTATGCTGTTGTCTCTTGAGCTGTGAATAAATTGAATAACGAAAAGACATTTGTGTGGTAATGTCGTTTCAAACAGTTTTAGTTTGAGAAACATAATCTGATATTGCCCTCACCCAGGAATTCAGTTTTTCCTTTTATGTTCAATTGGCAGAGGCGGCTACTTCTGAGGATATGCAAGGTTCCCTCTATTAGGGAGGATGAGAGCCCATCAAAAGCATACACTAAGGTCAGTTCAGAAAAACATGCATGGTTTCACTGGTTTCTTTGAGGATTTGAGTATAGACTGCCAGGAAGGGAGGCTGAGCCCTGAGCACTGACAGTGAGCCCTGAAGCCAGTCTCGCTAAGGCAGCAGTAGCGCACCGCCTCCTCTCTCCGTGTTGACATGGTGACTAACACTCAGCACAGATTATCAGCTGACTCTTTGTGGGAAGCTGAAATGCCTGGCGGGGGAAATAATTGCTCCTTCAGCGGAGAGAGAGAGGAATTGACGAGGTCGGGAGCAGAATGTAGCTCCGCTTTTGGCTTTGGACTAACTATGCAGTCAGCATTTTGAGGACTCCAGCTCCGAACCCGTTATGATACGTTATTATGATAGAGATTGCTAGCTCAGTCAGGCTTTTACATTGCATTTCTGTACAGTCTTTTCATACAGTACCTCTTCATAATATTTGTCTCCTGCTGGGTGCTTTCTATGAATGATTTGTATTCCAGTTTTCTGCTCTGATACTTCTATTGCAAGCAAAGGCAATAAATTCAAATATAACCCCTGTGAGTTTGCATTTTATTGTAATTTATTCGACTGTGGCTTTCATCTAATGTGTGGGCTCATTTATCCAGCTAAATGTATTTACAGAAGCAATCCCTGCTGAGCACTATGCCATACTCAAGGGTAGAGCATCAGTTGCTTCAGTGCTCAACAGGAGCTTTGAATTGGTTATTTTTAGAACAGAATCCTTTTCTCAGGTAAATGAAAGGCAGGGTTGCAGCTGTGAAACTATAATGGTTGTGTTGTTTGGTATTCTGTCAACCTAGAGATGTATGTCAGGTCTAGTTACCTGCCCTACTTCTCTCTCTCTTTCAGGCCGTTCTCCCAGAGCATCCCAGACCTCTCTCTCTCTCTCTCTCGCACTCTCTGTCTCCATCTCTCTCTCTCTCGCTCTCTGTCTCCATCTCTCTCTCTCTCTCTCTCTCTCTCTCTCTCTCTGTATCTATTCCTGTTGTGTGAGTACATCTCCTCAGGGATGATGATACCACACAAGTGTAGGTGCAGACTTTGTGTTTGTGCATCTGTGAGTGTGAATGTCAGTGTGTGGGATGTGTATATGGTAGGAGTGCACAGACAGAATTACTTTTTGAGTGTATGTGTTAGTGTGTTAGACTTTGTATGTGCATACATGTATGTGCACATTGTGGTGGAAATGTGTGTACAACAGAGAATGAAAAAGGGAATGTTGATGTATGTGCGTGTGATTGACCATGAGTGCCTGAGTATGCATGTATATGTACATGTGTGGGTATGTTTGTGTCCTCTGTTCATAGAGGGTAATGACATATGATGGGTTAAAAGTCTGGTATACAGATCTGGGTAAAAGAACGGCCTGCACTATTTGAAGCTGAGCAGTAAAGTAGAATACAAATTTAATCTCTACATCCAAAAGATAATCCTTCTTTATCAGTGTGTTTCTCCATCCACTAGGCCTTAAGTGAATCAGGAAATGGAGCACACATATTTGCTTTCGGACCATATATGTCAACATTTAATTGGCTGTTCATACCTTGGCTGTCTCCCACTGTCCTATGAGCTGATTGCACTGATTCATTAGTATCATGCTTGAAAAGTTTCACCACTGAATGTTTTGCAAGCAGTGGAGCTTGAGAAAGGAATCAAACATCTTACCCAATCGCTGTCCAATCTATGCTCATCCACACGTGTCATGAAGTTTGAATTGTTGTTACAATTTCAATCTATATAATCTTAGGAGCACATCAGTTCTGTATAAACAGTTTTGGCAATAGCGATTGCTGCTAATGGCTAATTTATGAATTGTCCAATGTTAATGTGTGGGATATAAATAAGTCATATGTGAAATATTTAAGGAATAAAGATGAACATTGAGCATGTCACTGGTCCTCCCATGTTGTATTTCCTGATGCAGCCTTTGTTCCTGTTCACACACTCTGCGTCAACAGGCCTTTCTACTCCAGGAAAGGGTGACCTGTAGACTCTCAGTACACTTTGTGTAAATGAAAACTGACAAACCACTCACAGTATTTTCTACAGAGCCAACCAAGGTTCATTGTGCTTAAGGGGCACTAGATGGATTTCAACCAGTGACCCTACACACATGCACACACACACACACACACACACACACATACAAAAACACATACATGCACTAATACGCAAGCACACACACACATACAAAAACACATGCATGCACTAACAGGCGCACAGTCCTGGATTCAATCAACATTTGTCATTGCCTTTTACTTACAATCAAATGGAAGCGTTCCATTTTTTCTCCATAAACAAGTCAAGTCTGTACAAATGTTGATTGAATCCAGGCAACACACACATACACACACGCACACATACCCACCCTGACCTTAGGCCACAAATGCAGAGTCCTATTGACTTTGCCTGCACTTAAAGTAATGATCCACATAATCAGTGCATGCAGTGCATGTACAATGCAACCTTTTGAAAAATGGGATAATTCTAATGGTTTCTGAACCTAAGTCGTTGTCTATAAGAACCCTGTGATGAAGGATGTACTGACTCATCCGCATTGATCCATGGTACATCATGGCTTGTTGTATGTTGTATGCATATCTTGTGCTCATGTGGAGACCACTCTTGAGTCACTTTTCATTATTACTTTAGGAGTTCAGCCTCAGTACAAAAGCTTGTGCTCAAGATGGAACTGGAATAGCTGAGTACACAATATAAATATAAATGTCTTCCATTCATGAACATAACATAAACATGAACATAAATCAGAATCATCATAGATAGTTCTGTTATGGAAGCTGAAAATTGCAATGTCACACTAATGTCTGATTTTCCCAAGACGTCGGAACTGAGTGTTGCCCTGCGTTGTGTGTGTTCTCCAGAGACTGAGATCTGGCTGCTGGAAGGAGATGATGCTATCTCTCAGAGTCACGAGGGCCCGTCCAGTATTCCCAGGCCAGACCACCTGGACTTTCTGAGGATCACGCCCCCAGAGGATGACATCATCGGCGACACACCTTACTATCCAACCCTGGAGCTCACAGTGAGTGTCAATGTGAAAGTATCCCCAAACAAATGGCACATGATTGGGCACCACTGCATTGGTTTCTCCCTACTCCACGACAGGCACCCAAAGGCTACCAGTTATCATCCGTCAAATATGACTCTCCTCATATTGATCCTTTAGCACTCCAAGGGCTGTAGGGAGCAGAATCATCATTGGCTTTATGAGTGCATGAATAGCTGCAGAGGTCCTTGCGTGGGTGCAGACATCACTAATTAAATGTAGTGAGCATGTGTAGGGAGTCAAAAAATATTTGTAAAAAAATCCAAAAGTAAGGTTACAAAGTTACTGGTGAGATACTCTCACAGCCAACAAATGAATACAATGTTTGCATTCAAAATTAAGCTCGTTCCTCATTTTTAAATTTACATTATTGTCCCAATACAGCACTTCCTGTATAAGACAGCTCCAGAATACTATTTTTCATCTTTATAAGACCAGAAATTCTCTGAGCTCAATAGTGTGTCCACGACCTCAGCAAGAAACAAGCAGCACATTTCACAGCTCCACGTGACAGATCTTATCTAGAGCATAAGGATATCACAGAGCTTATGTGTAGATTCAAATCCATTCAGAGCCAGGCAGAGGTGCGCCTTCTCAGTTTTTAATAGTCAGGTTTGTCAGATGAACAACTAAGCACAAATCATGCGTGTTTATCAGCATTCCAATGCCAGCCATACCGTACCAATGACAGCCAGAGCACCCTGGACTGGGCTTTTATGGGCAACCCCAGTAGAAGATTATGTGTGTGCGGCGATGTCTGTCTTTTGCCTAGCGTGTCCTGAAAAATACAATTATTTGAATAGTTCAGGATATATTACCTGTTTAAATGTTGTAATATTTGTAGGAGTTAGGTGCAGAAGTTTGTTATTGTTGCCGTTCCCTTAAACTTGACATTCAAACTATGATAGTTCCACCCTTGCTGAGTCATTGCTGGTGAACATGGTGCTGCTGTAGTATTGCATTGTATATTTGAGTTCCTTTGTTGTTGTTGTTGTTGTTGTCATAATAATACCATCTATGTGGCTGAACAGAACCATATAGGAAATGCACATTAGCACTGGTTCAGTCCATCAAAATGAAAGTGTGTTTGTATACTTAGGCCTCCAGCCTCACATTCCACTAGTGATCAGTTGCATAAAACAAATGACAGGGAGTCGCTGAAATATCAGCTTTAAGAACGCCTGCAGCTTAAATGTATTTTTAAAACTGCCATGTCAGAGATTTGCATTTAGGAGAGTAAATATCAGGCACTGTGCTATGAGTGAGAAGGAACTCTGACTGTGTGCTAGTGGGATGCATACAGCTCTGTGCTGTGTGTGAGTGGATCAGCTCTATGCTGTTTGCGAGTGGATCAGCTCTGTGCTGTGTGTGAGTGAATCAGCTCTGTGCTGTGTGTGAGTGGATCAGCTCTGTGCTGTGTGTGAGTGGATCAGCTCTGTGCTGTGTGTGAGTGGATCAACTCTGTGTTGTGTGATTGGATCAGCTCTATGCTGTTTGCGAGTGGATCAGCTCTGTGCTGTATGTGATTGGATCAGCTCTGTGCTGTGTGTGAGTGAATCAGCTCTGTGCTGTGTGCTGTGTGAGTGGATCAGCTCTGTGCTGTGTGTGACTGAATCAGCTCTGTGCTGTGTGTGACTGAATCAGCTCTGTGCTGTGTGTGAGTGGGTCAGCTCTGTGCTGTGTGTGAGTGAATCAGCTCTGTGCTGTGTGAGTGGATCAGCTCTGTGCTGTGTGTGAGTGCATCAGCTCTGTTCTGTGTGTGAGTGCATCAGCTCTGTGCTGTGTGTGAGTGCATCAGCTCTGTGCTGTGTGTGAGTGAATCAGCTCTGTGCTGTGTGAGTGCATCAGCTCTGTGTTGTGTGTGAGTGCATCAGCTCTGTGCTGTGTGTGAGTGGATCAGCTCTGTGCTGTGTGTGCGTGCATCAGCTCTGTGCTGTGTGTGAGTGAATCAGCTCTGTGCTGTGTGAGTGCATCAGCTCTGTGTTGTGTGTGAGTGCATCAGCTCTGTGCTGTGTGTGAATGGATCAGCTCTGTGCTGTGTGTGAGTGGATCAGCACTGTGTTGTGTGTGATTGGATCAGCTCTATGCTGTTTGCGAGTGGATCAGCTCTGTGCTGTATGTGATTGGATCAGCTCTGTGCTGTGTGTGAGTGAATCAGCTCTGTGCTGTGTGCTGTGTGAGTGGATCAGCTCTGTGCTGTGTGTGAGTGGATCAGCTCTGTGCTGTGTGTGACTGAATCAGCTCTGTGCTGTGTGTGAGTGGGTCAGCTCTGTGCTGTGTGTGAGTGAATCAGCTCTGTGCTGTGTGAGTGGATCAGCTCTGTGCTGTGTGTGAGTGCATCAGCTCTGTTCTGTGTGTGAGTGCATCAGCTCTGTGCTGTGTGTGAGTGCATCAGCTCTGTGCTGTGTGTGAGTGAATCAGCTCTGTGCTGTGTGAGTGCATCAGCTCTGTGTTGTGTGTGAGTGCATCAGCTCTGTGCTGTGTGTGAGTGCATCAGCTCTGTGCTGTGTAGTCACAGAGCTCCCCTCTCTTGCTGTGCTTCTGGTCCTTCATCCTGTCACTGAGCATAGAACAGACCGTTCTGCATTGGCTTGTTTCCTGATGGATTTACACTGAGGGAAGTAAATACCATTACTCTTCCCAAAGGCCTTATGAGTCGCTCTGTTTATCCGTGTGGCTATTTTAAATCCCTTTTAATGACAGAGAATCACTCTTAAGCCTTGATAAATTACACAAACACGTTTCCTTTTCCTCTCCAGGCATAATATCTATAGTGTCATATTGGCGACTTAGCAGAGACACTAACAGTGACCATGTGGAAAGGTTTTATAATCTTCGATTTAAGTTATCATTGTAATGGTACTTTGAGTATAATGCATGCACTCAAATACATTTCAGTGCAAAAGATTTAGTCATTGGGGTGTATTTATTTATGGGTTTATTTACAACACTTGTCATGAGCCATAAACTACAGTGACAATCCAGCTTCATAAAGGAAAACACATGACAGGACGTATTGTTGATTTTCAATATACTAATATATTTTTGACTGTTTGTTTTCTATTTAAATGCTGTCTGAGGACTACACATATTATATAAAACAGAAGCTGGCCATTAATCTATTACATTTTTTCATAAAATAATTGTTAATAGTAACCTAGATCCAAATGTACAAAGGATTACTTCATACTTAAATGGCTATAATATTAGTGTATGGCTGGAATGGTAGGTTTCCTTTAACATAACATAGCATAACATAATGACAAGAACAGGCCATTCAGATCAACAATTTCCTGACTAAATTAGTTCCCTGATTACCTACAGACTAGATAATATTGTATCAAGCCTAGTTTTGAAAATCTCCAGAAATTCTGCCTCTACTACATGACCTGGCAGGCTATTCCACACTTTGACTGCTCTCTGTGTGAAAAATTCTTGTAATGTCTGTTCGGAATTTACCTTTTGCTCATTTCCATTTTTCCCCCTCGTTCTACTAACTGAACTCAACCTGAAGAATCTCTTGTAGTTCACTTTGTTGACCCCCTTTATGAAATCAAAAGCCTCAGTCACCATATGTTCACATTAAGTTCACCATATTTAAAGGAATGTGGATGGATCTTCAATTTGCATGGCAACTAATGGTCTTCACCAGGCTTGAAATTCCATTGGAAATTCCACTGGGGACTAAATGAATATTTCTCAGGCTTTTTACGGAATGTTTCCTTGTATACTGTGAAGCCGAGTATCAGTAGTTATGCTGTTAAGTTAGTGTCAGTTCTTCACTTGTTGTATGAGATTACATTTTCTTTTAACTTGTCGGTGGCACAGACTTTATGCATAACTTACTGATGTCATCACAATGATCACATTTCAGTCAAAGCAGTTTTCAAATCAAGAGTGGGCTTCATGCCGTGAGCCTGGCATTTACATGTAGTGTGTGCATAATCCACATTGCAGGATAAGAAGGCCTGTGTGTCTGTTCAGTGCTTAATGCATACTGTGGCAAAAATAGAGTGTCTGGGACATGGCAGATAACTATCTCTTCGAGGTACTAACAGAACCTGATATGACAAGGCTCCAGGGCCACTCCCAAACACAGCCACCCATGTACAGACAAATGTGTTTCTTCATTCTGACAACATGCACTACGTACACACCCTACATTTTATTCTCATGCCCCTGAAACGCTATAATAAGCTTTGTTGCCTTTGTTGGTAGCTGCGTGGCATTTCTCTTCAAGTAGTAGATGTTAAAAAGCAGCCAGTTAAAAGGCAGCCAGTGCTAAAATGGAGTTAAACTATATAGTCTTGTGCTAGAGGCTGTACTGAGATGTGTGGAAATCACACCTTTGTGCTGAGAATTAGTCAAGCCTAGAGCTCAAAGGTGTAAATTAGCTGCATGATGTAGCCTTGCTGTACTGCTATGTGTATACTGTTCATCATGGTGTTGAATTTAAACTACAATCATGGCTGCCTTGTCCATTAGCATTGCTATTACATTGCATTGAATAATCTGTTTTATACTTTGAGCTTTGAATTGTGGCCCTTCTAGACCCACCACTAAAACTATTACACAGCAATTATATTGAGAGCTCCTAAGGCTACTGAGGAGTAAATATTACTGTGGCATTGAACATTACTGTCCAGAATTAAAAGCATAGGGTATCACTCATTAATAGAATGTATAGCCTCTGAGATGTAAATGTGATTTGTACCCTAAAAAACATGAGTGAAAACAGAAAAAAGTAGAAAATAACTGAAATATTTTCTCTGGAGTTGGAGATAGTGGGAGATTTGCTGTTGAAGCGCACAGGGCCAGACAGGCTAATTGCAACAGATTATGTCTTGTGGTGTAATAGCACACAGAGCAGTGCTATGCTGTGCCTACCAATCCACCTGACCTGTGGGAGATTAGCGGCTGCGCTGTAGAGCTCTGTTTAATCAGTGCGAGGGAGAGCAGCGCTGTACCTGTCCCGCGGAAGTAGTTTGTGGAACCAGTGGAAACCAGACACCTTAATTGCCGCCAGAGTTCCCTCCCTGGGAGGGAGGGGGGCGGGGGAGGGCGGGGTGAGAGGTTGGGTGGATGCCGATCTGCATTCCTTTTCAAACCTGGAGGGATTTCTCAGGCAGCGCAGAGCTCTCCTGTGCACACACGGATATACCCGGGGACAAGCGAAAACATCGCAATCAAGAGGACAGAAAGCTGGACCCCACTTCACATGCTCTCCTAGGGGAAGGGAGGTGGAAACTTCTGGATCCCACGGCCTGTCTCGCTCTAACTGGGCTGGGCAGGGCTGCGTTTGAAGTTTTTACCCTCCTCCTGCCTGTTGTGATTGCTCCCTCTTCCTGGTTTCCCAGGGAGATTATTCAGAGGCATGCTCACTCTGTGTGAAACTCCCTCTACACCGGCGGGATCATTACGTGGATCAGCACCGCTCGGCTACATTTCGGACACCCGAAAAACACATTTCCTGGCCACTGAAGCGTGAATTAAGGGAAAGACTTTTGTTTAAAATGCCAATATTGCTGCCTGGAGAAAATCTATTAGTGTCTATTTGTGTGCTGCCAAAAGGATTACAAGAAACCAGGGCCTATCATTGCAGCCCTCTTGGGCAGAGTAAGAAGGCCCAGGGGATTTGTAGTGACAAAGGGCTTTTGTTTACTGGACCCGCTGAAATTGGACCAGAGGCTGGTTGAAGTGCCTGTAAAGGTGTAGAGATGACCTTTGTCAAAAGACTGAATACTCACTCTGTACTGGATTAACCTCCTCTTGCCAGGCTACAGTTTTGTAAAAATCAGCATATCAGATTTGTCAATAACGGTCTTCATGACAAAAGAAACATAATTATGAGATGCACTGCTATGATTTAATGTGATTTGGTGATTTAAAGCAGCCTCTGAATTGGTTTTTAGAAAAATGGCAAATGCAGACAATGACCCAGATGCCGAGGAGAAATTTCCCCCTGGCTCATTTTTCAGTAGAATCACGGGCATGTTTTCAGGAGCTGGGATGGAGAAATTGGAAACACAGAATCAGACGGAGGAGAGTGCGGTGCTCACGTCTTTCCGGAACCTGTCCAATGAGCAAGATGACACTGAAAACAATAGTAGCCCGGTCAGCAATGGTGATGATGGCCTAAACAAAATTGACACGGGCCAAGATACGGAAGGGGAGCATCAGAATAGTGAGGTATCTGAGACAGAGAGTGACGAAGTATTTGAGCCCTGTAGGAGTGGGGATGAGTCTTCTCCCAAATTGCGAGTGGATGGGCCAATCCCCACTCCGAAAACGCCAGATTCTCATTTGGTCCAGGTGACCATGGTGGAGACCTACAGTGACACGGAGACGGAGGATGAGGAGGGGAATAGCAGCTTGAACCAATTAGTAGAGTGCGTTTCCCCCAGTGAGATCCACCCTCCTGAGGAAGATGAGCCCACGGCAGGCCTTAACGAAGATCAGCTGCTGGGCTCTGAAGGTGATTCGATTGAGTGGGACATAGAGGTTCCTGTCTTCAGGCCTCACTCTCTTCAGCATAAATCAGTTACAGATGGCTCTGACCCTCAACAGATGCCAGATAGCGCAGAACGTGACAGTCAAGAGGATCCCACCGTGCCTTCCTGTGAGACCGAACAAGTGCCTGCCGTTGACTGCAGGCCTGACGCAGGTCCAGATCTCTGCAGCCCAGACGCTACCCCGGACGCAATGGGCCTCCAGTTTTCTTCACACGCCAGTGCTTGTGACACATCCACCGACCGTTCACCTCGCGACCACGACGTCAAGGATGTCTCCGCAATCTACCGTGTGCATTCTGGAGATCACTCTTCAGACACGGGTTCCACCGTCATACGCACCCCATCAGACCTCCTGCTCACCCCTGCCCTGATGGAGGCTGTGTCTGAGGGGTTGGAGGAGGACCCAGGAAGTGTATCGCCCCACCACAGCCAAGCAACGTCAGGAGTATCTGAGTGTCCATTCCCTGCAGATGACCAGACAGGTTTCAGTGAACCTCCAGGTGCCACAGAGACGGAGAAGGTGACCTCCCCCAGCCTGAACGAGCAGCCTGACCACAAGGTTAAGGAAGGCCCTCCAGAGATGGACACAGCAGAGCCACACATACAGGATTCCTCTGCTGAAACCCAGCCAAGTGACATGCCCTCTGTGCCTGAGAACCAGAAGGAGACGCCTGCTAGCAGGGGGAAGCCTACGAGCACACCCCTGGGGGCCTCCTCACGGAGCACGTCCTTCCAGCTGCCTGCCCTCTTCAGCGGGCTGAAGGTGCTGAAGAAGGGGGCCGTGGGTGAGGAACGGGAGACCGTGTCTGAGATCAAGCACAGAGACACGGATCTGGCTCTGCTCAGTCTGAAAAAGCCGGTCAACAAAGCCAAGCTCTTCCCCGAGCAACTGCCCAGCAGGAAACGTCTGGAGCCGAAAGGCTCGCTGAAGCCAAAGGGCAGCCTGCTGGGGCAATTCACCCAGTTGCTGAAGCTGGACAGTCCAATAATCGAGGACAAAGAGGACTCTACATCAGAGTGCAGGGACAAAAGGGACTCCGAGGAGCAAGATAAGGGCACTGAGGAGGACACAGAGCCAGCCTCCCCAAAAGAGGATGCCGGGAAAGCCACAGAGACTCCATCGGATGCCTTAAAGTCTCACTCCAGTTTCAAGACCACAAAAAAGAATTCTGTTGATTCTGTGGACCTGGATGCAGTGAAGAGGAAAATCAGAAATGACAAGGAGGCGCTGAAAGCCATCTTTCAAAGATCTGCTTCTGTTGAAGTTAAAAGCATAACTGAGTTAAATGTATGTATGTATTTGTCCTTCTAACATTTTCTTGTCAACAAAACAAAAGCCGTTTGTACTGAAAGATGTGTTGTTTTAGATCTTACTGCAAATAATCTCACTTTAATACTGCCAAAAAACCTGCTTTTTATTTCTTTCTAACCTCCAAATATTGTTTGAAAGTTTTAAATTATGTTAGCTTTATGGAAATTAAGTTGATTTTGCTCTCAACCTTACCCAAATTGCTTTAAGCTTTCATTTTCAGCAGATGAATAAATAAGTTATTAGTTATTTCTGGCACTGAAGTTTCTTCAACCAGAATTCTTCATATAGATTTAAGTTGGATGTCCACAGATCTCTGTTACTGTGCAGTGTTTGCATTTTTTTATTTTTAACGTCCACATCAATTCATATCTGTCCTGTAAAACTGCATGTCGACCTGCTTCTTATTTGTCACTTCTGTCTCTGATGTTTCTGTCTTCAGACTGAGGTGATCTCTCCAACAGACAGTGAGGATCGGACCCCTGGCCGTCTGCAGGCTGTCTGGCCCCCTCCAAAACCCAGAGATGAGGAAGAGAAGGTGGGCCTTAGGTACACTGAAGCAGGTGAGGAACAATGTTGTACACTGCAGCTTTCATCTTCTACCAAGCCCAATTATTGCACTGATGTCCAGCTTAATCTTTTTGTCCTAATGAAAATAAACACACCTCCACTCTTTTTAATCCAGGACTGGAGGCTGTCCTTCCAAAACACTTAATTTGACTGTTTAATTTAATTACAGGGTAACATTAACAAGTGTGTGTGTGTGTGTTGTGCAAGGCTAGCTAAGCACAGATACATGGTATCTGTGTAATGTATCTTCTAAATCTGTTTAAAGCAGGAACCCACTAAAACACTGAGCTCATAATGCTGTTTGCTGGACATCTTGTGACTTCACAGGACAGAGTAGGGCTCAGAGAGGTTCTGTTTCTGGAACAGAGGAAACTCTGGAATTCTGGGATAGAGTCAGCCTGCCACACCTCAGTCAGGCTGCTCAAAAACATGAACACACACAAACAAGCTGAAGTCGTGCCGCACTGAAAATGGGCAGATCTAATTACGGCTGTTAGTCAGTTTCTCCTCATGCCTTTACTGTTGAGAGCAAAGACCTTTGCAACATGAAACCAACTCCACTGGTACAGCCAGTTTTACTCTACCAGATAAACCAGGCTAGTGTACTTTGAAGACGAGGTTTAGTGGAACAAAAGTCCACAAATGAATAGATAATATATCAGCAGGCATGTGTAAAATTGGGCATACACATGTTGATAAAATTTACATGTGCGCATACATAAAAATACAAATATGTACTGTTGTGGGAAACATATTATTTGATATTTTAAAGGTATCAATGTTGATAAAATATGTTGTATATGAATAATGTTTGAGGTTGTCAGGAGAGGTCAGTGATAATTTGAGATTATTTTCTGTCCTGTTTGAATGATTTATTGTGTGGGCGTGTCTTCACTGAAGGTGATAAGCCCACTCTGAATACCTCTTCTACCAGGAAATACTACTAAAATGTAAACCTTGGTTTGTGTCCATGATAATACTACATACAGTAAAAGTGTTAACAGATCAACTTGTTAATTAACATTCAACTCTAAAAGCACTTACTGTTGTACAACCCTGATGGTACACATATCACAGAGCTAGCATGGTGTTTTAATATACTGTTGTATAGAACTATTATTATATTAGTGTGATTATTATAGTAGTTTATAAAATATAGTCGTACAAAATTACATGCAGTGAAACAATATGAGCTATCTGATCACTTTGTGGCATTCACATCGATGAATCTGAAATAGGAAATGCTATTTGAGGATACGAAATGGGACGTAATAGTTGCGGTTTTAATAGAGTACATTAATAGTGTATTAAGTAAAATAGTAAGTAGTTTTATGGCATGCCCTTTAGACCAAAAGTATCTTTTTAAACTGTAGGTAAGTTGACATTTCAGGAAGAAAAGTGTTCTCTCCCATTGCCACAATGATAAAATGTGTACTATAATATACCTGCCTAACAAGCATGATGACTACACTGTCTTCATTTTTACCTGGGTGTGGATGTAAAACAGTTTGGATGTATCCCAACCCTAGCATTAATTTGGCAGACAGGTGAAAATATATTATTGAAAGTTGTCAGTTTTTTTCAAAAAAATGAACTTGTATATACTATGTCCTTGGGTGTGTATAATTATTATCATGGAGCATACGTGTTATTATTAATGTTACAGAAAAATAATTACCATTCTAAATGAGTTAACTGATTGAGTGTTGCAACCCTAAACAATCATTTACTATGTCCAGTAGTATACTTCTATAACCTCTTCCCAAACTTTGGACCCATCCTAGTTTTCAGTGACCAGAACCCAGCAGTTTTTATAAAGAAGGCTCTTTGCCTATAGTTTAGGCCAGAAACCACCAGAAGCTACCCAATGATGTGTCACTGTCAGTAGAAGAAATATTGCACTTCTACCCTCCTGTGGAAGTGTTGTGTATTACATTATCTTTGTGAGAGTATAAACTCCATCCAAACCTTTCTGCAAAGGCTTTTTTTGTGGAAAAAAAAATGTTTACATTGTACATTATATGTCATAATTAAAATAATTATTTATATGTAATATGTTTAATTTAAATAATTATATAATTGTGTAATTTATATAAATATATGCTTTTACAAAGTGAGTGTTGACTTTTCTGGTGAAGAGCCCTGAAGCTGTTTTGTGTTTCACAGAGCACCAGGCTGCCCTACTGCAGCTGAAGAGAGAATGCAAAGAGGAGGTGGAAAAGCAGCATGTAAGTCAGTCAGTCTCTGTACCTCCGCTGCAGCACACCTCTTCCGGTGGATTCTACAGTCCCAGGCTCTAGAGTCCCCTGGCAGAGTTATTCTTTGCAGCCATGCACACACTGTCTCAGAATCACTCCTAACCTGCGTGCTGAAAAGTGTCTGTGTAATACAAAACGATAAGAGCATAAGAAATTCCACAGAAAAAGAAAAATCCTGCTCATCTTTCCTTCTACTGGGCCCCAAATCAAATGTCGATTAGGGTTCACTGTTGGGAAGCTTGGAGTGATCTCCTGTTACGTCATTTCATTTTGCAGAGAGGGAAGTTAATTTGTCTACTGAAACACAGAGGGGTTATGGCAAAATAAAAATCATATCAAGTTGCTAAGTGTGTATTTCTTTACTGGCCAGATGTCCCATAACCATTTGAATGTAAAAATAAATACAACCACTTAGCTTGTACACTGGGCTAAGCCCTGGAGTAATTTTCAGAACTCATTAGATGTCACCAGTTACAAGAAAGAGACATTTGTGAATACCAAAATCTACTTTGCCTAACACTAACTGACACATGATACACAGTAAAAAGGCCATATCAAATGACCTATGAAGGAACCGCTTTCAATTCTCGCAGTGTATCCACATAATACACAGATAATTACTGTGGCAAACAACACTCCATATGACAGATGGAAAGATTTGCAGTGCTTGCAGGTGCGATCAGTGTGACTTATGTCTGTACGGGGAGTGTTAATGATGCAGCTATCACCAAATCTCAATACTTTTGAGGCTGATTTTCGAACCTTTCTCTGAACAGCTGTTAATTCCAGCCGTTTTGATAGTTAACTCTTCATCTGTATTGTACAGCATGGTTTCCCAAAAATATACATGCAGGTTCCCATCAGCGTTAATTGCAATTCTCAAGTAGAAAGGGCCGTTTATTGTTTCAAAGTAGACATTTTAAGGTTTAATGTCATTAGTCATTAGTTAAGAGATTGGTCGTGAGGAAAACTTCCTTTGAATTGTGAGAAAACCTTAAGTAATATAATATGACAATTATTCATATAGCATTTGCTTTTCTATAAATAAAAAAATTTAGTTGGTGTGCCGGGTTGAATATAAATTGTTGTGTTATGTATTATTAGTTGTTACGAAAGACAATCCAAAGACAGTTGATGGAAGGCTGGGCATGGACAGAACCGGACCCATTACTTCAGAAATTGAATATCAGAGCACAGTCTGTTCCGATGGAGATCTATGCACTGGAAAAATCAGGCTGAGAGAGTAAACTGGCCAGCATGTCCAATAATAAGGACTGGCTGGACATTATTAAGTTTTCTTGTTTTTGAGAATAATTTTCTTGGCTACTGTATATAGCAGCAGGGGAGCGAATTATAATTAAAATTCATTTTTTAGATTAAGCTGTACTGTGGGCTTGTCAAATGTGAACTATGTTTTAACACAGAGCAATCTACTGCAAGAGGAATCTTTATTGGGAGATCTCTTTATTGGGAAAATGTATCCAGGACTGCAGACCAGTAACAAATTTGACTTGGTTTGATGCACAAATCTAAAACAGTCTTTGTGCCTCTGTTGAATCACCCACCTAGCCATCACCAAAGAGCCTTGAATTGTGGCCTGCGCCAATTTGACAACTAACGCAATAAGCCAGCTGTCTATCATCATTGGGTATTTCCTTTCTGTAGCTGCCATTTTGATGAGGATCATCTCAAACTTGAAGTAAGATCTGTAGAACATAAATAGTGGTGCAAAATGCATAAGGAACAATGAGGAGTAATAGTATGTGAAGCTGCTATTTGTATTCAGCATTTGAGGAATATTCACATTGAGTTATGTGTGCAAAAGGAGCCATTCTCCTACATTACATTTATTACATTACATTACATTCATTTGGCAGACGCTTTTATCCAAAGCAACGTACAAAAAAAAGTGCATTTCATGGTCGTAGACAACTGCTAAACACGGGTTCAGTAAGGTACAATACTTATTTTGTACATCTATTTCTAGCCGAGAACAGTGAACACTATTCTGTACAGTATTAGGACAAATACAAATTACCAGGAAGTGCTGGGATGGGACAACATGTAACAAGTGACAGGAAAAGGGTTTTTTTTATTTATTTATTTATTTTTTTTATAAAAGAGTGAAATATACAGCGTGGTGGATAACTACAGTCCTACCTAAGCAGGGAATCAGGATAGTCAGAAAGGTTCGGAAATCTTTTCTGAGAACTGTCATCTTTATCAAATTAAGTTATAAACTTCAAGCACCTACCCAAAAAATGTTAGGAAACATACCTTCACAAAAAATGAGATGTGAGATGTGGAGGAAGGCTAAAATAAGATGTCTATGGTGCTGTAATTGTTTCCACATGTAGTCAGCTTGCCTCCTGCCAGTTCTGCGTATGAAATAAGATCACTCTTTTGCATCTGGGATTTGGTGGCCTTTAACAAACTGCAAGCATCCAAAATGGCTCATTTGTACGGTTGTGGTCAGAGCTGTCTCTTCTCTGGTTCTCCATCCATTATTTTTGTGAAATGTACTGTTGAGTTTTCTTGTGAATTATTGACAGGAATTTAATGTGCTCATATATTTAAATTTGTTTGTTGTAACACAAATCCTGTCCAACTGAACAGAAGCGTAGGCAGTCAAAGCTGGAATAACTTGGTCTCAAGGGAGGTCTAAAATGCATTTGGTTTAATTCTAGTGTCTGTTCTAGGATTAGCACTCAGATGTATTAGTCTGTGATCAAACATTTGAAGTCATGACATTGAAGTCATTTCAGTAGAATTACAGGCCTTTGTCTTGTTCCCTCTTGTAAGACTTGTGTCTACAGTACATGTTTTATTATAATGTCATATACTTTATGCCATATTGTATTATTATATAAATCATATTATATTCATTATAATATGCCAAAATTACAATGATGTAGTGCTGCAATTCAATTCCATATAAAAACATATAAATGTTTCATAAACCTCCTTTGACATACATTTGCAACCATTTTTTATCAGTTTTGACAAGATTGTCTTCATGATGATGAATCGATGATGAAAATTAACTTTGAATGATATTCTAGTGTTGAATCTCCGGTGTCGTTTGTAATGAACTGTATGTGCGTGCGTGGTTGACGCACTTCAGAAATTGAACATGATTTTCACATTCATAAACATAAACTTAAACACTGTGAAACTACAGTAACGTGCCAGATCCAGTCTTGTGCTGACCACATGCTAACGAGGAACATGTGTTAAACATATTGCAAAATTGTTTCCTTCCAAACCCGAGTCTGGTTTTCAATTTGACTCTGAGTCTATTTGCACGCATACTCAAAATCCCATTGTTTCAAGCATGGCCCAATTATTTTGATGTTCAAAATGTTCAATAAACATCCATTGTATATTGTATTAGCCCTTCATTAGCAATCAGCAATAAATCTATTGTGCCACATGTGGTTAAATTGAAAGGAATGCACTGGGATCTGGACATGAAGTCGACATTAGTGTCAAACTTTAAGGAGAAAGGGACTACTGTTACTATTAAAGCCATCAGTAGAGGCTTCTATGTTGTGTATGACTATGTTGTCATACCAGTGTGTTATCACCATCCATTTGGCATTTGCATTTATGATTTTGGTTCCTCTGTATATAACTGGGGATTTCTCTGGCCATGCTCACCACAGGAACAGTTCCAGCTCCAGATCTTCCAGTTGCGAGGGGAGCATGCTGTTACAGTGTCAAAGTTGGAGGAAATCATTGCCAAGATGCGGAAAGACCTGGCCTACAACGGGTGTCACGAGCGCGGTGAGGTCCGGGAGGTATGCGTGTCCACGGAGGACGACCTGCCGCCCAAGACCTTCCGCAACGTGTGCATCCAGACGGACCGCGAGACCTTCGTCAAGTCGCCCGAAGGTGAGGGCAGCAAGGCCGCCCAAAGCCCCAACCAGAACGTGCCTAAAAAACTCAACCTTGAGTCCATCAACATGAGCCTTGCAGGCAAGACGGACGATGGCTCAGGACCGACCCCGCCTCCTCCTCCTCCTCCACCTCCACCCCCACTACCTGGTGGTTCGTTTGCACCACCACCTCCACCACCACTACCTGGTGGTTCGTTTGCACCACCACCTCCACCCCCATTGCCCGGCGCTGGGATTCCTCCCCCACCACCTCCACCTCCATTGCCTGGTGCTGGAGTCCCACCCCCGCCACCTCTTCCTGGAGCTGGTCCCCCTCCTCCACCTCCTCTCCCAGGGGCAGGGCCCCCTCCTCCCCCACCCATGCCAGGGTTTGGACCTCCTCCCCCGCCTCCTCCCCCCGGAGGGCTGGCTTTCAGCCGCCCGGAGGAGAAAGCCCCGCGGAAGCCAGCTGTGGAGCCAGCATGCCCCATGAAACCATTGTACTGGACAAGAATTCAGATCCAAGGCAACAGGTTCGTACTCACACTTGATTTGAGACTTGCAGGAAGATTCAGAAGCAATGCAGACAGGGAGAATGTGCTTTTTAGCCTTGGTTAAGCCCTCCACAAGACACCTGCATTTTCACAAGAGCTGAAAGGCGCTGATGAAATGCACTATGTCCGCAGTTAAATTGAGAGTGCTATATACAGTTGGAACGGTCTGAGTGCCAATCTGTGTGTTTTGTGAAAGATTTATTGCCCTGTATTTCCATAGAGGGATTAACAGAGGAAGTTGAGTTCTGGCTCGCACTCTGTAGACCAGGCTGATAGCGAAGGATTGAGTGGGCCACAGCAGTTTCATGTTATATATAAATTTTACAGTTGAAGTGCAAGTCGGCAAGCATGAAATCAGTCAAGCAGTGATACGACTGGTTAAATTCGGAGTTCCATGTTAAAGCCATTTGCAGGAAGAACTTCTGTGGCAAATTATGGGGAATGCGCTATGTTTTAAACAATGCCAGGCCAACACTCTCATGTATATTTTATGACCCCATCAAACTGTACGCATTTGGGTTTTGTATAAAGGATCTAAGTGGCAGCTTTACAAGGGAGCTGTAAGTGAGAAAGAGATCCTTTGCAAATGATGAGGACTCTAAATTACATTTTGACTTAATTCAATTACAGTTTTCTGTTCATACTCAGTGTATTTAGGGGTCTAATGAGGTTCACTTGTTGGCGTTCTCCATGTGTCAGACCCAATAGCTTCAGTATATGGCTACTTAGATACAGTATGTTCCTCTGAAAGCAATTTTAAATGAAGAAAAGATTCATAAAGTCATAATGGGGTTTGTTAAGTTCTCCTGGCCGTTTTAAGACATATTTTTGTCATGGGTGTGAGTTGCCAATTGCAAATTGGTCTGATTGGACTTGCTTGACACTAATAGGACTGCTGGCAACATGGTTGCATGGTAAGCCAGCCTTTTACTTTGATTGTCTGTTTCAGTCCATCTCAGCAGTTGTAAAATGCTGCTGTTGAAAATAATCCTGGACGCTCTACTCAAAACAATCTGCCCTTCCAAAATTTGACTTAAGGGTTGCTTATTGGTTTTGCATGAGATAATGAAACTTAAAGTATTCAGTATTCGGATTGGATTTGCAGTCTTTCTGATTGCCAGAGCTGTGTGAAAGCATGCTATAAATGCTGCAATTCAAGAAATAGAAATTAAGAATGTGGACAATCATAAAGAATGCACTAAAGTGTCTGTGATGGCCAAGTATAACACATATGGAAAATCTACACCCCCCATCATGTATTGCATTTTCACTGTTCGTTTAAACGTATTCAAATTTAGTTTAAGATCAACATCTTAAACTAAACCTCGCAAATAGTGGGCTCAGTGGTTACAACAAGGTGGCACTAGACTTAATTACAGTACATTACAGTATATTTAGCATTACAACTATGATATATCCTTACTCATGTTTCCAAATCACAATGTGGCCCAAGGCCAACCCTGGAGCCAATCTCCTTTTTTTGAATCTGCAATTCTCTTTAAGGCACAAAATATTTTGCCGTGTTCTCTACTGAAATAGTTCAGAGCTGCTGTAGTTCCAGGCAAGTCATTAGCACTGGGTAGAGATTGGATCTTGGATAATTGTCCATTGAAAAAATTATTTTCGGTCATGAGGGTAGTAATGTTTCATACGCAGATATTAGGCTAAATTATAGATTCACCACGGTGCCTCGTTAAAGTATCCTGGTGAAAAAGTATGTCTGTTGGACAGTATATTTCAGGGATGTTGTCAGAGGTAAAAATGAACTTTTAAGCACAGAACCGCACGGGAGACACGTTCACGTGAGGAAAAGAGACAGGACCCCCATCCCCCATGCCCAGATGACATATGAACAACCCTGATGAACTCTGAGTCTACTACCCATGCCTGTGCTAAATGACTTATATTCAGTCTGATTAAAGCATTGCATTAGCAGCCATTGTAGGTGCTTTATTGCTTACTGTAGCTTAGTCAGTGTTGGCTTGACTGTGTTCTCTTCTTTTTTATTTGAAGGGATGGAAAAGCAAGGTAGGGGTTTCAGCCTGACCTCTGTGAGACTCCTCTTCAGACCGTCTGACTTCACTTGTTTGTTTCTGGTGTTGCTTGGCAACGAGAACCAAAATTCATCTGAGCAGTTCAGTTTAAAATGGGCTTTCTGTTGATATGTGCTGGGACCAGGAAAGCCATTGGCTCCAGAAATTTAGACTGAAACTTGAAGTGATGACTTTCACTTTAAAAACAGACAAGTCCAGGTCTGTGTTTTCTTAGTGTGAATCTATACTTGAGGAAATGTCAACCATTCTCAAAAAAGAAATAAATATTGGATTCCCTCAGCACACATTACATAAACTGCAACTAGGCTGTTTATGTCAGGGTTTGGCTTGTACTGCTACTTGAGAAAAATCCAAGAGCTTCTGTAAGGCCTTGTCCCCCTCATCAATATGTCACTACTTAAGTTCAATTTCAGATCATGTGCATTTATAGCTTGTACATCTACTACAAATGCTATGATGGTCTTTGTGCTGAAGCCAGTGTCACTGTCCCTCCCATCAGTAATAACACGCTCTGGGGCTCTCTTGAAGAGCCAAATATCGTCGACGCACAAGAGTTTGAGGACCTCTTTTCTAAAACAACGCTGCAACCAAAGAAGAAGCCCCTGTCAGACACCTTTGAGAAGAAAGTGAAGGCCAAGAAGGTATGTTTTTTTATTATTTTGTTTATGCGTGTGCAAACATGCAAACTGTCAAGCATTTTAATTTATTCTGCTCTAGAGGACTCTTTGCTTGGACTTGTGGGAAACCTTCATCTGTAATAAACTGATACAATTGTGGAAACTCCAGTACGCTACATCAGTGGTCCCCAAACTCGGTCCTGGGGGACCCCTGTGTATGCTGGTTTTCATTCCAACCTCAACAGCAATCCCAGAATTTTAACAAGCTGTTAATTGTTCTTAATTAGGTGATTTTCATGTTTTTGAGCTGTGGTTCCAGAAAGGGCTAGTGTGGGTGCACACACCTGATCCTGATTCTACTAATCAATCACTAGAGTCATTGCTAAGCACCTTGATTAGTAGAATCAGGATCAGGTGTGTACACACACACTGGCCCTTTCTGGATAAGACTGGGGACCCCAGCTCTAAAACATGAAAAGCACCTAATTAAGAAAAATTAACATCTCGTTAAAATTCTGGGATTGCTGTTGAGGTTGGAATGAAAACCAGCATACACAGGGGTCCCCCAGGACCGAGTTTGAGAACCACTGCGCTACATCACTGGTTCCAGAGCTGTGCTGTTTGTTGCTCACATAACTCAGCTCATCGGCTACTGAAACCACTAGGCATAGAAGGAGTAAACATGACGGTAAACATGATGATTGGTGGCATTACTCACAGGAAAGATCCTGGCAGCTTTATGATAGCTTCCTGTGCAGAATAGTTTACTGAGCAGTGTGAACTCCTGATCTGGAAGGAGTAGGAGTAGCAGATGGAATTTAATTGGCGCCACCAGAGGGCGTTTGAAGCACATGCTAATGGGCATGGCGAGGAGTCCCACCAGATTAAAAAGGACCTCAGTACATCTTCCAGTAACTTCCTAAAAAAGTCAGTTTGAGCAGGCTTGACATAAGAATTAGGGGTAAAGAGCCATTCAATTTAATGGCAAATAAAATTTCATTGCCTTCTTTAATTTCTTCATTTTGTTTAGCTTAGGGACCTTTAAATGATGGAAGTGCACTGAGCATGTGCTTCAGCATAATGCTTAAGAGAGATTTAAAACTGAACCCAAGTGACTGATGAGAACACAGTAGTCGTGAAGTGAGCGTAATGGAGTGAGCACTTTAGAGGGCATTGTGGGCATTACAGGATGTTGTGTCTGTTCTCTTACGCAACTCGTTTGTCAGCACAATGATTCATTTTCAATATATTGAGTGATTTGTGAAACAGCATAAACACAGATTAATTATTATACTTTCTGAGGCTTTCTTGATGAGTCAAATGTAAATATTGCTTTACTTTCATCTACACCGACCATCCGTCTCTTCAAAGCATTGACAATCCCAGACAGCTTTTTCAGATTTCAGAAATAAATCCAATGGATGAACTTGGTCCATGCATCTGATTACATGGTTGTGAGAGCATGCGCTATGCCACATTTTCACATTACTCATATTCAAACTTGGGAACACTTGGACCTGCTTAAGTATCCTGCAGTGCCCTACTGTGTTTACCGGTTTAAGCACACATTATGCTGAATGCCGACCTTAAATGGAATCAAAACAAGAAAGTGCAAAGTGTGCCAACTCAGTCCCACCTCCCCATGCTGTCCAAATTCTGACTATTGCTTTCTCTTGTTTGCTTGGATAAACTTGGGTATCAGGGAACAGGAGTTCTCTACTCGAGGTTAATCGCAGCTGGGCAGGACCCATATTTAAACTTCCCCCCTCCTTAGTATCAGCTCTCAAAACTGAGAATAAACAGAATTATTTTTCATGAATGTATTTCTGACAAAATATTAACACAACAAAAAGATATATGCTCTTTGATAGCTGTTGGGGAGTTTGTGACTCTTTACTTGTTTTGTGTGGTGCCTTAAGTGTACGTGGTCTGTGTACAGTGTGTGCTGGAGATTTTTAAGACTTCCAAGAACAGACCATTTGTGCATGTTTTGGAAAGAATATGAGCTGCAGACTGGAGTGAAAACCTCAAACTTAACCAAGCGTCCTGCGGTGAATTTGAGTGAAACTCAGTCAGAAGCAAACTTTCCCCCTGAGCCACAGACAAGCTGGAGCATCTGAAAAAGATCTCAAACACATCTCTATTGTGTCACATCTCTATTGTGAATTCAGTAATAAGTGGATGTCACTATTTTGTGTGACTAAAGGGGGCTTTCAGCCAAACCCTAAAAAAATGTTAATAAAATAAGAATGTAATACATGCTTAAAGACTTAAGCAAGTATTAATTTAGGTTTATAAGTGGGACTCGGTTCAACAGCCCCATAGGTCCTTTGTCTTATAACAGGATGGTCCTGGTCTGTGTGTGATATGTTAGTTTGTAATGTGAATTACAGTCCAGTGCTCCACCAGTCCTGTTTTCTTATAGATATGAATAAATGCCTGTATTCCTTTGGAGACAAGCTTCATCAGTACTGGGGTCTGCCCAATGAGGCATGCTGTGGCAACCCTGCAAAATGGGTAACGCATCAGGTTCAATGCTGCCGACATCGCCTGGCATCCAAGTGGTTAAAAAGAACCAGCTGGCCGAGTCTGCGCCCGCCCCCCCCTCCCGGATCAATGGGACTGGGCTCCAGGTCGCCAGCGTCTGTGTGTCAGTCTCTGTAGCAGTCCCTCAGCCCTCTATCCAGTCTGGTCACTCCGAGCAAGTCCATAAAAACCGCTGCCCTGACATCCGATCTGACCCAGTTAGCCACAGATATCCATACTGCCAATCCTCTGCAGTCCTCAAACTGCAGCACAAGCCAAAACACTTTGCTTTTCTTTCGACTTGTAATGCTCAGCCAAGCGTAAGCCATGACACACACATTTATAATTTACAGGAATGTTTCTGTTATCATTACTCTTTTTCCCTGTTGGTAAGAATACTGGGAATGATTAAAAGAAGTGAAAAGGGTGAAAAGGATGCTGCCTTTTAAGAAATAGTACATTACTTCTGGAATCACTGTCCAGATCAGACCTTAGAGGTCTGTGTTCTTGTGGTTAACCAGAGAAATGTTACCCATTAAAATGGAATGGGATACTGTACATTAGCCTAGGTTAGCAATGGGGACCATGTGTGCTTTTACCAGAGAAGGTTCGCTAGCTCTATTGCTGTGAGCTCACTAATGAAAGTGAAATTGGGTGTTACATTAGCTTTCCCACCTGCTGAAGAGCCCAGTGCTTGAGTTGTGGACTGTGTCTCAATTTTGCTGCCCCCTCTTTTCTCATCGCTCCATAGTGATAGACTGTGTTGTGCATATTTCATTTTTTGGAACTCCTGGACAACATGTAAAATGATCTGATTAATAGCTGCAACCATGAATAGCATAAGAGTATATAATGTTTCTATCCAGAGCTGTTTATACATATTGTTTTAAAGCTATGGACAAAAGGGTGAAATAGTCATGACATTCCATGTATAATGTATAATCACAGTGAGATGAGTGTATAGTATCAGTGTCCATATAGGATGGCATAGATCTTTTTCTTTGCCTTAAGTACCGGACTGTATAACTCTTAAATGAAGTGGTCATTGTTTCCGTATTACAAATCCTTCTGATGGAGCTGTATTTGTCAAACCTGTCTGATGTAGAAGCTGTGTCAGGGAACTGGGACTTGGTCGGAACTAACAGATCTTGCCCAACAGTTACAGTGTGCATGGGGAGATGAATGTGAAAATTTGGCTTCCCCCCCTTGGCAGGCAGGGTGCTTTCGTAAAGCACAGCTAAACAAAAGTCACTTGTTTACATTTCTATGATTTTCCCTGAAGTTTGTCCTGAGAGGTACAAGCTGCTTGGACTTGCACTTCCAGGTTTTGTGAGATGGAGTCACTTTGACTGGCACAGGAAAGGGGGAAAGGTGTTAGCCTGCCAGACACCCTCAGCACTATTTGCACTTCCCCCCAACGACCAATAGCCCAGTCTGGGCCTAGAGAGACAAAGAGTCAATGGAGAGAGGCGTCTTGCCTCACTTGGCAATATCTGACCCCAGGACATCTGACAAGCCAATAGTTCCTGCCCCCATCAATACTGGTCAGGCTATTTCAACTCAATCAATCATAGCGTGGTCTCCAAGCAAGTAGGTGAAGAAGCAGAGCGCAATTACATATGCCACACAGGCCGATGTCTATGTTAAGCGAAGAGGCTGTCTGTGATGTGACGACTTTGGAGGCCGTGCATATCTCACAGGCTTCGTGAAAAAAAAGTGTTGCCAGATTATGAATGATTCCCTGCCTCCAGGGGCTGGTCCTTGGGGACGTGTAGGGAAAGGACCGGAATGCACGCGCATTATGGAAATGAGCTCTTCTCTCACGTCAGTCTGGAGGCGTACAAAGGTCCGCCACCGCTCCGCTACCTAGGAGCTGAGTAATTTGTATCATGTGTCCAGTCCGAATCAAAAGGCCCTGTTTACTCTGGAGCCCTCGCCCGGCCGGTCATTATCATATCAAAGCCGCGGGGATGACATGGAAGGGAATGGCATTTCTGTCATCTCTAACTGCCAGCCGGACCGGCGGTAATTGCGGGCATGTGGCTTCACTCAGGGTCAAGCAGGAGCGGGCGGCGCTGGGATGATGGGACGTTTGAAGTGGAGGGGATGCGCGTGTCGATGCATTTTCCACGTGGATAATGCTGCGGCAGCAGATCGCCCTGGGGGGGGGGGGGGGGGGGGGGGATCAGACAGCCATCACAACTGCTTCCACTACAACTTTCACCACAAGAGACTTCCCCTTTGTCTCTGATGTACACCAACGGTATGGAGGGAGTAAATATTACACAACTGTTTATGTCCCCATGAGCAGTCCTCTCCAGTTCAAATGAAACCATTTGTAATTGTTGTTACTCTTTTATGGTGATGTCAAAATGCTTTGTGTTAAATCAACTATATCATAATTTATCAATCCAATAGGGGAAAAGGTACTTAAATAAGTTTGTGGGTGTGTGCAGTCAGTCTAAAGATACAACACTGGTGTGTGTAGTTTGTAGTAGACGGTTTATTGTATGTTGCTTACTTATTTTTGTCTAGCAGGAATGTCTGAATTGGTTGTCATTAAGCAGACAGTGTGCCTCTTTTACAAATGTTACACTTTCACAAGTGTGTCTCACTGGAAACTGGAGAAACCTGGTACCTCTCTCCATCAGTATGGAACAGCTTTGCATTCAGGGATGCATGGTCATGTGTCAAGGGTGTGTAAACTTGTCCCAACCTACAGACCAAATGGGCGTTCTTATCCACATTGTCTCGTGCAGCACCTTTGAAAATGAACCTCATTGAAACAATTAACAGTTTGGTTGAAACCATGGAGATGCTGCAGTTATGGCCGAGGTTGCCATTGGAACCTATGGCTGGTGTGGCACATGTCCACATGTGTTTCTGTATCTGGGTGAAAGTATAGCTGATATTGAATTGGCAGCCCACTGCTTGTTGTGGTCTGGGGTTTTGCTGCATGTCAAATGTGTAGATGATATTGCACCTCTAAATAGGTCAAACTAGGCCAGTGGTTTGGGTTAAGGTTAGGGGTAACAGTAAAGAGAAATTCCCTACTTTTGTGCCAATACCATACATCATCTTGTAATATGAATCGGTGCATCCGCTATTTTCTAACCACTGCATATTCAGAAGAAACTATTTTGTTGTCTCAATATGCTTTATCCTGTGACTTTTGATGTGCCTTCTGACACCTAACTCGGAGACTCAAGAAAACTTCTGTGATTGGTTGGCAACAATCCTGGTGTCCACTGGAGGGTGCTGTTACATCTTGTGTCCAACCATGCATGGGTCAAAACATAAAAGGGGGTTGACAGCATCAGCATCTGTCATAAAAAGTTGCCAGTGTAAGTGGCTTTGAAAATCTCAATTAGTTCGGGCTATTGAAAGTTCCCAAATGGCTGGCCATTGAATTACCTGGTTGTCATAGTCGCCCTTGGTGCCCATGGAAACAGTAGCTGGGAAGGATTGCTGGCAAAGATTAAAGTGTGGCCTTTACAAAGAAGTTAATTAAAGGTGTTAGGGAAAGACTCACACTTTCCCAGTTCCCCTCTCTGTCTCTATAGTGGGATATCACCAGTGATATTAATAATGGCTGTTGAAGCAGCATGCATTCTTACCTTCTGTAATGCAATACTCACTTCTAAGGCTTCTCTTCTTGGTTCCCACTGGATGTCTCGGTAGCTAAAACCAAGTAATAACAGGCACTTCTACCTAATGAAGAAGGCTGAAACATTAACTTTTAAAGCAGGGCTTTACCTTGCCAAAAACTGTTTCTAGCTTTATGGGTAATTCAGTCATAAGTAATTGTGACCATGTGTAGGCACAAATAAAAACCCCGTGAATTTATAGTTTGTTATAAAACCCAAGCCTGCTCTTCCAGATTGAAAAGATGTCCTTTTATGGTTTCATTTTTTCCTTTTAACTTTCCTGCTGCTTAATATTTTTGACCATATCACATGCATGTTTTGTGGAGATTTCCTTTGTGTTTCACATTTTTCGCCCAATCAGAATGGTCCTCTCCTACTTTTCTCTTGCTGGTGTCATTCAGTAGGGCCTGAATTGCAAGCTTTTTCACTCCTCGTTGGTCCCTTTCAATCGCTGAGGTTCACGCCACGCGGGGTCATGAGGATTTTGACAGTCTATGGATTTGCCGTGGGTTGGGGTCATTTTGTGGGTCTCTGAGAGATGTTCAAATTACACTCTCCCAGATCCTACATTTCCCCCCTTCAGATGTGAATCTTTTGCTCGAGTGCAAGAGTTTGTCTGCAGTGTGGACAGGTTTCAGGAATAACAGAGATGTTCTATTTTTACTGTGAATAAGAACACAATATTATTATTACTTGGCCAAGCCAAGAAACTTACCAGTCTACCTTGGAAAGAAATACATAGTGCCTGATCACAAGCAACAAAAACAAGGATGTGATAAAAATAACAAGTAAAACATCAATGATTTACTACGGTGCTGCAAACCATGGTGTGTAAATATAACTGCAACAACAGCTGTTTTGTTACACAAACCTAAGATCTTTGATCATGAAATCATTAAACATCAAACTTTGATCATTAAACCAACAGTGCCTTACATCAGCCTACCCATGGAACCGTCCTGTTAGGCAGAGTAGCCGAGAGTGTTTGTGTTTCTCATCATTAAGCTCAATAACAAGACTGTCATAATTTTGGCCTGTTTTTCAGATTAAACTGCTGGACGGAAAGCGGTCTCAGGCAGTGGGGATCCTGATTTCTAGTCTGCATCTGGAGATGAAGGACATTCAGCAAGGTGAGAGAAGAATGCACTTGTACTCCATTGCTCTTGTCAAGTTGTAGACAGTATTTTTCATCTCCCTGAAACGTACAGAAGAGCAGGTATGTTTGATGTGATGCAGGCCAATGAGCAGTCTAGATGCAGTACTTTCTGCTTTGATAATAGGGGCAGAGGAAAATGTAGACATGGAGACAGATTAAATCTTTCAGCACCATACCTGTTCCAAAGCTGTATTGATTGCTGCCGTTAGAAACTACGCAGGTAGTTGGTTTATTATCTGAGTCTGGCTTTGAAATTTTCCTGGTTTTCGTGGTAGAGAGCAGTTTCCCAGGCAATTGTGCTGTCTCGTGAACGGCTATCATGCATTTCCTTCGCTTGGCTTGTCTATTGCAGGCACCAGCCAAATGTAAATGGGGGTATTTTCCTTCAGTCTGCAGGAAAAAAAAGTACAAACTCTTCCTCTAGGTCCAGGGGGAGAAGGTTATATTTGATTTGTGTCCGCTCCCAGGAAAGGGGCAAATTCTATTTGAGAACATTTTAAAAGCCAAATTTGATTTAAATCATTCTAAGCCGCATTCCTTTTTCTAGTGAGATTTTATTTCGGGGCCTTGTTTACAAATGCGATGGCGTCGCAGGCCCCGGTGGGGGCAGGGCCCCCTCGCGCAGGACTCCAGCAGGAGGAGACGCTGGGACAGCGCTGGTGTTCCCAGCAGAGCGCCTGGCAGTCTGACCGTGCCGCGGATCTGTTTATTGTTGCCAGTGACGGTTTCCACCGCCTAATGGGAGCGACACCCCACTAATGATCTGAGTGTATATAAATCCCGCCGTCGCAGCCGGCAGAGACACCGTACCGCCACATAAAAACGCTCGACGCAAGCCAAACAACACATTGGGCCAAGCTGCGCTTTTTGGTTTTGATTTTTTTTTTTCTCTCTCTCTCTCCCTTCAGTCGGTGTGGAGGTAGAGAACCCCCTAATAAAAGAGCACAGCTCTCTCCCAGCGTGTGTCGACTTCCTTCTGCCTTAATGGGAGGTGTAGGTGAAATGGACAATCTGAATCTGACAATGCTGGAGAGCCGCCTAATAAGCACTTCTAAAGGCCCCAGCCCCTGCTCGCCAGCCCTTTGTTGGCAAATTAAAAGGACATGGGACATGTAATGTAATTACGGCCTCGCGGGACCTGGAGGTGCGGGGAGGGCTCTGGTTACTCTCTGCGGCCGGAGGGGCGCGAGGGAGCGCCGGTCGGGGGGGTGGGGGGACCTCCCGGCCCACCTCAGTTGGAGGTGAAAGGGCGGCTCCCCACGCCTGGCGTGATGAGTGAGTGGAGGGAAATGGAGTGAGGCTGTAGTGGGGCTGACTTTGATCTCCCACTACGGAGGTACACCTGAAGCGCCCTCAGTTCCCGAGCTCCAGGCCTCTCCTTTTGGCATTTGATTGACAGGTGGCACGCACCTAGGCCCAAAGGTCATCCTTTTTAATCAGAGCTGGGAAATAGTACCCCCCCCCCCCCCAAAAAAAAAAAAACAGCCACCAGGCCTGTGCCAGCCTCAGTAAAGGTGGCCAGGGATCACAGGGCTGGAATGCCGGAAGGCGTTGGTCCTTCTTATCCTGGAGTCGTGGGATAGGAGCACTGGCCTGAGGAACTGCATGACATTCACCGCCAACTGCCTCTCTTTCAGTGCTGTGCAAACTAAAGCAGAGCAGAGACAGAGACCGCTATGGCAGGGCCAGTGCAGGGACTTTTGGCTCTCACACTGAACCCAGCGTGACCCGCAGTGAACAGTCCCCGACCCCAACAGCAGAGCGATCAGTGTCAGCGCCAGAAGCTATACCTCAATGTCTCCTCCTCCTCCTCCTCCTCCTCCTGCTCTCTGAAGTCAGTCGGCCACAAGCACACATCTGCCTCCCTCTTAAACACAGAGCAGAGCAGCAGAGCTCCCCCTCTGCGCGATTACAGTGCGCAGGCAGTGCTATCTGTTAGCGTACCTGCCGAAGGCCCGCTCATGTGAAGCGGCAGGCTGGGCGGGGGGGGGGGAGAGCAGCAGAGCCGATAGCAGCCCCCATCCCACCCCCCCGGCTCCCACTCCAGAGATCATTACTGCGAGCTGCGGTGGTTCCCGCCGCAGGTCCAGGGGTTAAGCAGTTACAGGCTCTCTCCTGTGACCCGTGGCCGTGAGGCTTAGTGCCCCGCGTGTAGATTAGAGCAGCGCCACTGTGCGCGGGCCCCTCTCCCCACACTGCGGCTGCCCTCCCTCACTTCTGCTTACAGCACACACCCCGCACGTCTGCCGTGATCTCATATGCTGCGTGTGCGTGTGTGTGTGCGTTCATGTGTGTGTGTACATGTGTGTGTGTGTGCGTTCATGTGTGTGTATGTGTGTGTGTGTGTGTGGTTGCGTATACATGCTTGTCCAACTATATTTCGTTAGTAACAGAATGATTTAAAAATTCTGTATCATTTTATTGCAAGGTAAACAATGAATGTTTCCATATTATGTATTTTTCTGGGGATGTTTTGCATATTGGGATTTTATAACCAGTGCGCATTTTGTTAGGGCTTGCAGATCACAGCACATACTTTTTTTCCACCTTCGCTGTGCCTGAATGATGTAGGAAAACAATTTACAGCACAAATTCAAGATGAGAAATAAGCCTGTTACTCCTTCTTGTTGGTCTTGCTCTGTGAGATAAGAAAAAAAAACATCACAAGGCCAAAAACGAACTCCTTTATTCAAAAACCTGCTGTATGTTTGGTGGGAATTATATGGAAAAAGAAACAGCATGACAGCATCGATTTACCCTCCTTCACTTTGCAGCAAAATTCATCTAGGCATGGCCTTCAAATGCAAGCAGAAGTTAATTAAGACAGCATGTTTGCTTAGAATAATTCCTCTTTATAAGAGAATGCCTTTAATACATGGATCTACCATTCCAGCTGTTTTGACTGTGGACAACTCTGTGGTGGACCTGGAGACCATTGAGGCTTTGTATGAAAATGTGAGTATTATGGAATATGTTGCAAAGTAATCTGATAGCATGAGAGAAACCGGGCACCCTTTGCTCCCTTTTAAGTGTTTTTCACTGTGAATTCTTAATACCATGCCAGTATTTAATAACATCAGTGTGCTCTGTGCCTACGGCTTATGTTGGATGATGTCATTTTTTGATTTTCTGCCTCTCGCCAGTTACTTTCGTATTGCCACTGCTTTCCCTGTATTCTTATTGGTATTTTCACAGTATTGTTCTACACTCCATCTTGGAATATTTCCTTTATCTTGTTTAGTCTCGTTTTCTCCCAGTGCCAGACGTTTTACTGAAGTTTCCCTTGTTTGTTTTCAATCGCAGAGAGCCCAAAGCGATGAGCTAGAGAGAATCAAGAAACATTTTGATACTTGCAAAGAGGATGAAGTCAAGCTGCTAGACAAACCTGAACAGTAAGACACATTCTACAGGGTTTCTAACACAGGCATCCAAGGATGGGGTTGGGGTGGGGGGATGTGATTAAAAGATGGCTGTCTGAAAAATAGGGAAGGGGCTACTGTGAACTTTACAATATAGCCACAGGGATCATCATATAATGTGTGCCTGCCAGTTGACTTATTCAGGATTGTCATTATCACTGACACCTTAGACCATGGAGAACTTAGAGGCCAGATGCACCCTCCGAATTCACAGATGTACTGGTTCCTGACAGCCAAAGTCATTGTGTGATGTTGTTTATAATCGGAACTCAATGATTGTTCCACGGCCTTTCCAGTAAAAAGTAAACCAAACATTTCTGCTGCAGCTCTGACGTTTGTTCTGCGTCTGTTTCCCCATCCTTGAATAGTTTCCCTGTTTCCATCCAGTTCTCTCCTCCCTGCTGGCGGTAGGACTTTCCACAAGCCATCAAATCCACAATAGCCCAAGCCGCTATGCTAAAATTGCGAAAGATTCAGAGAGCCTCCTGTTTGTACGAAGGCCACATTTTTTTGACTGATCACCGCTGGCTCTCTGCGATGGATCCGGCCAGGCCGAGCATTGGCCTGCAAAGGAATTGTCATGGTGGGGCTGCCATGTTTGAGTTAGCCGTCACAGGGGAGATGAGTCACATCCCTTTAGTGTCTGGCTGCATCGGCCAGCTAATCAGCGAGGATATTACTCCCCGACCCAAACATGTTTATGTTTATGCGAGCGTCGCTGAATCGGTGGGCCTTTACCTTTGATCAGTCACGGACTCGGCCGTGCTCGAGCCGTTCCCCAGGCGCTGCGCTCGGCCCTTTGAAAGAAAGGGGGCGGAATGTCTCACGCAAATTACCGCAAATTCTCTTTTTCGAACATTGAGATTGCCTGAATCATTTGACTGCGTTTCGGCGAAGTTCGGTTCGTTGCGCTGGCTTGTGCGTAACGCGCCTGCATCTCTTCTGTCCGCAGGTTTCTGTACGAGCTCTCTCAGATTCCTGATTTCGCCGGGCGGGCCCAGTGCATCATATTCCAGTCTGTCTTCTTCGACGGGATATCTTCCATCAGCCGCAAAGTGGAGATGGTTTCTCGCGTGTGCAAGGTTAGGCCTGAGCCGTGACCCCACGCTTTTTATTGCTCCGTTCATCAGCGCTATCAGCGGTCAGGATTATCCCACTCCAGGAATGACGTGCATGCATTATGCTGGTCCCTGACTGACGGCGCTGTGATCTACATCGTTGAGCACCGTGTGGGATAAGGGGAAACAGAGGAATCGCGCCTCTTTCTCCATTCTCAAAATAGCAAACCGGTGACTTCAGCCTTTTTATTTTTATACAATGCATTTCTCAAAGTCATGGCGCTGTGTTTAGGGGATAAAAGACGCAAAGCCGAGCCAGAGAGGTTGCTTCATCTTGTGATGTAGAACAGGACCATCTGGGAGCTGTGGTTAGGGCTCTGGACTGGACTCATAAGGAAAGAAGTGGTGTTCAGCACAGCCTGGTGTCAAGCCTGGCCTGGAGCTCTTAACTATGCCTCCTGTACAGAAATACAGTGCTGTAGGTCCTTTAGTTTCTGTATGATTTGAACAATGACTATGGCTGTTTCTAGGGTCTTCTGGATCATGACACTGTGAAGCAGGTGATTGGGCTGATTCTGGCCTTCGGGAACTACATGAACGGCGGGAACAGGACCAGGGGCCAGGCCGACGGCTTCGGCCTGGATATCCTGCCCAAACTGAAGGATGTCAAGAGCAGGGTATAGTCCGACGGAATGAATGTATTCTCTAACTAATGGGGAATAGCTATATCGGCAGTGGTGTGGGAAATCAGTATTTGAAAAGAAACAGAACTGTGTTCTGCCATTGCTGTCTTCCTAGACTCATTGGCATTTCCTGTCTTTCAGGACAATCGTATCAGTTTGGTGGACTACGTGGTGTCATACTATCTCCGCAACTTTGACAAGGTAGAGTGCCGCCACACTGAATGAGTGAAGAAGCCATGCTCTTGGTGATAAAGCCATGTACTGACAGGGTATGCGCAGAAAACTCTACTGTGACGCTAAACTCGACGGACATGCAGATGCCATTGTTTAGTGATGCATAAAACAACCGATAATCTGGCACATATGACTGTGGCTCATGTGTTACTTATTTTAAATAACTGGTCATTTGAATTGCGCATGAACACTGCATGAAAGTGATTACGATTAAAGAAAGCAACGACCGTAGTGTTGCACACTGAAACTAATGGTGAGTTTTGTCTCTATATGTGTAAAGCACGACATTTCACTTCTTTGCAACGTACTATGCAGTGAGCTGGGTATTGTTCCTGGTGTTGCATCTTTAACTGTCAGTCACGCAGTTTCTGTATTTTGGGTCATTGGATGGAATAACAAGGTCACTGCTGGTCCTGTCATGTCAGTCTCTCACCAACAACAGGGTGTTTTGTGATGAATTAACAATGAATAATTAACTTAATAATTAAGCTGATTGCAGATTAAGACTTGCACTTAAGATACCAGGCAGACTTTTGCACTTGTCCGCAGCACCAGTCTATATTTTTATTTGTCCCTGATCTGCTCCTGCTTATTCTCAGAATGCAGGGACAGACAAGAGTGTCTTCCCTCTGCCTGAGCCACAGGACCTCTTCCTGGCTGCCCAAGTGAAGTTTGATGACCTGGAGAAGGACATCAGGAAGCTCAAGAGGGATCTGACAGGTAACTGGCCACTTTACGATTGCAATGACATGATTGTTAGCGTTATCTCAAAGTCATAATTCACTATATTCACCCCTGGAGTCCCTTGGAACAAATGGCTGATCACCAGGAATGTCTCGATTTTACTTTTGCTATGTAACGCTATAACAGGCAAGTTATTACTCCCACACCACCTATTCAGATACTCATGTTTTAGGAGAGCATCTTTTGTAGTAGCAGTGTGGGCATTTCATAAGAACAAAGCCAATTCTGTTCCGTAAGCTGACAGTTTATATGTCCGTGGGAGGTGTGAACCTGAAATTTGATCTTGGAAATAAGCGAGTAACGATTTTAGTGTGGAAATAGGTAAGATGCTCTCCTCTGTGTATGTGTGTGTGTGTGTGTGTGTGTGTGTGAGAGAGAGAGAGAGATGGAGAGAGAGAGAGAGAGAGAGAGAGAGCCACCTGGTCCACCCAATTGTCCACTAGCCAGTCCTGAGGTGAAAGGCTTTGAGTACTAGTCTGCTGTGGAACCCCTCCAGCCCCTATGCCTGTGATTATTAAAATCAACCAATAACACGCCATATGAAAGCAATTAGATATGCTGGCCATTTTCCCCTCACTTTGCAGATTTCTGTTAAACCCTGATCCTCTCTGACCTGCGGGAAAAATACAAAGAGTCTGCAAAAGAGTCCCAGGCCCACCTTGAGCTGTCAGTCATTTATTAGTCTAAAGCCGAGACTCGGAGACAATAAATGCAACATAAGAGCCTTCGCATTTGATCTCTCCAGAAGTTTAAAAGTCTGCTCTGAATGCCCTTAGGGGTATTGGCACGGCCCTGTAAGAAAAAAAAGTCTTAGTGTTTTTGCTGAGCATGTCCAACTTGAGGTTTGGCTCTAAATGTTATCTTGGCTGGTGAAAGAAGTCGCCTCATGTTTTTAGTAATCACCGTTTCAGTAATCACCATTTTAGTAATCACCAAAAAAAGTACCTTTTAAAAATAAAGTGTCTCTATAGCCTGATGCAATTTGCTATTTTCGTATAGCTCTGTGTAATACCGTGTACCATTGCAGGTCCTCTGCCGGTACCTTTCCCTAAAAGCGAGGGAGCGGGCCCCAGTGCATGGCACATGGGAAATTCCACCTCTCCTTTTCCTCCTCCTGTCGTCCTTAGAGAAGGCTCACTCGACAGGTCCCCGCTCTCCGGACCTTGGACATGGGAGTCGGCCCCCTCCGTCTCCCATCCCCATCTCTGGGGTCTGCCCCAAAGCAGCGGCGCCGGGTCGCGGTGATTTATCCGCCTCGGTGTTGTGTGTGTGTGGGGGCGGGGGGAGGGGGGTGCGCTGGGTTAGCGCGGGGAGGAGGGAATCAGTTGTTGTTTGTGCGGCGCGGTCACACGGGAGCACGCTGGCCTCTGGCTTGACGACCCGCCCGGCCCCACTGCCCTCTCCCTGCTTCTCTGTGCAGAAACATGATCTGTGTTTGATCAGCCTTCCTCCTGGGGAGGTGGGGGCCGGGGCTGCTCTTTTCACCGCTGCCCCGGGATCGTTCCTTCCCTGCGCTCCTCCGCTTCAGGCCTGACAATCCTCTGTACCTCCCGTTCAGGCTGCATCCTCAAATAGCTTTTCAGCCGAACGTGCCGTGGGTCATCACCGCCTACGGCAAGAAGGGAGTCTCTTCTGCAGTAAACTAGGACTAATAAAGGAGAAGGAGATGTTTCCCTGAAACAGCTTTAAAGTGTCATGTAGGCAGTTAATTGAACGTTGAGGTGTCATGCTGTAAAAGGGCCGTTCTCCAATTGCAGTGTAATGGTGAATATTGCAAGGGGGTTGGTGCGCATTTGGCTCTCTGCTGGTTGTATGTTACGTTCTGAAAAACGGACAGGATTACAGTACAACGCTGATGCTGCACCGCACGGGGCAGGTAATCCCCTCTGCTGGTTCCGTGAAGTCGGCGGTGCTACGCACTGATCCCGGAGTCCAACGTGTCCCAGGAGCCTGGCGGGGGATGCATTCCGGGGGCAGAACGAGGCTACGGAGGGGCTCTTTTATCCCTCCTTGAGGGAAACCGCACGTAAACATCACTTTAACTGCGGCGTAATTGAAGCGGACAGCGAGGCAAGACGCTCCGGGATGAAGAAGTATCAAATAAAAGTGAACAGTCAGAGCTCATTTGCTGCCGAGGGGAGTTTAATGTTTCACAGAAGGCTCGTACGGGGCTTAGACCTTCATCACCACGGCAAATCAGGCAGTGTCTTTATTTTAAATGCCCCGTAATGTCAAAACGAGGTAAGGCCTTTACTCTGAGAGGCGTTTTTACTGTGGAAGCGCGGGCTCCAAGGCCCATGTGTGCAGTCTTTTAAATGGGCTCCCGGGCCTCTGATCCACCGTGGAAGTTCCTCTTCCATGGTGTGCACGGTAGCCTGCCCCAGTCTCTGTGCATAAATGCCTGTTTCCTGCTTCGCTGTGAATATTCTCAGGTCAGCTGTGTTTTTAGCTGTCATCTATCTTAGAATTTATCAAATTAATAATCATTTATAATAAGGATTTTGTTTATACAGTGCCAATTATGTGGCTATGCAGCCCCATACCCTTGAGTGAAGAATCAAGCTATTGATAGCAATGAAATTCACTTCATTAAATGGCAAGGGGTATTTGTTTGTTAGTACAGCCCAAAATACAATCAAAAACAATCCGAAACCCAAAAAAATAGCAATAAATATGTGGCATAGATTAAAAGTTAGCAATGCTCGTAAATGCAAGTTCAAAAAACAGCATGATGAAAGAGTCTATAGAAAGGTTAAATTGAACTGATTTTAAGTATCAATTCACATAACAAGAAATGCCTGAAATTAAATTAAATCAAGCCATTTTTAAATTGCATCCCAACTACAAGAAACAAACCTGTATTTATGTACTCTCAAACTGTATAGCCTACATAGTTTGGCACAGGATGCCTTAGACTGTCTGTGTGTACATGTAGAGACGGCTGTTTCTCTGTTGGCTGGAAGGAGAGATAAAGTCTCATGGGTGCTGTAACAGCATTGTGTGCTGGCTATTTCCCACACCACTCAGCCACTCTAATTCACTCAGAGAGGCAGCAGAGCACAAACAGACCCACTGCTCAGCCACCTCCCAGATGCTGGCATTCCCCTATGCCCTCACTGACTCTACTACACACAGCAAACTGACACTCCCCTACGCCCCCACTGACTCTACTACACACAGCAAACTGACACTCCCCTACGCCCCCACTGACTCTACTACACACAGCAAACTGACACTCCCCTACGCCCCCACTGACTCTACTACACACAGCAAACTGACACTCCCCTACGCCCCCACTGACTCTACTACACACAGCAAACTGATACTACTACACGCCCCCACTGACTCTACTACACACAGCACACTGGCACTACTACATGCCCCCACTGACTCTACTACACACTATACACTGACACCCTTGAACACATCCAATGACTCTACTACACACCACAATTAGTCTGTTTTTTTAAGCGAGCAGGGGTTCATGACATCAAATATTCAAATGTACAATATTCAAATAGTTCTAGGGTAAAAGTGAAAAAATTCCTCCAGCTCATTACGATTGCTACCTCAACCAATGCCTCCTGCGAAGGAGCATTATTTATCAGTAGAACATTTACTCTTTATTTATTTTATCTTTGTGGCATGCTATAAAGATGATCTTGGGGGCATGAACTCCATGTTCAAAGTCTCAAGGAGCAGGTAGTGTAGTTTTTAACGTGTGTGGAATGATGGGAATATATTTATTAGGGTAAATTACAATCCCAGGGCTGCACAACAGAGCTCTCTAGCCTGTGGAGTAGATGGAATTTATGTTGGGGGGGGGGGGGGGGAATGAAAGCCTGGCGGCCCACTGAGGTTGTATATAATTGTGGATTATCTGTAGAATTCCGCTGCTTTGCTCGGATGATCCATGACACAGTGTAAATAACACAGACCTGCCAGGCATACTGACTGAAGAGCCTGACCTCCTTGGATAGGCTCAGACACAAAAAGACTTTCCAAAACATTATCACACTCAGGAGAAAAACCTGAAATGGTTGTGTGTGTGTGTGTGTGTGTGTAGCTGCATGTTATTATTTATCTGCCCAAGGTTGTCTTTGCACTGAAGAATATTTTCTTTCTTGGGAAAAATACATTTCTACTTTTGGCATCATCAAATTTTGTCATGATGCTAATTTCTGGAATTGCAAAAAAAACTGAAAAACAATGGCAGCACAGCAAATGACTGAGAACCTGCGTTGATATGTATCAGTTCTTGTGCAATTTGTAATACACTCACATTTATTTTTACAAAGTTGTCGAATTAACTTTTTTCTTACAGTAAATTTGAATGTTGTTGTTGTAATAATAATAATAATAATCATAATCATAATTGATAATTATTTTATCATTTTAAAATGGAAACTTCAGTGCAACTTCCTCATTGTGCATATTAAAACCACTTCGCTCACCTGCCTAAAACCACATTGCTGTTATTTTGCTGCATAGCTAAAACTTATAGTGACACTGTCACAACAGTATTTAATGCTGGTAAATGACCTTCTTTTAGTGAAAGGTTTGGCTGACCAAGCCGTTGAATTGGATTTCTGTGTTTTTGTTCTATACGTTCTAATGATGCAATCCTCTAGTGTGGCAGTCTGCCCAGTGCACGTGTCCCCAAGGACATCTCTCTCTCTCTCTCTCTCTCCGTCTGACCTACTCTCTCTCTTTCTTGGTTGGTAGAGACTCTCTGGAGTCTCCCTAATGCATCCCTGGCGCCTTTAAGATACGATTATAATCCTGCCCATCTGATTTTTGTATCTTTTTATTCTCTGTTCGTACTTTACCAGGTAAAGCTGGCTGGATCCAGCAGCTTCACCTGTGCTCTTATGCAACGAGGGAAACAGTCCGCCTCGCTCGTCCAGAGGCTTTATCTCTGTCTGCCTGACGGGCGGTGGGATACGCGACTCCGTGATACACTGTATCAACATTTTATCTGCGCTACATCGATGCCGTATCAGGCGGTCTTCACCGCGGCCCCAGATGCGTGCCAGAGATACGCCTGAGACAATAACATTCTTTGCCCGTGAACACAACATTCGTATTGTGCGGTGGAATGACCGTGACATCGTGCTCATCTCAGCTTTGTCTCAAGCTTTTGAATCTACTTCATGCTTCGGTTGAGTGCTCCGTATCTATGTGTGCCCTGACATCGGCGAGCGCCGCTTTTGTTTTTTTCTTTTGTTTTTGTTGGGGTTTGAACTTTCAAAATAAGCACATGGTTCATTTTGCTTTCAAGTGTTTTTTTGCCTCATTGCTATCATGTGAACTTTATGTGGATTCCCTCTTAATGTTCTTTTATTGGAACTTGGAAGGAGTGAATGTTAGAATTTATTTTTGTTATAAACTGTAGTCTAGGTTTACAGGTTTCCCAATGTTGTAATTATTAACAGAGTTCATATAAAAATCAATGATTACTGAGCACGGCATGAGACTTTTGAAGGACAACACAACAATTTTTAAATATCTGTTCCACCTCTATTTTTAGGAGTCCGTGTCCTATTTATTTATAGGTTAAGTGACAGCATTGCCCTTTTCCCCCCTTTTGATAATGAGCTCTTCTTCCCCACAAAAGGCAAAAAACCAGAGTTGAGACCCAGCGCTCCGCTCCCTCCTCCACAGTTTACACAAATCCTGAATGAAAACAGTATTCTTTGTAATCTTATCTGGTGGCCGATGCTGATCGGCCGCGGTCGCTGAGCTCCGGCTCCCATCAGGGCGTATTATGACTGCGGCGGGAGACGAGTCCCCTGTGATCCTCTGATTGGACAGGAAGCCGGAGGGAACAAACGGCGCAGACAAAAGCGCGGGGCAGCGTTGCAGGCGGAGCGCAGATATCTGCAGCCAGCATCAGAGCATCGTCCAAACAGCCGATAGCCCAGGGGGAGCGCCGAGACGGCCTCTGGCTCAGGTGGAGGGGCGTCTACGATTCGGGGGATTTATCTTTCCCAGCGATGAAGGAGGGGATAAAAAAGGAGGGAAGGAGAAGCTCACCACGGATGCTCCTGTAGGTCTGACCAGGCTACGGAATTCAGCTGTGTACTGTTTGATGAATAATTTCTTCAGATGTGGAAGGCTCTGAATGCTGTTTATTCAGTACCAACAAAAAATGAGTCAAGGAGTTAGCTGGCCCAGCAGAACGTACTGTTTTCAGTCCAATACAGGGCTTACAGTAGAATAGAATCATTTTAAATGGAATAAGAGACCTAGTAAGAGACCTTAAAAAAAAGTGCGGGTCTTGTGTGCTCTCTGGTCTTGATCAGGGGGAAGCTTTCCCTCAGACCGCATACCCACCGGTAAGTTGATACAGATCTGCGGGCAGAGAGGGCCCGATTAACTCTAGCCGGCCAATTAGAGAACAGCATGGATTTATTTGCCGTAATGGGATTAGAGCAGGAGCGGGGCCTGTAAACAACGAAGGAGGAGTAATTATACTCAAAAAAAGCCCGTCCCCCCTGCTGCCCCCCCCCACCCCACCCCGCCCCACCCGTGGCCTATACAGAGACAGTGTCCCGAATCCAGGGAATGCTGAATGTTTTTTGTAGAGCTGCTGTTGTTTTTTGGAGTTTCCTTTTTTGTGGTCCTCACTGTCTAGACCGCAGTTTGCTTTGTTCAGGGGTAGCCGCCACAAAATTGCTGCCTAGCCATTGTGAACAGCCGGTAATACGTAAGCAGAAGAGGTTGGGTGGGGGGCTGGATTGGGGGATGGGGGTATAACGTCCCGGATGGGGAAAACAGAGTTTTCTTGTTTAAGGTCGCTCGTCAAACTGGTGGCCCTTTTGGCTTGGGATGAGGTGAGTGCACCTGCAGTGCCTCTCTACGAACGGTGAATTTATGCACCTGTGGCCTTTTTTCTGCGCTCAGCCAGGCCTACCTGGGATGGATATCATTTCAAATCAACCTTTAGCAATTATCCATGGATAACAGCCGGTGAGCATTATTAAAAAGTGAATTGCCGTGACGGTGAGTAATGTTTCTCACCCACCTGGACATGAACTTCATCAGATATCCCTCTCTAGCAGCATTCAGGTGGCTCAATCATACAAACTGAGCCTTACAGACAGACATGCCTGTTTTGAGTCTTGCTCCTCTGTTCAGTGCAGAACTCTCCTGTTAAACACTGGTGGCTTGTGGTGTGAAAAATATACATTGGCTAATGTCACAGATCAGTCATGGCAAAGAAAATCAAGGAATCACAGAGCGTTTTTTTTTTTTTTTTTTAAACATCAATTAATTGAATTAATTAATAGATCTCATGCACAGCAGTGGGAGATGATTGAAAGAACATGCAAGCATTGCAACAGTGTTGAGTGCTTGAAGTTTAAAAAACAATTAGTGGGCAGGTGCCGCTAGAAGCAAATACGAGTATTATGCATTGATAGGCTGGTGTAATGAATCGCTTTGGTCCATCTTGGAAAGAAAGAGTTTCCTTTTTTGCCTTTAATTTGACAAAACATTGTAAGAAAACGAGCATGTTTAAATTGCATTACTAAAATAATAAAACGGGGTTACCGTGTGTTCGTTTTCTATAGTACATTGCCTGGTTTGAGTCCTTGATTGTAGCACCTGTTGTCACTGACAATGTTACTTTCGCATGGGGAAAGGATTGCTGAGCATTAACACTGTCAGAGGCCATCAGAAATCTTATTGCAATGTTTGGCAAGGATGGGACTCTTTCTTCTGGAAGCGCGTTCCAGATTCCTCTAATTTGTCGATCTTTGGTTTTCCAGGCATTTGGAAACATGGTAAAAATGCTTAGACCTATCACAATATAGGCTGTTTTAAGTTGACAGTTATGAGCATGGAAGCACTAAAAACAGGGGAAACAGCAGAAATGGCAAAAAAAAAAACTGGGAGTCACAGAGCTCCAAAACAAATGGCAAAAGTCACTGAATCTGTGACACCTACAACTTCTGTGACAAACACCCACCCATAGTTATGACTAGTCTACTGCACCCTGCGAATTGAAGTCAGTATTTGATGTAATAGTTCCTGCCCTTTTTCGTCCCCTCTTGCACTGGGAGAATGAGCCCTGCAGAGCTAATTCATGCTCAAGCTTATCTGTACATTGAGCAGTGCTGAATATGCCATCTCAGCAGCCCCTCTGCTGTGGGAACTGCAAAAAGAGTACCATGTAAACTAGGGAGGCATAGTATAAACACAGAAGCACCAGACTAAGTTAACTCCTATATACAGCATTTTAGAGCTCCAATTTCTTCCTGAATTTTGGTATTAGTGACCCATAGGCAGCCACTGAGTGTCAGAAGCCTGTTTTTATTTTTAACATGCTATTTGTTTGATGGTCTGGTTTTATATGGAATGTGCTGTTTGTTATTTGAAAGGATTGTTCTGAGGCAACAGAATGTTATAGAGGCAGCCAACAACAAATACCGTGTAGTAGGTAACTCAAACCTTGAGCAGCCAGTCGTTCTGTTCTGTTCTGAAACTATTTAAGTGCGTAGTTATAACCAACAAAAGGTATTTACTGCAGTTATTAATGACTAACAGGTTCTAAAAATGTGAACTTTATTAACACTGCTCTTTATTCAGCACCCTACAGCAGATCTTTGATGGCAGCAGAACAGTTTGACCAGAGTGTTGCCAAGGCATCGCTTGTGCAAGCCGCGTAGTTTGGCAGCAAAACAAAGGGCGTTAAGAACAAACAACAAACAGGATCCCCGTGCTCAGCCATTAGCGTGTGTACGTGGAATAGCCGGGGCCGTGCCGTCCGGTACCGTTTCCCAGGTGACTGGGCCCAGACCCTCTGGGGGTGGCAGGCCATGGGGGCTTTTTTAGAGGCTTGCTGCTGGTAACCCCCCTGAAGGAAGCGCAGCTCTGGGGCTGAATGTGAAGAGACAGCCAGGCTTACACTCTCCAGATGTGCTGCCTGTAGTGTGAACACTGAGGAGAACAGGGCCAGGCTGGCTGAGGTTATTCTCTCACAGAGTCAGCCTGGGATAGGTCTGCTTCACAGGGGGCAGCAGGTGCTGTGGGAAGTTCAGAGAGGTTTCCTAGAACGGTACTCCTGGGTACTCCACTGCAACGTCTCACACGTTCTATCTCCAGATAGCAGTAGAAATATTTCCCAAGATTCCTATCTGACAGATACTGAAAATCTGTATTTTGCTCATTCTTGTCCATTAATTACTTGAATTACAGTTTTACATACATTCTTCTACCACCAGAAAACTTAATTGTTACCTCCAAAGGAAATTATTTCGTCTTCTAACAGCTAATAGAAATAAAAATGTCGTTTCTTGGAAGCCAATCTAATTTAAAGGTTCCTTTAAGCCATCTGCTTGTACTGCTCTGGCAGGCTTCTTATGCTGTGCCCTCCCTAAAGGCTTGAGTTCATTATGAAAATGTTGCTAGGAAATTAATCATTAATTTATTGGGTGTATTTGCCTTTAGTGCAGCCTTTTTGTTTTTCCTTTTAGACAAAAAACACCCTGAAGACAGTTTCAACTCTGTCTCCCTCCGGATACAAAATTTCATTACATCCTGGTGTAAAAATCCCAAATAATCTAATGCATTTGCCTTTTTTCAGCTTGTGAAAAGAATGTGGAGAAGGTGTGTGCAAACTCCTCGGAGGAGCACCTCCAGCCGTTCAAGGAGAAAATGGAAGCTTTCATCTCAACCGGTGAGTAAAGCAAACAGGAAATAAAGAAATTCCCCCACCCCTTGTGTTGACTACAAGAAGGTGATATGTTTTGTTTGAGTCAATGCACTAGCAGACGCTGTGGATTGGAAACATAACGTGTCACCTAACCCGAGCCCAAGCTTCCCTTTTGATCCCGAGCAGGTCTGCTAATAAAGCCAGGGGCCGGAGCGGCTGGACTGATTATGTTTAGATGTGTTTAGACTCTCAGTGGGCTCCATAGACCCTTTTTCGGCTGATTATAACGACGGCGCTTGGAAACTGGCATTCCCAAATGTGCTATATTACTCACAATGTCTGAGGCAATTTGGGGCTCAAGCGAGAGCAAGTCTCTGGAATTGATTCATGAGGAGCCTTCACTCTTGTATATTTACAGAAACTCTAAATCCTGAGAGTGAGACAGTAATGATGAATTTTTTTCATCTTTTTCTTGTAAACTACAGGCTGTCTCCACACTTAACCAAGAAAGTCTTTGATCTGCATTTTTACATCTCCCAAGATAAAACATTTCCTGATCTTGCGAGAGGAAAAGGGGAGAATTTGGAGGGGGTTCGTGGCGGTCAGGCGACTGATTCGGTTTACTCATACGCGATTTCCGAAGCCATTGCGGCGTAATTTTGACGCTTTCTTGCTTATTTTCATACCGCGCTTGCCTGCTTAATTTCAGCATGGTGGCGGTAACTCGCTACGCCGTCACCCTGTGGGGCTGGTGCAGGAATGAGGGGAATGCGCACTGTAAGACGGCTCGGGTATCAAAAGCGGCACGGGGTAGGATGCCGCGTATAGTCCGTCCTCCTGTAAAGCCGGCGGGACTTCCCCAGCTGCAGGCTTGTAAACACAAGCTGGTCTCGGTGTGATGGCGGGGGGACCACCGTGGCAGGGTGCACCTCGGCACGCCTCCCTGATCTCTCTCTCTGCCTCTCTGTCTCTCTCTTTATATCTATCTGTCTCTCTCTCTCTCTCTCTCACTCTCTCTCTCTTTACCATTTGCCCTTTAAACCATCTCCGCTCCCTAGATAAAGTCGCGCTCGTTCTGCTCCCATGGAGAACATCTCGATTCGTCCCTCTCTGACCCTGATTATCATCTGTGACTTTCTATTCTTTGGAGAGATGGTTCCGAGTTAGGTTGAGGCTGCAGACAGTGTGAGATGGGAATCAGGGTGGCTTTGGCAGTTGCTGGGAGGGCTGAGTGAAGCAGAGCAAGCCCAGGGCAGCAGAGCATACTTCTTCGGTACCGCTGCTTTGAGTTCTGAAGGTGAACCAGTACAAGTAGAATATAAATGGAAATGTTTCCATTTTTAATGCCGTGTCATTGTCTGATGAGATGATTATGATCACAGAATGAAATGGAGCAGTAGGCACATTTGAGGGCCAAAGAATCCCTTCATATTTGTCTCAGTTTTCACCATGGCATTGCTGGCACAACAGGAGTAGGGTCTCAAATTCCCCATTTCTCATAATGATGCATTGTGGGATTCAAGATAGAATACAGTTACTAAATTTACTTTGTAGTTTCTTCTTGACATTTATGACTGATGGTGCAAATGACAGATGATGCGTTGCTGGTTAATGCATTTCATAACCCTGTTTGAAAATTACCATGAACTACATACTATAAAAGTATCAAATAAGCATAAGTGTAACCGGTGGTGCAGTAATATTTTGTATTATTCATAAAGAGTCACTCAAGTATGGTGAAACAAACATGGCAGTCATAACCAATTCCACAAATGAGTTCCTCCTTTTCTTGTCTGCCTCGATTTGGCAAGATATAAACTTATTAATTGTCATTGATTCTTTGCAAATGCTATAGGAACCATTCATTCAGATTAACATGACTGTAGGACTGCACTCTGAAAGCCAAATAAATTTGTTGTGAAAACGTATCAAAGCATATCAAATAATTCAACTAATATCAGCAGCCTTATCAATTTTATTTTTATTTATTTTTGTAGTATTGTGTAGTATTTTATCTGCTGTTCAGCACCATCTTACCAACACTAAGATTGTTGGTATGACAATCCTTGTTTTGCTTGCCAAGCAAATTACCAAATGTGATCAATTGTTCTTCGTATGAATTACATAGCTACATACTTATACACAACTGACCATAAAATGTCTATTTTGCCTATTTTTCAAAAAAGAAGGTTAAGCAAATGTAATAATACTTATGTAGCAAGAATACAAGGCAGGTATTAATATATATAAAAATATATCCTGTTTAAAACAGGCCTTCAACACTGTTATAATTGACTGAATAACAAAATGGTCATGTATTAGGTGTAACATTACAGTAATTTATTGAGCCATTAAATTGTCCTTAAGGAGGAAACTCATTTAATGTTTCCGCTCCAGTGACAAACATTTAAATCTACGGTGTGAATACTGCTCCCATTCAGAGGAATTATGTGAATACCTATCACGAGCATCAGTAATTATTTTTAGCAGCCAAGTAAGTGTAAACCGTTTTGCTGAAATAGGACAGAGTCCTGTGCCTGATATCACCTTTTCTTTTTCTTTTTTTTTTCTTTTTTTTTTTTTTTTTTTTGCTGAAGCATAGTCAAAGCTTGTAGAATTCTGGCAGTGTCAAAAACGTTACCCCGTTAGTGTATATTTTGTAACACTTTTAAAAGTGTTATTTTAACATTGAAATCGATGGAGTCATATGTGGGCCCACACTTGCCAGAGTTACATAAACACTGGCACATTTGCAGAGTCATGATCAATAATCTAGTGTTTTGACTTAGTAAGCACTGAATGTTCTAGAAAAAAATAATAATAAATAGAAGAATATATAGAACTGAGGGCCACTTTTATGTTGAAGTCATCCCTGTCTATGTATTGTTATCATAGTTTTTCTATAAAGGAACAAGGAAGGTTCAGAGGCAGCATGAAAAGTAGTTCTCACATACTTTACCAAGTGCCAGTAAGGACTGCAAGATACATTCTACCCACATGCCATGCCAGCAGCACACATTTTATGTGGTTTATGGTTTTCTAGCTGTGATCAATGAAGGGTTAAAACCTGGGAACCAAGTATGCCTTCTGAAACCACAGAACAAGATGGAATTGTAGAGCAAGCTCTGCCAAAAAGGAATTCTGAAAAATCTGGCCCCACCTGTGTGCAATCTTTACCTTCACCACTTTGCAAAGATACCTCAGGCAAGATAAGGAAAAAGATCCAATTAGCTCTTTTTCCTCCACCACCAAGAGCTGTCTGATGACAAACAATAATGCCAGGAACCCCTGTCTTGGGAAGTCTACAGGTTTCTAAGTGGAGCCTTGTTTCTCAGGCCACATCATCACCTCTTTAATCTCCCAAAGTGTTCCTGACAGACAAAACTGTTAACATCACGCAAGCAGATCCAGGTTCTAAAGTAAAAAAAGGGGAATTTCATAAATTGCTTGCGGTAGGCTAAAATATTGTAAAACAATAGCCTCCTTCTATAAAACATGCAAATTAGGCATCTTGCGGCAAGATTGTGTCCATATGTTTTAGGTGCAGAATGACAATTAAGGAAGGGTAGTGAATAAGTGGTACTCACTGGAATTTTCAAAAGTTTTTTGCTGCATGCCCCTGTTCTAAGGAACTTTGAAACACACTGTGGTGGCATTTGTCTATGAGCTTTAGAATGCAAGTTGAAATTTTCCACTGACTTGTTACAGTTTGTTTATTCACCTTTTAACGGCAGGCATCTGAATGTACGTGAGCACAGTGTGGCACAGTGTCCCGGCTTCCAAATGGTCTTAAAACCTTGGTTGTTGCCACTGGCTACAAAATAGTGTTGGTTACCAAAACACTTCTTAAAAATAAACTCCACAGGGATACTTCTAAACAATTCCTGCACCAAACAGAAAGGAGAAATTGACAGTAACACTTCTCAACCCCTTTGAGTGGGGTTATTGTTATTATTACCCATGTTAGAGAGTGAATGATCAAAATGGCTGCTTTCTAAGGTTCTCTTTATGTATTATTATGATTATTATGATTATTATTATTAGTATTATTATAACATACTTTTTGAGTATGAATACTGTGAATTTTGAGTAGTTATTCATCAAAATTGGCTCCATGGAGCAGACATTTCTTGGCATTCTTGGCTTTTGCTTTGCCATTACAATCTAATTTTCTCATCTAATTTTTTGTTCATTTTCTAAAAATGAGGAGTCATTTTTACACCTGTATTGGACTAGTGAAGCGATGTATCATTCTTTCAACCAAATATGTATTTAAGGAAGTATTATTAATATTATTATTCTAATTATTATTACATTATTACAGGCTGTTACAGTGATTTAATGTTCCAATTCTTTGTATTCCCATTTATCTGCAGTTAGAGTCCTCTAGCACATCTTTGACTTTTTTTTAAACTATCACTTAAAGCTGGGATAGCATTTGTGCTAAAATGCAACCATTAACCATCCCAATGTTTTCTGGAAATGGCTGCAAATAGCGATGCAATCTGTTATATTTATGTATTCACTTGTGGAGATGAGAAGGGGAGAGGAGGAACTGTTTCCTGTGTACGCTGACCTTTCTCTGCAGTGGAGGTGGTAGTTGTGCTTCATCTGTCATTTTGATTTTGCCTTGCATATTTCTGAACACCTGATTTAAAACACTGTGGAGTGTTTCCTGTCTCCAGGTTTCTTCTCTGCTTGTCATTTTTGACAGACTTTAAACATTGAGCATGTGCATGCTTGCAAAAAGTAGCCCTTTACAGTGAACACATCAATTGACAATTAGAAAAATCAAGTCATTTTGATTTCCCCTTTCTCCACATACACAGTCACAAGTTGAAGGTATTCCAAGCCATTTTTGACCCCCCGACCTATCCTCAATCATCTTGACACTGTGTTATTGACATGAACTCTTAACCCTCCAATAGAATTTCTTGTTGATCAATCTTTTTTATTTTAAACACTCAGCTCTCCATTGCTGTTTGCATACTCTTCCGGTGATTTCTCTCTTTTTTTACCTAAAACGTTTGTGCCTGTGCTTCAGTGACCCTGAGCTGTGTGAAGTCTGAGTGTGGGGCCTGTGTAAAAGTGGCTTCTCACTTGCAGGTGCACCAGGGTCTTGCTGGGAGTCGACAGTAAGGGGAACACACCTGGATTAGTGAATGAGAAAAGGGTGGGGTCCGGTGCTTGCTCTTAAATCACGTGTGTGTGTGTGTGTGTGTGTGTGTGCACACAGATGCATGCATATTTGTGTCTGTGTGTCTCTTGCTTCAAATAATGTCTGGAGAACTTGTTCTCCTCACACATGCACAACTACACGCTTTGTTATTGCCATAAATTTTGGTGTACGGCCACCGCACCATCCCCTGCCCATCCTTTGTGCCGTCTCTACCTGCGCAGTGGTGGCTGCTCTGCGTATTTCAGCGCGGACGTGGAGCAGTGACCAATAACTCAGGCGTGAGCGGTTTACGGCCCCACCACTGCGACAGGTTCAAGTGACCGCAAAGGCAGCTCCCTCACAGCAGGGCCCACAGGTGAACTCGAACGACCTGAGCGTGGGCTTTTAAACTGGGCTGTGATCTGACAAGGTTTTACATCTCAAGAACTCATTGAACCATTATCCTGCAATCCATTACCCTTCTTCTACCCCCACACCCCCCTTCAACCCCCCATCCCACTTTCTGTCCTGCTCTCTCACCGACGTTTTTAACATTTATTAATGCTCAACATAAATCACAACATCTGAACTTTATATAAAGGTGCATGGTGAGTCCCAGGGATGTTTGTGTCAAAGCAGAAAATGGAATATGAAACTGTACCAGCTGTGGCTATGCATCCTATTTACCAAGTCCTCCTTGCATTTTCAGGTTGGGCACTGAGCTCGCTGCCATGAGAGCTATGGTTTTATTTATCCTGGTGTAATGGCTTCAATGAGAGAGTGTTTTTTTGTTTTTTTTTCTCACAAATATGCTTTTGAACAGTCTGCTTTGACTGCGTAGGCTGTAACAAAAGCAGCCAACAACAGATCCAACTCCTCAGTTTTCTATATCCTACCCAGATTTTGTTTCCTCCTTTGATGTTTCCAGCAAATATTTAGAGTGCTGTTGGTTTCACAGCAGCGTGATGATGGGGTGTGGAGGGGGTTGTTAAGCAGACAAGGAATTAAAAAAAATCTGAGTTGAATTTGAAACAAACTTCTATTTAGTATCCTCCATTCCCAGTAATAGTCTTATTCTTTCACATCGTCTTGACAGGAATTAAAGGTTCCAGATATTGGAAGAGGGATGTTTCTGTGTACAATTACTGTTTTGAGGTTCTATGCAGTAATTGAATTTTTGTCCTGTCAATTGCATGGGCATCCACATTAAGTACCATTGGATTTGCTGTGTTCGCATAGCAGCACTAGCTTGTGCGTGGTTCCGACAAAGAGAGGAACATGTGGTTCAGTTTAGTGCACCCTGTTATTTATAATTTCTCGCGACGCATCAGCTCTTACAGTAAAGCCCCACAGTGACTAATACAGTGTCTGTGGACCAGTCGCGGGCACATTCAGGAGTTGTGCTAAACCGGCATTCTTGTGACATGAATAGCCAGTGACAGTGTCATCTTCAAAAGGGAGAGATTGTTTTGCTGAGTCCAAAAGAGGATTTAATCATCTCCTCATGGACAGTGAAATGGGCTGTCTCGCCTGTACAGGAGATGTTCAAGGAAATATCTGGAGAATATCCAGGAGAAATGAAGACCTTCCTGTAATGGACTGGTCATGGACACTTTGGCCATGTTTCTGTGTGTCATCCAATCTGTTACCACATCATGAAACTGGAGGGTCAATGATTATTTCTCCTCTGCGGTATTTGTACAATTTTGACAGAAACATCATGTACTCTGATATTAGAAGGTTAATATTATTCGTATTGCATTAATATAAAAGATAAGATACCCCAAGTGTTTGCATTTCCTTGTGACAGATGACTGTAATATTTAAGTTTACAAAGATTAACAGTGTACAGACGGTCTACAGTGGTTGAGAAACACGAGAACTCTGCCTCCGTGTAATGCTTTTTACATTTTGTACTTGACCCTTTTTCCTCTTTTGGAGAGTGATGGAGTTCCACTGAAAGTGTGAGTATGAGGAAAATTACGAAAGTGTGGTAAGGTTAGCAATTAGCACAGTATGTGAAAATCCCAGTCCTTTCACTGAACTGAACAATTTTGCATTAAAGTTGTTTACAAAATCGAGGAGCTGGGAATAAGACAGAAAGCAACAGGCCACTTTGTAATTAATTTCAAATTTCAAACATTTATTATCTGACTTTAAGGTTAAAAAAAAAGGGTTTGGTAAAGTGTGTCAGAGTTTTAAAGGTCCTAATTTATTGTCCCTCTCAGCATGCAAGTCCCATAACTTTCTAGCCACTCCTGTGCTAGCCACTCCTGGTTTCATGTTTACAGAGGGAGCGGGGGAAGAGAAAACTCACACATCCTCTCGCTGGGCTGGTCCCACGAACTGCGGTGCCACCTTTGCACAAAGCCGCACTGGAGGAGTACCTCAGGCGCCAGTAAACCCCCGCCGTGGCAAACACCATTGGTCACGGCCCTTCCCTCCGTTTCCCCTGCCCCCTCCCTTCCAATGCAAGACATGGCTGTCCTTCCTTCATTAAGGTTACCTTCTTAGTCTGCTTACCCATACATATTTAGAAGAAAAAAAAAACAGGGGTGGCGGTGCCTCGAGCTCACCCTCTCTCACACACACCCCCAAACCTGCCTTTGAACAATTTTTTGGAGACTTCCCCCTCTTAAATCTTCAATTGGGAAAGGTCCCCCCATCATTGTAAAAAGGATGAATCTGGAAAAATGCAATAAATCTGAGATCACAGGCACTCTCTGGCCCTAGATAAATTCTTGCACCTCGGTCTGGCCCACTGCACACATCTGCCTTGCATTTAGGCCCTTTTACATGGCCAGGCTCCACAGGAGTCCTTGTGCTCCCCAGCCCTACTCCTCCTTAGCCCTGCTCCTCAGCTATGCTCCTCACTTCTGCTACTCCTCAGCTATGCTCCTCAGCTCCTAAACCATTTACAGTCCTGAGCTCAGTACTCCACAGCTGAACTCTTCATCCCTGCTCTTCAGCTCAGTTCCTAAACATCAACTCCCTTGACCTTTCCACTGGCCCACAAGCCATTGCCCCAGACCCCTACTTCTCACGACCCAGCCATCACAGCCCTACCCACAGTCAAAGAACCCTTCTCCTGAATTCTCCCTCAGCAGTCCCCAGCCCCTCTTTCTGTGCTGCCCCCCAGTTTGGGCACCTTTATGAGTGGGCCGGCTGTGTTCCTCACTGCATAACTGACAGTGGTGAAACATGAGTCTCTCCACTAAGACGATCAATGGAGTTCAGTAACATTCATGAACAGCTTTGCAGTGGTTAGTGGACAGTAAAACCTAGCCTGGGAAACACAGATTCCAGAGCAGAATCAGCAGGGGGGGGTTTGTAATGGTGTCCTCCCTATACCACCCATCCTTTCTACTGGGGCAACACTCCTGGCTGGACCACCCACTCAGGGTGGGACACGGGAGTTTGCTGTCCCTTAATTTCTGTGTGTATTTCTCATCAACACTCTCTTATTTCTCTTATATTTGTATCTCTTATATTTAAGTACTAGGCATGACATTAAAACTGATAACTGCACTTCTATTACCCACCGTACTGCATGTCACCAGATGGCTTGCTGTTTTAACTGAAGTTTGTAGATACAAATATCTCTTTCTGCTTTTTTTACGACAGGCTTCATACATAAAATGTCCATAATGGAATCCAGACTGACCTTACATTTGTATTTGCTACAATACGTAGGCCTACACTATGTGTAGTCATTCAGACACCCTAATCAACTAAAACTGCATTACTTCATTATACATGTCCTTGTTTGACTTCAGCTTCGTTTCTGTACTTGGAATGTAACCAATTATTTATTCATTTTTCCAGCACAAAACGAACACAGCGCAGAAGACGACCATCTCAAAGCTGCACAGAAAAGGTACAGAATAATCTCTCTGAAACTAACAAGCTTGTGGTTTACTTAATATCAAGAATGTAATTGTTTTTTGGTATTGTACAATACCTCAATGATAATTCAAATGGCTTTGACCAAACTATGCCTGGTATCTATTTTGGAACAGGCATCTTTTGAATGTGTCTTACTCCAGTCGTAATGCTCTGTTTCCTAGTGGAGTCTCTAAACGTATGGAAGGGAACACAGCCAAGTGTAATTGATAGTCAGTATCATACTGTCGTCGTCAATTATTTAGCATGTTTCACACAGATAAGAACCATCCAGCTCCCAGCATCAGATAAAAGTAATACCAGCGATTTGTACAGCTGTCAGTGGCAATTAGCATGACCTGATAAAGAATCCTCAGATAAGAGAAGCTCCAGCGCAGGGCCCTTCAACTGGGCTTTAACGTCCACCCTAACACGGGACCCTCTGTCATTTACAAAGTGCACGGGTCATAATCCAGTGGCTGGATAATTAATCCAGGATAGGAAACTGGAGTGATGCCTGGAAATGTGGACCGGGACGTACCTTCATCCGTTACATTCTAGAACCGCTCTCTGTCCTTATCTTCTGTGTTTGGTGGGGCAGTGTCCAAGAAGTCGCAACCAGAAACGGCCCCTCTTGATTTATTGGGAAATTTGTGAACTGGCAGACGTTTAACTTTTGTAAGGGGAAATGATATCTGGAAAATTTCATATCGGAAAATACACTGGAGAGGACAAACAAAGCAAATTGATTATTTTTCCTTGTTTAGATAGAAACCGGAGTTGTTTGCTTTAAATCGTAACTAACTCGATTTGAAAATAAATCACGGATAGCACATAAAAGGGCAATCAGAAATACACTAGACATTGGAAATGGGGAACTATAAACAATTAAGCCATAGCTAGTTTTGGACAATACCGTAATTCAGCAAACCTTTCCAAATGTTTTCACCTTGTGGCTCAATTTCAAACCAATCAAACTGCATTCTCAAAGGCTTCCATGAGCCAGGCTTTCACAGAGGCTTTTGATGATTTCATCTTCCACGGTTTTTCAGCGTTGCATCTCTCTTACAGCTTCAGTGTCAGGTCTAGCACCCGAACTAATGAAAGTGCCAGGTTCACAATATTGATCAAAAGCGCATGGCAGCTTTATGTGGGGCCTGTAATGACGTTCGGCTTTTATTTTATCCAAAACCAGAGGCATTAAAGGGGCTTTCTCACGTTCCCACCGACACACCTCGTTAAAATGACATGCTGGTGATGCGTGTAGCCCTGGCCATATGTTGGGATCCTGGTTGGACCCTAATATCTGTCCTGATGGGGGAGGTCCACACACAGTGTTGGACGAAAGATGTGATTTTTTTTTATTGGTTTATTGCTTGTGCTACTCAAAATCAAATTGAATGCTTTAACAAAATGTCTCAACTGAGCCTCAGCATTGTTACATTACATAGCAGTACTGCAATGCTCAGTCAAATTTTAAAAAATAATAAAAAATGTTTGTGTGTATGTATGTGTGTGTGTGTGTGTGTGTGTGTTCGTGCATGTGTGTGTGTGTCTCTACACATAGTATATACAAACAGCCCTTAATTGCCTGGGTTAAATAAGGAAGATTTCTACTCAAATTCTATTTTAGCATTAAGCATTAAGTTATTTTGGGGGTAATGTTGGATGTAGCAAATTAGGATGACGCATATGTTCACTGTGTTATATTATTAGAAATGTGGTGAAAACATACTTTGCATGTAGACCAAATTTAATTATCAAAATGTATTGTTTTTACAGTTAACCAAAAAGAATTGACCACACTAACCACTAAGCACATTTAAGCCAAGAGCACATCCCATAACTGGTTTGCGATGTCCAAGCCACAACCCCCATCACTGGTCCTTGTAGGATACTGTTTCCCCAAAAAATAACAGTGAATTAAATCAATGTTATTGGTTTATTTTATATAGTGGCTTCCACTGATCTTGTAAAATCAGGGAACTGACTCACCTCAGTCACTACCAATGTCTAGCACCCTCATCTGTTCTGACATACAGTTGCTATTTAATCTCAGAATCTTCACCACACATCAACTGAGATGGAGGATTTGTTTGTGCCATTTGTCTGTGGGGCTTTTATGATCAGACAGAGAAATCCAAACTGAGAATTTTTGCCAAGACAGCAAAGAAACTCCCTACTCTGTGGTAAATGGATCTTTAATGACCATAGTGTACAAGGACCTCAGTGCTCATCACTGTACTGGGAAGGTACTCCTTTTTCCTCTTGGTTCAGAGGAAAAACTGCCCCCTACTGGCTCACCAACACCACTTCCGAATTTCCTTCTACCCAGCTGCACCATTCATTTTTCATCTTACTTGAACAAGTTTTCAGAAAAAAAATATCTGCCTAGACCACAGAGTGGTGATTCTATATGAGGACTAGAACGCGTGCTAGGGGATTAGATTTAACTAGGCCAGAATCACTATGGTCCCTCATATGTCTTCCACCCCATCTCTACAGGTCCAAACTAATCTAAGCCATTTTCCATTAAGCCACTCTTTCTGTTCATACATGTCTCTATAGAAACTCTAGAAATGACATACAGTAAATATTCCATACAGTACTGTAAGACCTAATCTGCTGTGAGAGGGGAATGAATCAGTGTGTTCAGCTGAGTGTGAGTGGGCTATAGTATCTTCATCTTCCATAGTTCAGCCAAGCACTAAAAGCAAGCTTCTGCCATTGCTGGAGCCTTCTGACTGTTTATTTAAACTTTCAGTTTTACACAAGAATGGGAGTGGGACATGAAGGATTGTGTATACATTTCTTGCATTCCATTTTAATACCAGCATGATCTCCTCAAGGTATATGGAGACCAACGCTGTGGTTACCCAACTCACCTCAACAAAAACAATCACATTTCACAATAGCGTCTCTGCAGCCTTCAGGTCACAATGGTCTCTGAATCAACTGAGGCTCTGCCCAGATTCCATTTTCAGTGCCCACTCTAGACCACATTCCGTGTTGCAGTCCTTTGTCAGAACAAATCTGTACAGTGTCACTGGCAAGCATACCGTGTGGTCCCGTCCATTGCAACACGATTGTGTAACACCTATTTATTATTTTGATAATTCACATGATTAGTTTCTCAGACACATACTACCAGTGCATAACCCTCTAGTGTATGCTAACCAGCTTGTACGAGGAAGGTCGCTCTCTGCAGAAAATACAGTCCTAATTTGCTAATTTTATGTTTCTGTTTTGTTGAGGTTACCTTGTACATTCACATTTGAAGGCCCATTAAATTTCCCCTCATTCATGATGCTTTCCTTCCTGATATGCAGGTGTACTTTAGTTTATTCAGGCGACTGTGGCATACTAAGGACTTATTTTAGAATCTTCATATTCTTATTGGTCAAGCTTTCATGTCGAAGCTTTCATATTGTAAATTGTGTGTGTGTGTGTGTGTGTATGCGCTGTACTGTTTGGGTATTTACTCATCTGTGCTCTCATATTTGTGTATTTTTGTTCTAATATTCCCCAGAAGTATGTAAAGGGCCCCTTTTTTCATTCTTCATGCCATCTCATGAAGCAATAAAAATTCTCACCGCAATGACGCCATACTGATCTAAAGGTGCAGATATCTGAGTGTGGCCATGGGGATGCTAAACTCAACGCAGGCTCTGTGTGATTTGTGTCCATTCTGACACATGACCCGAGTCATAAAACGATCCAATACAAAAGAGGGATAATTAATCATAGCGGGTCCAAGCAGAGTCTACAAAGGGCTTGAGAATTGATGTCAATTTAGTAAATCAAAGCTCCCGGCCTCTGTTCCTGGAGTTCCGCTCGGGTTCGAGGGAGAGGGAAGGATGATCTACGACACTATCTTCCCAAGTGCCGCAGTGGCGGAGTGCGTGACGGATAACCGGGAGTGGAAAGTGGCTTCGCTCTGGAAACTTCTGCCGTGCACATTGCGGTCCTGCTAGTATGTCTTCCATTAACATCGCAAAAGCCACTTACCATCTGGAGGTCAAAAACTGTTTGTCGATCCCGGCACATCCCTTGAATCATGGCTCCTTTATGTACAGTGCATGACAACAAGGGCAAGGAAAGTCTTTAATGTACAAGGTGGAGAGCGTCCCTGAGCTGTGAGAACCACTTTTGTGAAGAGTCAGCTTTGGTTACAATTGAATTAGCCTCAGTATTTGCCCTACAAGCTGCCCTGAAGTCTCTCCAACTGGAGATTCTCCTTATGTATGATGTATGAGATCCATGAATCTCTTTCAGTGCTCCAGAACATACGTGCTACTTCATTCCAACAAACCCTAGGCACTGTGTATCTTTTGTGTGACTTTAACTGTTTTTTAAATGGTGGAAGTGTTATTTACTGCTTTATTGATACAAATTAAACAAAGAGAGACTCTGCCAAAAAGAAAACTTAATTTAAATATAAAAAACATATGACCAAGCGCAGGTCATTGTTCTGTGCTAGAGGTTTTTTCCTACTGTAATTAAAGAAGCCACGGTTCGTTAGCAGACAGTTGATGGCTGGGTCTAACTGAGTGTTGGTTAACCACAGGTTTCTGCATGTTATTACATTTCACAAACCAACAAGAATTATCTCAGTGACAGATTTTGTACCGCAAGACATTTTAATATTTGGGTTAATCCAATTTGGTACAAGTACATTTGCACTCTTGAAAAGCATTATTGCATGTGCATTTGCTTAAAGAAACATTAGGCAGTTTAGGGTGTACGTACATGTAGAGTGACTGAATGAATGCATTCGGCACACAGTTAGGTGTGTGTGTATAGTATGTATGGATACGTATGCCCAACATGTATATGTGCGTAGACATGGGTGCACTGGTATGCGCTGCATGCTTCACACATTTGTATGCATGTAAAGGTTCTTCACCCCACACAGTAGTCTCCGTTCCAGGATGGAAAAGAAAAGACTGAGAGAGTAGCTGCGGTGAGCAAACAGGCCCTGCAGTGAGGCTCGCGGCTCTGCAGGAGCAGCCGAGTCTTGGCTCACTTCCCCTCGGGCAGGAGGGGTCAATGCGATAATCGGAGCCTCCGCTGCCGACTCCCCTGAAGCCCAGTGGGAGGCCGTCTCACAGCCTCGGTCTCCCCCTCCACAGCTTCCAGGACACGGTGAACTACTTCGGTGTGAAGCCCAAGTCTGGGGAGAAGGAGGTAGCGCCCAGCAGCGTCTTCATGCTGTGGTACGAGTTCTGCAGCGACTTCAAGAACACTTGGAAGCAGGAAAGCAAAAACATCTCCAAGGAGAGGTGAGCAGTCAGATGCTGGAATTATAAAAAAAAGTGGGATGTGGTGGGAACACAGCTATGCTTTCCAGAACCAGAAATCCCTGTAACCCATTTCCCAGCTCTTGCAGTTGTTTTGACACCACAGTGAAAGAAAAGGTTCGTTTTTTTCAAACAGTGGTCTGTCTGTGTCTGTGGGGAAGTTGGGCCTTTGCCCTCTAAATCAAGGAATGACAACACCTTTTTAATGTTCTTCAATTACCTGCTGAGGGGAAGCTCCCGTAACATAGGCCAGATTGTGCATCTCGCTCTTACACATCTCTGTGTTGTGTGAATCCCTTTAATTGAGACAATGTGAATTCCATATACAATATGGACTGTTTTTTACCAGGTATTAAAGCAGACCAAAGTTGCATCAAAGCAAAGGGAGGGAGGCCTGGTCCAAGGCTTGGTACAATGTCAAAGCCTAGGGCTGGATTTACAATGTCTCTCTCAATGTCTGACCCAGGGCTTCCTAACAGGAGTGTCAAACTGTGGGACAGCACCACTCTCTGCAGCCTCCTAGCTTTATTAGGGCAACAGGAGCCCATTAAAGGGGGGGTGTTCCAGGAGAACTCTTAAATGTTGCCATGATCTGAAGAATCCAAAGAACAGGGTTAATACTGTTGGTTTACAGATACAGTTCCCTGTAAATCTCTCTCTGTCTCTGTTGGCTGGTTTAAAATCAAGGGAATGTATGGATGAAATGGTAAACAACGATGGCAGAAAATTTAAATCCAAGTGTATGCTTGATTCAATTAATTTACACAAGGATGTATGATGTAAAAGAAGATTGGGGACCTTTAATATTGAATGTGTATTAAGGTTTAAAACAATAGTTTCCAGCATTTTAAAGGACCAGTATGACAAAATATTGCTTTTGTGTATGTTGCTTTAAATTGTAGCATTGCATATCATAGAACAGAGCTGCTATTCTTCCCTAGAAGGTCTTTAAGTGGTGAGTTAATGATCCAAATGCCATCCCATGGTACTTCTCCTAATTGTTTACTAGGCAATCATCTCCCATTTTACCCACATCTGAAGGTGCTTATGTACAATTACCTATATTTTTAAATACTGTTTACAGACCCATAAATCCAGAATGTTTGTATGCGTTTTTTATTTTATTTTTAGAAACACACTAACTGTCTCATAAACCTAGTGTAATTTTTCTCTCAGTTTTCTCATGTTAACAGCATGTAAATTTTAAAGAAGAGTTAAAATAGCATGCTCATGGCTAGCGCACATGTCCATGGGAGAAAGGGCTTCAAAGTTACTGTAGCAAACAGTTCTTTGTCCTGCACCATTCGTAAGTAGGCACCACTGCCCACAGTCAAATGAGAAAAGTATCAGGGTTCATGTAGCTTGTAGATGCATAAAGGACCTTCATTTTTCCCAGCACGCTAAAAGAAAAAAAAAGGCTGACGTGGATTTGCTTTCTTGATAAAAAAATAATTGGTCGGGAATTAGCTGTACGAGCATATACTGCTAATTTTCATTTTCCCAAGCTGAGTTGATATAGCTGTTATTAGCATTGGGGACGTGCGGTGGTACTGCGCTGTTGGTGTATTTTTCATTATGATAGACCACCCGATAGGCACGGTCCCTCGTGACTCCTGTGCTGCACCATGAGGTCTCTAATATCCCAGCTACTGTCAGTCTTTCCCCCTGGACATCTTGTAGTAATTATTTGTTCTCCCTTGCTTTGTGCAACTGACTTCTTTGAAAGTGCTTCCTTTTACTACGATGCTGAAAACTCTGCAATGAACCATGACAATGAACAGCTGAGGCAAAGGTAAAAAGGCTCGAAGAATACACCTGAGATGAGGGAGCTCTCTGAAGGAAGATCTGTGTTTAAAAAAATATATCACTGCTTAATTATAAATAAATGGTATGAAAACTGAGAAAGGAGCACCCGAAGCATCATTTAGCAAACATGCAGGTGTGAGACCAGATTTGCTGTGGACGCCAGTGCTAGGCTATAATTTTATTTATTTATTATGAACTTTTTTAGTGGGTGGGGATCAACTTAAATATTCATCTTATTGTTTTTGGCTCATCTGCCAATTCTCAGCTCCATGTGAAGATTCTGAAAAAAGCAGCGGTGTGGTAGTTCGGATTTGGCTGTTCCCAGGCCCCACTGGTTGCCCCGCCTTAAAATCCTCCATTCGTGACAATGTTAACATGAAACAGGGGCAACCTCTGGACATGGCCCTAATGATTTCTCCTCAGCCCGGGGGGTCCTCTGGCTGTTTGGACTTCATACTTTGTGCCTCATTTAACACTTAAGCAGGAATTCAGATTAAGTAGCCAGAACGAACTGTATGAGTTTTGTAGAAGTGCAGATTTATTTTGCCTTCCATTCATCAAGGCCAAGTCACCTGTGTCCATATGTAGCAGCCGGCGGTCTCTAGAGGTCCTCCCCTGACACACGTCTGCCCTGTGAAGTGTTCCCCAGGTCACATGAACACTACCTCGCGCTACCATGTTTAATTCTTTAAGCTTCACCTTCCGAAGTGCTAGTGTCCCATATGGTTTTTGTCAGCATATTTTGCTTTTTTGAGGAGGGGGTTTTTCAAATTGTTCCTCTTTATTGTGAAGTACTGCTGAAGAATAGATTTGGATAGTGAATGATTCTAGGAGTAGCCCCAGTATGGATAGTATCTATGGGATCTCCCTCAACCCGCTAAGAGCACACCTCGATTTAGCTGCAGATCGCTAACAAAGTGAGAGGAAGGAATTCTCATTAAGTATCAAACAAGACCTGGGGGCGGGACCCTGTTGCTCTAACCAACATGCCACTTTGCTGTCAGCCAACATATCATTAGATTATGTGTCTGCAAAACCATTATTCTTTAATGTCCATTCTCAGTCGTTACCATTGATAACTGCTGGTTGTTTGCAAATGTCCCTGTTATAGGCTAAAGGAGGCTCAGCAGACTGTGAAGAAGATCACTGCAGAGAAGAAAGTGGAGACTAAGAAGATCAACCCCAAAAGTCTGGTAAGAGGCAGATGCTCCTTTTCGCAGTTTTGAGAATAACAGAATAAAATAAAAAACAAAATTTTGTTTATGAATCATTCAATTGACTTGTGTTGTTTGGGTCAGTACAGAGCAGGAGTTGTGTAATATTTGTTTTTCAAAGAAAAATTAATACATTCATGCAAAAAAAAAACAAGCAAGCATGGAATGGGATGGGTTATTAAAAGGAATCTTATTGGAATGTTACTTTTTATTCAACTGGCAATTTATTGGAAGTCACTGATGTTTTAATGAATAAAGTTGTGTTTAATTATTTCTCACTTGCTTCTGAAAACATCTAATCCATTCAATATTCGAAGTGTGCTTAGCCAAACTAAATACTCTTAGATAATCAAGATAATCTTTGATCTTTTTACATTTTTACAGAGAATGTGTTTTTACAGCTTTAAGGCACTTTATTTTTTTTTTTTTTTTTGTAACAATGAATATTTTTGTATGGCATGCAAATACAGAAGGCCTTCATTGTGTAATAATAGGTAAATTAATATCAAACACTAACTCACAAGCCTTCCCTTGTGTTAAATACAAAATCCATTTCAACAATTCAATAATGTATACATGGATTAAGTCAAAAAAAAAATATTCAGATTCCAGGAAGTAACTGAAATGCTTAATACCAAATCTGACATTTGAAAAGTGTCACAGCCTCCTTTCTACCCGCAACAGAAAGAGCGACTTCGACAGAAGGAAGCAGGTGTGCCCTCCAGCTAGCTAAGAGAGACAGAAGAGTGAAGAAAGAAATAAAGAAAGTTGTGTGTTTCACCTCCAGCTATATAATCCTCACCTTGGATATCCTCTGGACATCATACCTCAGTTCTCACTTTGCCTCAGTGCCAAGACCTTACTACTTCCTGTCCTACTGTCCAGAACTAGTACTTACAGTTTATAAGGGGGCCAGATGAGACAGGAGCCATCTCTGCTTTTTTGGAGTGGAAGATACTTACCATTCTGTTAAGAGTCAGAGAAGGTAGAAGTCCAAGACAGTGACGTGAATGCTTGGATATCCAGTATCCTATAACCAGTGTGTCACATCAAGAATGGGTCTCATTTTAACGGCATCTCTGTGGCTGGTCTGTGAGGATGTAGCAACACAATGTTGAGACTGCTTAAACACGAGGTATATATGAAAAAAAAGGTCACTTGTGTTCTCATATGCCTAGTAAATGTGGAAGCACTTTCTTCTAGACATTGGAATTGATCTTTCTTGAACTCAATCAAATGCATTATAGTTCTGTTATATGTAGCATACAAAGATGAAATGGTTTTAACTCAAACTCACTACTTACATACATAATCAGATGAAGAACTGACGCAAAACAAACAATTAAAACATGTCATTCATTATCTATAATGTATGGGCCAGAAAAAATGTTTTACAATATCAAAGCAAATCCACGTTTATTTTTTCAGCACACGTGGATCATCATCGGTTCATCCCTTATGTTGGCAGATTCTGCCAAATTTGTTAATTAAGCATGTTCCAGGATGAAAGATTTATATCATAATTAAGAAGAAATTCCCACCATTTTGGACTGACAGTTATTGAGACAGACTACGATGGCAAGATAAACATGGTTTTATGTGAACTACAGGGACCCTTTCAGGGGAAGGTCAGGCAATGCTAGATGATGACACCTGTCTTTGAAGACTATTCCTTTAAATTGTTCAGGCGGACTAGGTGCTTCACGGACTGGTTTGAGTACAATTTTGGTTCTAATTGAAAGTACTTGAGTGTTCCACTGAGTTTGCATTCTTGTGTGTATATAAAATGCATAGATATTCTTATAGAATCCTTCTTGAATAAATGGATATTACATGTTATGAGATATGAGAATATGCATCACAATCCTAAGCACTTTCCTGCTTGCAACAGCTTTACTTGCTATGCCACTCTGCAGCCGAAATGGTAGTGGTTCAGATATATTGCACTTTTTTTAAACCTCTGTTTTAATTCCTATGCAATATTTTTCTCACTGTAAGTGTAACATCTGTGAATTATTGAATGATGTTATAAAAACTTATTGTCCATTGTACTTTTAGGAAGAAACCATATATATTTATTTAATAAAGCATTTCTATTTGAATTCTGGATGAAAATTGAAAGTTGTCGTGGAGAAAAACAAAAAGGTAATTCATTATAAATTAATAGGGTTTGAAGTATATATGTACATATAAATTAGAGATTTATTTTATGCCAAATTGTCTATTGTATGGCCATTGAAGATGTATTTTTGTATTTTAAGTGGAAAAAATACTCGTGTGAATAAGGAATCAATATGGTTAAATTAGATGAGACATATTTTTTCTTAAAGTTGCCACCCCCATGTAAAACCTGGTTATAAATTAAAATGTGAAATATAAATTGTAATAATGGCCTAGCTATTTACAGATTCTTTTTTCTCACTTAGAACTTGGATTGAGTGATCGCACTCATGCAAAAAAAGGTTTTAAATGTGTGTGTGTGTGTGTGTGTGTGTGTGTATAATAACCGGTTTGCCCTATCAAATGTGGTAGATGATCTTTTTGAACTTCAAATGCAGTACGCTGGCAGAAGAACATTCATATTCATGTATGCCTACCCATTTTTATTTTGTTTATCATGAAAATCAAAATGTATGATTAGCTCTGAATATGGATGTTGTAAAGTAAATGCAGGGTTGACCAGATTACTCACTTGTGAAGGATGGCACCAATAAAAATACCCTTAATGTTCACAATCAAATGTTTAATTTAAAAAAATGTCAATTTCCTGTTTTCAATATTTCAGATGGATTAGTACATTAAATATAACTTGTGCTATATCCGTACAGTTTCAACTGCACTCTAGTGACAAAAATATTTCTATTTGTAATTTGTTTCCTTTGTTATTTATAAGATGAATCCAAGATCTCTTGACAGTTTAACGTTTAAGTGATGAAGTGACTCAGATCAGTCATTTTACATGAGAAAAAAATATCAAGACCATTAAGCATTGAAATATTTTGTCTTATTCTTACCAAGGTTCACTACAGGAGCTACATTGGGGCAGAAATATGAAATTAGTGTATTCAATAAATTTGATTACTAATCCAGTTTGGGCCATTTCCCATATTATCATAGGTCATGTTTTATTGCTTGGTACGGTAGCGTATACATTGAGGTGAGCTCTGAATGATGAAGGAAAAACTCGCTAATTTTATGCCACAACATGACTTTCAGTTGTTAATTAAGTGTTCAACATTATAACTTGATTTCACATTTAACGGGGATAATATTGGCGACACGTGTACGTTTAAGCAAAATGTATGGTGCGGTTGTTTTCCGAGTTTTTGTTCCGAGCCCTTTGAGCCATCGAGAACTATTGGAAGTAGCTACGAACTCCTGCCAGAGAATTTCCAATGAGCGCTGATTGAGGAGGAATGCGTCTCAGTCTGGGATTAAAGCAATTTATTGAAACGTGGCTAGAAACGTCCCTGCATCATTTCCAGAAAAATAACTTGGAACTAAGATATAAAAACGATTTGATTTGCATGTTCAATTTATGCAATGGCAGTGAAAGATAGATGTCAGCAATCCAATCTGTGTGTTCGGCAAAAATGCATGCAATGGCAAACTGGTATTTGTTTGATAGCGTATAATGACTCATTTGAAGCTTAAAGCCATAACTAGGCTACCCATTTACTTCTGATTAGCTCATTTGTGAAACCTAAATTTGTCAAATGGAACATTTGGTTTAAGCTAAATTGAGACTGGTGGTCCTGTGGATTTAGGCTATGTATTGTATTTTATTATTTTATGAAAGTGCCTTTCTTTGTAAAATATCGTTTTTGTAGTACAATTACATCATACAGTTCAAATGAGTTTCTTCACTTGACATCACAGCCAACAGCTGTACGGTTGAGTTCGAGAACAGCTTCCGTGGAACTAAGCACTGTAGCGTACAATATTCTCAGATAGGGTATCTAATGTATGAGGATTTGAACGGGAAACAGTACGTTTTCTAGTTATGTGTAAACGCTACCCATCTACCTCCAGGCCAGACAGCTGAAGGTGAAATTATTGGGCTGAAAATGTACATCTGTTTACCAAGTATTTGTGTAAATGGTCTTTTGCCATCCGTGACTACATTTGGGAACATTCGTGATCTGGTTTTAACTGCTTGTTTTACATCATTGGGCTTAGCCAGAACAACATAAAAACTTGCTATGAATCACAAGATGGTTTCGCATCCACTTAATTAGTAGGTAAAGACTCAAGACAAGTAACTAGGCTACTAGTTATCAGAGGATCATTCAGATTCGGGCTATTATTATAGCCTAGATTCTGAATTCAGATTTTGATTCAGATACCTAGATGCATATCCATCCTAGAATAACATTAAACACTTAATATATTGTTTTATTTCTTGGTCTTAATTTAAATAAAGTAATGATACACATCATGTGACCTCGTAAACAAGTGACTTGTTACCAACTATGCCACTTAACACGTTTTTTCCCCAGCTTTTTAAATTTTGGTTAAGGGAGACTCTGACAACTCTTGTTTTATAATATTTAGGCCTACTTTAGCGAATGGTATATTGACCTATTTCTGTAGGCCTAGATTTAAGAAGCAGCACATTGCACTTAAGCACTGAGATGATGAAAACCTATGGCTGTGGCAGGTTTTGTGAACCAGTGGAGAGTCTATAGTTAACCTGGATAACATCTTTTGAAGGGGTGGTTGAAAAGGTTGTTGTGCTTGACATCTAATCGCGTTTCCCGAGGTCTTTCCTCATAAATTATATCGGTTTACGACGAAATGTATCCAAGGGTCTAAGAAACGTATAAAAGTCTCAGCAAGAGGTTGGCTCCGAGCGAGAAGAAAGTACGCCATCGCCAGAGAAGATGCCTTTTATTTGGTGTTTCGGGTTAACTTGATGCATAAAATGCTCCACATGAAATCGGAGTCTTCGCAATTTCCAAATAATTTATGACCCATTCACCCTTGTAGTGTCCGCCGTGTGTGCTGAAATTTAACAACAGTATTTAGCGTGGTAGTATGCGGGTGTTACGCTAGTTCTGGGCAACCGTTTCAGTCAAGGCGCAAAACTTCGCTACAGCTCAAGTTTTCCCAACGTTTTAATTGGCTCCTGGAAAAGTCATGATCCTGCTGCAGTTTGTACAACGTTATGTTATTAATTTACAAGAAGGATGTTACCCTAAAGATTATGTATCAGCTTTTTACAGTGGAAAAAAAGCTGTTTAAAAACCAAGACAGTTATTTGACCGGTACACATTTGAAATTGCGAACACTTGTAGGCTATTGTAATTCAGTCCCATTGATGTCTTATAACATAGATCATTACAAATCAACATTTTCTCTCAAACAGCAACTAAGACAATTTAGACTAAGTGAGATTCACAGACATGTATGCAGCATACATATTAATAATACAACCGTCTCATAATTACATTAAATATTATCATCACTCTGTTCTGTTTTCACATTCCACATAGTGGAAACTATCTATCCACTCAATCAATATTTAAAGTCTGGCAAAAATGCATTATGCAGTTGGAATAAGGAGATAAAGCATACCCCGTATAAGTGGTCCGGAATATGGCTGGTTCTGTCCAACTTGTGGAACTTAAAAAAATGGATACCACTATATTGTATCCGCTGGCTTTTCTTGTAGGTATTATAGCCTACACGAGCAAGCCAAGTTCTGCAGTCTTCAGAGCGTATGACAGCAGTGAATTTGGCTATATGTCAAACCACGGTTTGTAATGTGTTAATTTCACACTTATGTTGTACCTGGTGAACTGCTATATTTGGTGATATTAGTTATTTGCAATGCGCAACAAAAACGTGCCGTGTGTAGGTTTGGTCATGAACCGCGTGCATTTAAATACAATCAAACTCTGACTTCTAAAATAATGTATTCACATCATTTGACATGTATGTTCGTGGTTTTTCATTTTTCTTTCCCGTCTGAAGATTTCCCAGAGTTCTGCTGGGGCAGATAAGTCCCATTTATAACCGTGTTGTACATACGCCGTGCGTGAATCATCCCTTTTGTGTTAAATAAATTGCCAGATCAACACAGCATAATACAATTATTGACCTAGTCCAGATCTATTGAAATGCAGCGGCACTGCTTTACGCGCTGAACGCGTTTCTTTTTGGTAGGAGGCTGCTGGTCCGGACAGTTAAGAGTGAAAGTCATTGTGGTGAATCTTTTCGGCTTACAGAAGGAACAAGACTGGAAGGCACCTTCCTCCCTGCGAACATGTCTGGGGATGTAGAACGAATTGCATTGTCCATAGCAGAATCTATTGATGATTGTGCGACTGACGCACCCCTCCTCGTGGATAGTTTGCTTAAGCGGCTGAGTCTTGCACCAGTCGCGTTTCAAGTAACTGCGCTCCGTGACATGCAATGCTTCCTGGCTAGACTCCAGCACCTCCTCTGCAGGCGCAGCCGACCCCCTGCCTCGCCCCCGGGACCCTGAACCCGCCTGCGGTGGCTGCGGTTGCTGCTCTGATTCGTTAGGATTGTTTTTGTCGGGATGAGGGATGGCGCCTTGGGAACCTCGATTCCTCTTGCAAACCACCGGGCAGAAGATCAGCCCAAAGACGAAGACCATGGCACAGATGACTCGCGCAGATCCGGTCATTCTTGAAGAAAATAAAGTGAGGACAAAATCAATTTTAAGTATAAGCGACAAGAACCAAGACGCATGAATAGCCTACTTCGCACGTCACATTTAGTTATGCGCCACAAGTCTCCTCATAATGTGAGGTATATGCATATACTTAACTTTATGACACAAAATACTTGCTGATTTCTATTTCATTTTGAAATATAAAAAATGAACTAAAAAACATGTATAAAGAGAGAACATAACAGCCCACAGTTAACGAATTACATTGTGGATGTGAATTCCTGGTAATATTAAAGAAATCGAAAGTTTCTATATGCATCCTTTGTCACAAAGTCTACATCCCATGTTGGTGGTGCTTATAAAGAGTTTTAGTTTATAAACAGTTTTAGGGCAAGGACTGTGAGTACTTTCCATGTTAGCTCAAAAGACAACTTTAAAGATTAAACAATGAGAGTGTACAAAGTTATTCTTCAATCGTATAACCTTTCAGCCTGATATGGGTGCGCAAGAGTCTATCTAGTCTAATACCTTGCTGTAACGTCGAGGTTTTTAGTCCATTTATATATAGGCAATATATTATATATTATATAATATATATTATATATATATATATTCTAGCAAACTTTTCCATATAACACTCGAAGATAAACATTTTAAATAAACTGTTGGTGATCCGACGGAAGCCTGTATTCATCTGCAGCTTGATGATTTTTTTTTAAATATTCAGTGAAATAAGTATTGTCCTCAACAGAATGCTGGTTTAGAAAACTTGTCACCTGTTTCGTTGCATGCTTTGTAATTCCTCGAAGTTAACGGACTCGTCGTTTTACGCATGTTGATTTATAATTAAAATTAACGAGAAATACGTGAAAATAACTCACCTGTTAATACTCCAAACAAAGGCAAAAGTAGTGGTATCCCGAAGGTGTTCTTTGTATCAACTTTTCCCCAGACAAGAAAACACTAAACGTGTGGACAGTACAACAGTGGGGGTGCGCGCTTGTGGGAGTCTGTAGTTGCTAACGATTCCATAGAAAGAGAGACTGGGTTTAGTACAAATTGCAGCAGCGCCGGACTGTCTCCTTTTTAAATGTCTGCCAGCTGAGATGTGCAGAACACTTCCCTCCACATTATTGGCTGGGCAAGATGCGAGGAAAAATCAAACTATCCGCCCCCTCAACACTTCCCCGAACCCACTTGAGAGAAACAGTTCACAGACGCAGTTGTGTTCGTGTGTGTGTGTGTGTGTGTGTCAGGGGGAGGGGGGTTACTGACCACCACATACATTATGAAGAAGAATAAATCAGCATGTTTGAGTTATACATTCTGTTAAATGTTGCAGCCTACATTAGTTATGCAAGGTAGCAAATCTCTAGCAATTGATTAAATTAATTGCATAAGTAAAAGTGTGTAATGGCATGTCGGTCCTGGTTCATTTCCAATATGTTACAAACGGACGAAAAAAGAAAGAAATAAAAACTCATGAAAAAAATAATCCTACAGAATCACATGCACTGAACGTTTTTTCAACGTTTTAACACATTTATGTAATTGCAATTTTAGAAGATACGTGAAATACAGAATTACATTATTTTCCAGTAAAGGATAACATGAGAATGATGTGTATGTACACACAAAGATACCATTTATTATTGTTATTAATAATAATAATAATAATAATAACAACAACAACAACGACGAAACGTTATTCATTATAAAATAATAACATGGTTGCTATTGTGAAATTGTTAGCCTATTTTCTAATGATATTTTCCGCCAGTAGAGAATTAATGCAACGACTTCCATACCCGGCTGAACGATGTAATTTACTGCAAATATATGTCTATAAATACAAGACTTGCAAGAACAAGGGCATATTGACATTTTTACATGTATGAATGTACATCAATGATGGTCCTTCGGTAATATATATACATAAAGTATGCCTACATGAAGCATGTATTATTAAATCATTTTTCATTTACTTTATCGAATGACACGACAACAAAACCTAATACAAGCGAGCCAAACTAGGTATTAACATATATTGTATAAGAATTCTACAGCGCAAAATTGATGTCGCGAACATCAGCCCCTAAAAAAGATGCTAAAACTATTTCCATGTCTGGCACACATTTCCAAATTGTTGTTTTTAAACTGGTTTCTTGTCAAAACCTCACAACAACCAGGATTTTTAGATAATTAAAAATATATATTTTTAATGAACACAAAGGTATTTGTTTTAATACAGCTGGCGATTTCATGAATTCCTCCACTGATCCAGTACCTTCACTGAAAACAATGGTATACACATGACAAGTAGGCCTACAGTAATCGGCAAAATCTTTACTGAATCTTGACGCATTGCCATTCTGTGGGAGCAATTGTGAATATTTCAGTTTGTTGTGCGAAACATTTGTAATTTTACTTTTAAAGTAGGCAATATTTAAATAACGTCGGGCATCAAGTATTACTTTCACAGGCATATATAGGAACCTCGTTTTTAAGGTAAATGTTGGTAACATCCAGTCTGAATTATGGATATTTTAGGTACTGTAGATTGAATAAATTAAATAAAATACAAAAGCTGGAGTGATGTATTGTACAACATTGAATGAATAATGTAGATAAAAAATGTATGTTTTATAGTAAAAATAAATAAATAATAATACACGGCCCACATCATTTGCTATGCCAAATATTTATCATTTTTGTATGTTTTTGTTTACAGAATAATCAATTGAGGTGAAATGTGCTTCTGGCATAAACTTCTATAATAAGTATTTGAAATTGTTAGCACTTTGCCAAAGATATCTTTCAGTACAAACCCTACATCCTCAAACTCTTGCCCCTCTCTTTGGCTCTTCAAAACCCTGTTGTAGTCGTAATGCACCCATGTGCTCAACACATGGTTCACAGTCACTTCCCCAACGCCGAGATCTCCCTATAGAACACTCTTGAAAAGAATATCCCAGGTGCAAACACAAAATATTATCTGCATTGTGGCATTAAGCTCCCACTCATACCCTTAATACCAAAAAATATAAATCCATAATTCTTCTGTGCAAGACCAGATGTGCACATTATCAATTGAAGTTTTTATTGGGCTCAGCATATCTACATCGCACACATACGCAGAGGAAGGATCACCCTGTGATAACCTTGCTGATATACAGGCAGTAGGACAGTGAGTTTCAGAGAAAAAAAGAACTGGGCAGTAAATAACTGGTGGTTTAGAGGGACTGTAATATGGTAGCTGGGTTTATGAACTAGTGAGAGCAAGGTTACCCAACCCTGTTCCTGGAGATATACCGTCCTCTAAGTTTTCATTTCAACCCTAATTTGGCACGCCTGATTCTACTAATTAGCAGCTTAATGAGATCTCTCACTCAGTGGTTCCCAAACCGCCCCTTGATTATCCCCAGCCAGATCCAGGTATTTGATGTGTTCCATCTCAAGCACATCTAATGCAAGTAATCAAGTGCTGAAATACCAGAACTGGGCTGAGGGTATCCAAGGAGAGGTTTGGAAACCACTGCTCTAGCTGTCGAATGAGGTGTGCTCTGTTAGGGTAGAAGTGAAAACCAACAGGATGGCAGATCTCCAGGAACAGGGTTGGGTAGCCCTGAATAAGAGACTCTAGAACAGCTTACCAACAAATGGGGAAGTCTCTGATTATGGCAAAATGAATTACTTGAATTGGAATAAAGGAAATGAAAGCTCCTAGGTTATGACAAAGTAAAACTGTATTGTGTACGTGCATATATTTATATGTTTTTGTTATTTAGTTATGTTGATAAGACCCCCAAAGTCATTCAAAATGTTACAGCATGGTGTGTACCATTCTGGAGCTGGCTCATTATTTCTTTGTGCTGGTGATGTTGGAGTCATCTTCTTCTGAGAAATGGGGCACAGATTTTTTAGCCACCACATTATCCAATCTCTGGCCCATCAAATAAGGATTGGTGCTCTGGAACAAATGATAAAAGATGGTGTTACTAGAATAGGCGTTTGTTGGGGGGTGGCTACAGTACTTCTTTACCATATGTGTCATTGAGTGATTGGTCACTCTCAAAGATGTCAAAGAATGTGACAGCTTTCCATAGAAATGAAGTCATAAAGAGATGAGTACCCTCTTCTTTCTTTTTGCTCCACCATTCATTTTCTCATACAGCAGCTCCTTGTTCTAGAAGAAAATAGTAAGGAAAATCAGTCACAGTACCAATGTCTTTTCTCATAAAAGTTTATACTTCACCCCTGCCTGCTCTGAAGCTCTCTTGTGGGAAAAAAATGAAATGTCAAATTTCTTTTTTTTTTGCACATTAATGCCATTGTTGTTGGCTGTTTACCACTCAAAAGGAATTAATTGATTCACTGACATCTACATTACAATGAGAATGGCATAAAAATGATACTTTGTGGGTGTAAACTTAAGTCACTTAAGAGCATACAGACAGAATGACAAATCTGAGATATCCATAAACAGTTATTCGATGTAGTCAGACACCACTGAGTAAACAATCAGCAAAATATAGTAGCTGACACATTTCACAGGCAGCCCTTAAAGGTGGGCGGAAGACTAGCTAGTCTTGGGAGCATACTTGCTGCGGAAAAACTGTGGCGAGTTCATATAAACTAAATGACGTGAGGTCCAGGGAAGACAAGGGTTACAGTTACACGTAGGTATACATTTAAGATTATTAATCACACTCCTAATAAAAATGTGTCAGCCCCATTGTGATGAGAGAACACTGGCTGCTCAGTGTATCAAACTAATGTAAAAAAATTTAAGAAAAAGGGTGCTCTTTCAGCCAGGGGGAAATCAAACAAGACAAAAAAACGAGAAATCCCAAACTCTTGAAAAGTGTGGAAAACATGAATAGAGTGTACTTCCTTTGTATTCAAGGCACTCTTATGTGAAAGAGGAAGAGGAAAATACATTTCAAAACTCTTTATTTTAATGGCATGTTCCACAGGAATATTTAAACAAACATGAACGAAAACAGGTGAACATGTTTTGACCACATTTTTTTGTCTTCCTCAGGGCCTGTGTATCCAAGAGGAAAGTCATCATACATTTAGATTTAAAGACCAATGTGTCAGACCTAGTTGAAAAAGGGTAACTCACACAATTCTGGACAATGCAGCAATGACAGTGAGCAGGTTTGTCCAACTAGTCCCAACTCCCTACAGATTACACCGACCGTGGGTTGTAACATCTAGTTACAACCCACTTTTCCTCACTTACCCACTTAGCCAGCATCGGGTAGTTGTGCTCTGGGTCAAACAGGCGCTGGTGCTGCTGGAACTCCTTGCTAAACTTGGCTGTGTTTGGGGAGCTCTCCAGGCATCCGTCCACTGCTGTGGCACCAAGAAAATAGTGAACTGAGCAGATCACCAAACACTACCACTGACACATAAAATCAATCACCAAAACACTACTGCATTCATGTCTATAGCACATACCAAACACCTACCTATACACAACCACATTCAGTTAACCTTGTCAAAAAGGGTGATGAAAACCAGCAATCCTGTTTTATACCAATCACTCACACCAAAGGATATACAGTAGTTGTATAGTATGTTTTTTAACAAATACATAATATATCCACATGCTAAGCTAACAAGTTAAAAAATTTGCTGATGAAAATCTGTTGATGGTGTATGCACGAAAGGGGAATTTCTTAAAAACAGTGAACAATCCTTCAAAAAAACATCCTACAAGTGTTAAGACCATGGAACATAGGCTATAAAACACTCGCTGCAGTTCACAGTAAGTGTTGGGCCAGTTTGGACCAGGCTCTGTATGGATTCATCTGGAGAGATCGCCCTGGAGACTTGGCCCAGATCACCGCTCTTGCTCTCAAACATACCCTGCCAGACTGCCCAGACTTGGACCTCTCCCAACCACCATTTTCTCAAACCAGATCGGCCTAGTATTGATGTGCATGAAAGATTAATATCGGACCTCATGCTTGAATCTGCTGTGTGTAGCCAAGCGATGACCACCACCCACAAAATGCCAGAAGTGGGAGAAACTCCGGTTACATTACACAGGCAAGACGGCACATTCTGACTGCAAGGTTCCCGTATTGGCCATGTTACGTCCCATGTTGCATGAAAGAGATCCATCCGTATGAATAGTTCTGAACTGACCTTAAAGCTACAGCTTTGCGCTCGCCTGTGCACAGTTGCTCTCACAGCAAGCATGGATAGGTTTGAGACCTGGTTACAGAGAGCAGCCTTAGAGCCCCTCTGTAAGGCATCATGGCTGTTTGCATTCTGAAGGGCTTGTATGTGACAGGACCAAAAGAAAGACAGAGTTGAATGCCTAGGGGACAGCTGGCTCTTTGCGTGAGGGCTCTTTGTGAGGAAGATAAACACATCCTCGGTTCCTCAAGTGCCCTGTTCTGCACAGATTCTCTTACAAGCCTCAAATCTGCAAGGTGTCAGCAACCGAGCGATGCTTTCACAACTGGGGCTGATGGACTCGGACATTGACTAAAACACATTAAGCAGTTTTGTATGGTTCAAACCACATGAAAGGTTCCATATACACAGAAGTCTTGCAGAGATATTCCATCATTACAGTGCTTATAGCATCAAGCATTCTTACACCTCATAATTCTAGATGGGTATTACACTGATTCTCAAACTGTATACATAGAACAAACTAAAGTAGGTAATTAGTCTATGAGAACCCTTAAAGAGACTTTGGTATGTAATTGCGGCAGGATTAAGAGTTAGTCCTTGGTGTATATGTGCTTCACAAATGTGGTTTATTGGACAGCACTATCCTATGTGAAGAGAAAAACGACTTTCTAAGGGGTGCGGGCTTATTACCCTTTAATGACCTCTAAACTGGCAGATGGAGAGTTGCTATTGCCACAGGTATTTGCAGAAGTACAGACGGACTGTATCACCCTTAAATGAAGATGATGATGATGATGTTGATGATGATCATTAGAATTATTATTATTATTAGTAATAGTAGTAGTAGTAGTAGTTAGCAGCAGCAGTAGTTCTTTTAGAAGATACCCCTGTCCAGGCTGACATACCATGCATGTTACAGTTGGATAAATGACCCTGGATCATTGGATAAATCCTGGTTAAAATGAAAGAAAGGTATATCTGTTTAATTTTGAAAAATTGTAACCGGAGGTTAAATCTTTAAAATAATCTAGGTTAAATTCTTATGTACCATCATGAAATAGAGGGCATAAAATGAAGTGTTAACAGTATAAAAATGGAGAAAGCGGCAGAATACATCATGTATTTTAAAGAGGTGTTTTCAAGAGAAAGTAGGCAGGTATCTCAATCCACCAGGGAGTGCAGAAAGCCTGAAATATTGAAATGGAAGTACAAAGAGATGGAAATATAGAGTGTGGAAATAAATACAGTGAAAAGACTAAATCAAGTGAACATTTTATTCACGTAGAAACAGTATGCTATGTGCATCACGTGACTGCTGCTAAACATGTTATAGCCCACCTGTTTTGCCCAGAGGACAGGGGTTTGGAGGGTCTGGATAGGCCTGGTCCTCCTTTGGGATGTTGTTACCTGTCAACTCAGCTACAACGTTTCCATAGGGGCCAAGGTGCTGGAGTCCCTCATGAGCACCACCTGGTGGCAAAAGGGGGTTTCCTAAGTTATTAGTGGCTGCTTTTATGCACCACATTTCCCAGAAAGGGACAGTTAAAGCAAAGCATAAATCAAATAAAAAAACATACACAGCTTAGACTACTTTTCTAATACGGTTATGCTTTTTGTTTGGTTAACTTATAACAAATAGAGCTTTGTTTGGGCTAACCACATTTTGAAGCATATCTAATTTGGGAAATTAAAAGTTCAGGTATCAGGTTTCTAGCAGAATATGTTTCTTGGCCATTGATGTTCCCAATATTAATACTGGCCACAAGTTTACACTAGTAATCAAGTCATAGTGTTTTGATGTCCGGTTTGCTTCCCCTACAGCACCCTCTTCTGGAAGAAGAGAATTAGCATAGTTTGTGAGTGACCTTAGTTATCATGTGCATGGCTCCCTCATACAATATTCTAGAGAAGCCACAAATTTAGAAGCTCAGCACTTTATTGTTTGTAAATGATATGGATATTGGGAGAATAAAATACTTTGATTTCAGGTGTCGAAATGGTCAACTTGGTTACACATGATAATAATCACCAAGGGCCCTTTTGCAGGATTCCAAACAAGATAATGGATAAGGCTGGCTGCTGCTTGCTGATTGCACTGGGGGGCCTCTGGCCGAGTCACATTTTCAGACTATAGATCTGTGTGGCGTTGCGGTGACCATTCTACATTGGGGACCGTCTGTATTGCAGGCAACCACAGCAGAGCCAATCCACTGTGGGTGACCTCATCCTTCAGAGAGACACTTGTCTGGAGTGTTATCCACCAGCCCCAGCCACTGAAACACATGTGTAAAGGCAGTGTTTGAGCCTCTGCCAGTTGAAGCAATGTTTGGTGGGAAATAAAAGAAGAGGGAAAGGTGTCTGAACCAGAGTCCCTACAATCTGGACAAATTATAATTTGTCACTATGAAAAAGGTGAAACCTTCATAACAGTGCACCTGGACAATGAAGGAGAAACCAGTTAGTTTCTCAGTTTAAAAGTCACCACAGAAAGGACTCACTGATTTATGAATCCCAATTTCTTGTTTGCTAATTATTGTTTGTTTTGTTACTACATATTATTTTCCATTTTCTTAATATTAAAACTGGACTATATATATCTTTATGATCTTATTGTTATATTTTCTGTGTTTCCTATCCGTTGTGAGTAGGCTACTTTGTAATCATGCTTACAGAAATAATAATTGACCCCATGCGGTTCCACATCCAAGCCAACGTTACCAGATATTCATACCTCCCCGGTACAAATCTTTAAAAAAATATCGTCGAAATTGGAACTATGAGACATTCATTTACCTTGAATGCTTTGAGGTCCCACGACGTTGGTCGCCTGCTGTGCAGTGTACTCCACTCTGGGTCGCGCGATTCCCAGCTGCTCCATGATACCGTGCAGTACGCGCTGTATGTCAGCTTCCGATATCTTGTCCACAGCGCGGATGCTGAGGCCAGATGTCAGGGCCGAACACACCAAAGCGCAAAGCACAGCTCTGCACAACCGCCCTGTCGTGGTCGGCATGGCTGCGGTCGCCTGAAGTGACATCAATCACGTTCAGTGACTTTAAAAAGGTATAGGCTAACGTAGCCTATTGACAGGCCTAGTGAATTGGGGAAAACAGCTGGAGATGTAGCCTATGCCGCGTGCTTTCCACCTTATTTTCTTATCAAAAATATTTCGCATGAAAGTAGCCCATTTGCCGTTATACATTATTTGGGTAGCATTGAGTTGTTTCCGTTTATTTCAAATAGACTACATATTAATATCGGAAGGAAATTTTCAAAAAGAACATTGGATTATTTACTGCAATCACATCTTTAAAATGAACTATTTGCAGCCATACACGATAAGAACCAACCTGATTAACCTTGGGATTTATATGCCTAGACTAATGTGCACTGCGTAACGTCGTCTTGTCTGTAAGAATATTTGCCTACCGAGTTAGTGTCATAGGCCCGGCAGACACATTGTTATTCAAAAGAGCACTATGCTATGTCAAGCAAGAGCTATACATTTTTAAATTACTACCTTCATTTTTATGCTCTTGAGAAACCATGCGTGTACGAACGAAACATTTTATTTACAAAATGCGTCAAATTATATTTGCTTACCATAATATATCCGGACGCAGATAGAAGGAAAGGGGACGGTTTTATTTTCCTCCTGGGTGCAGCCCTGTCACGATTAATAATTTATGCTGTTGCTAGGGCAGCCAACCCCGCTGCAGTCTCAAGCTGCTATTGGCCCTAGCAAAATTCAGAAGACCCTTCCAGATCCAGATTTTTTGTTAATACAGACCAATGCTGCAACCAAAACCCGTTTTTTTATTGCTTCGGTAGGTGTAAGTCAGTTTTGATGTAGCCACGCAAAACTCCTTGATAATGCAGAATATGCATACCATAGGTAGGCTAAATTCGAATTTCTTCAGTAAAATATCCAATAAACAGATTGTATATAGCCCACGTGTATACTCAAAAAAATGTGAACTGCGTAACTCGCTCGAAATAAGAACATCTACTAAAGCTTAAAATGTCATGTAAATGTGTAGTACCTTCGCTCACCCATTATTTATGTAATCGTTGCATTGAAAGTGCAATATGGGCCTAATCCAGTTTAACACCAGTTTAACAGCTGCAAAACATCAAGGTAATATAAATTACCCACATATGACCGTTTCAAGTCTTGTTAGATGGCAAAGGTGGCATCTAATTACAGAATGCTAAAAATAAACTGAAAAGCAGTACATGTATGCAATAAAATCATGAATGAATCACTTTCGTGTTTAGAAATGTACTGATCACCTGTAAATCTGTATAGTGACATAGCCCCTTATTTAACGTTATAAAGATAGCATTTATAACGATTAGTCAGACTTAGATCGTGCAGCACTAGGATATTACAAGTCCTGCTTTTTATGAAAATGTTTTGCTAATGCAGTAATATTGTCCTGGCATGCAAATGATATATCACTATGTAAAATACGGTAATTGATAGCTATACAACTATATGCTAATCTGTCAGATAAATAACATTGACAGTTAAAAAGTAGGCCTAGTGTCAGTGTAACATGCTAACTGCCCCGCAAATATTTTCTCTTTTACTGTATATTTAAAACAATCTTATTTCTGAGTTGCGAAGCAGCTTATTACCATTTTCTACATCCGTCGATGGTTGCTGTGCACCTACAATTCGTGATGACGACAGCTTGACAGGCCTAGTTCAAGCACCCAGTTAAATTACACAAAAGAAAACTTCATACGCTATATGTACACTGCAACTAAATGGAGGTGTTTCTTTAGACTGTAAGGCACTTCAGTTACACAAAAAACGAAAAATGTAATTACCAACGTTTGTGCATAGTTTATTACAGGTTGGATTTGTACTTAAAGGAGTAGTTTACAATGGGTATTCACTATCGTAAATTGTGATAGAAAATATCATAATTTGTTGATAGATTTCAGCATTAGTGTATGTTTTTGACTACCCTAGACAGTTTGAGTGCAACAAAGGATAAATTGGATACTTAACATTTAGAGAAGTTTGACAACCTGCCAGATACCAGGGCATTCAGGGGTTTGTGGTCTAAAGCAAGAAAATGCACGCCAAGTAACCCCAAACCAGCCTATAGTGATGTTATGCTTCCACAGGCTTAACATATGAGCAGATTCTCATCAGTTCTCAAACTCTGCACAAGCTCTACATCCCAAGATCCATGAAGAAATGCTGATGTTGAAAGCCACACCATATTTTCACGCAGTGCAGGTTGCATGGTCATGTCAAATAAAAATAAGTATAAACATAGCTTTTTGCAGAAAAGTCTGGCAAAAGGTCAGAAGGCATAACATCAGTGCTTTGGAGTCACCTCCTGAAAGCCCTGATACCATAAGCTAATACTGTAGGTGGTCAGAAACGCCTTGAAGTATGTAAAGTATCCGTCACTGTACACAAAAGCGGCCTGGACCAATCAAAAAAGCACACTAAACCCAGTGAACTCTTAAACTTAATCTGTACATTATTTCAAGGCAAAAATATATTTTTTTTTTTTTACATTTTCCATTTTGTTTTGAAATGGACAGACTGTATCACACATTTTAAAAAATCAAATAAAAGTAATACTGCTAATTAAACCTCATTCTTAAATATGTCCAAAGCTAAAATGTTTCTATAAATACAAGGCATATTTTACCAACCAACATCTAATAGAAATGCACAAAATAGAATTTAAAGGAAAAAGCCGAACTTCAACCAACACCAGTTTTCCCCACACATTACTTCTGAAAATAACCCACAAGAAATTAGGTATAAATTACTACAGACTCGAAATCCAACCATCCATGCTCACTCATAACCACAAACTGCACAATGAGCACTATAGGCTAAAATAATTCTCAGTCTCAGTCAACCCCTCATGCACCAATAGTACCGAACAATGTATAAATGCAAACCCGCTTTAAAACATTTTGGCTGCAACATAAAATAAGGTCGACGCATCAGCAGTTAAACAGACATTATGCAATCAGTCACATTACACAGAACAGCATTTGGAAACTGAGTAAACAAATTATAAGGTACTCAGGAAAGTCTAATAAAAAAATGGAATGGTCTGAAGCAATTTAGTCCATCTCAGCTGGACCATACCATTGCACGTAGCATGAGGTCAAGCGTGAGATTCATAGATCGATGGGCTTGGTGGCTGAACGTAGCCTGCCTTCAGGTAGGGGGTTCTTTGGCGAGCCCTTATAGCGGCACTTTTCTTTCTCAGCGATTTCACGGACAGCAGACATCCCTGGGTTTTGCGCTGTTGTTGTACTGCTCTTATTTGGCAGGGGCAGGTCACCTTTGGCCTTCTGCTGCATCTTGTTGGTCACATCACCAAGTGCGGTATGCAGGCTTTGTCGTCTGATGCTAGTGCACTTCTTGGGTGGGACAGGAGGGGGCACCCGTGAGCTGTACCGCTTGTTAGAAGGGGCACAGGAAACGTAAACCTGGCTTTCAGCCTGGTGCAGCGTTAGCTCTGCACCCTTAGACAGGCCGCTATCACAACTAACCGACTTCACGATGGGGGACCCCACAGCGGCTGTGCAACTGTCGGGCCGCGAGGGTCTCGGGTCCCCCAGGAGGGAGTTGATCCTTCTGACGGACTGGCGCACAGGGGTTCGCTGGAACTTGAGCGGGGACCGGCAGCCTCTCGCCTTTGGGGAGTTCAAGGTGAGCTTATTGAACCGTTGGACGTGATCAGCCACCCTCAGTCTGAGCATCTCTGCGGTGTCTGAGGAGTTTTCTGGATTTCGCGCGAGCGCTCTGGGGTCAGGCTCTTTCACGGACTGGGGCTGTGTGGCTGCTGGGACTTCACTAGCAGTAGGCAGTGGAGTGTCCGGCTCCTGAACAGGCACTGCGTTTCTGTAAGGCGTCGACTGTGCTTCCGATGAGGGACCAAGTTTGAAGTGCAGAGGGCTGATATCAAGGGCTTCAATGAGCCTGCTGCTATTTACATGCTCAGTCTCTCCATCTTTAACACCGTCATCATTGCCAGCAGTAGACTGGAACAGCCTGCTGCCCTCTTTCTCCAGTGGACAATACAATGGATCCGTCTCAAAAAGGGCACTGTCTATGTGCAAAGGAGACAAAGGCACTATTTCTATTTGACCAAAGGTGACGTCCTGGTCATCCACTACAGTCTTCTTTAGGTTTGGCGTGTACACATTCGGTTTGCCCTCCAACACAGTGTCCCTTCTTGCAGACGACTCTGGGTGTACGGAACCGCAGGTCGTGTCGTTTGGCTTCGGTTGCCCCGCCGCTCCAGAAGGGGCGCCGTGTTCCTGAACGAGAGAGCGCAGATCACTGCCGGACTCTGTGAAGGCCCTCTTGATCTTGAGGAGGGTGGGGCCGGTCACGCGGTCGCTCTCGGTGAAGGAGCCGTCGCCCTCCAGGCTCTCGGCACTGGTGACGCAGCAGAGGCGTTTGGGGATGCCACCGATGACCGGGGGCTTGCCTGGCACCAGGACGGGCTCCGAGAAGTAGTTGTTCTTGAGGCACGCACCGATGGGCGTGTCTGTGTAGGAGTCTGTACTGAATTTCTGGGGCCCAACCGGGCTGGCTCCATTCCAGGACGTCCTGTGTCCGGTGGTATCGCACTGGGGGGTGAGCAAGTTGTCCTCAGACTTGCTCATAAACTTGGAACCTGCAAAGCAAAATTGAGAGATGTCGCTTTTTTCCATCGAGATAGTGCTAAATCTAGAAGAAAAAAAAGTCCAAACACAAGATAGAGGAAGTACTTACTTTTTGAGGTGTTCTTGATTCGCAAAACTGCAGGACTAAATGCGGTCTCTGTGGTGAACCGAAAACTGGTGGCGCTTTCTTGAGTGGCAAGTCGCCAGCCAATGGTCTCTGATCCTTTTGGCGCCGGAAGTGAATGTGAAATGACACTCTGCAGGAATAGAGGTATCTATCTTTTATTCTCCTGATCGAGTAACCGCGCGTAAAAATTTCTAACTGCGTAAGGTTATGAGACAGGAGACTTCAGCTACTGTACATAATAAGAATCACGTATGACTAATAACATATTCAGAGAACCCCAAGTAGTTGGTCATTATTATTTTATTTTGTTGTAAATATACAGTCCAATATAATGCATTAGAAAAACATTTTACAAAAATGTTACAGTTCACTAAAAACCCACACCGAGTTACAGATGTACATTGCATTGAAGTGCAAACAGTATTATCTATATTAACAGTTCCTCTTTTTAAATATTAAAAATGCATATTTAACCCTTCAGTTAGGATTAACAATGAACATTATGTAGTGTATATTCAAAAACAATGCACTGACGTAAAATTTACAAGAGATGCAAGAGTTTTATACAAGCATCATTGTACAAAAGTGCAAAGATTGAGTCAATTATGTGGAAACAACACATTGATATACCAATAATTTAGTTTTTATTATTAAGAAATGAGTGATACCATTTTAATTTTAAACCGATTAAGGCATTGGGACACACTGTTATTATACATTGTGTGCCCAAAATGACATAGTTTAAAATCCAAAACCAAAAGCGCTATATAACTTAATTGGTTAATGTAAATGTGCAAGCCAATTAAAATGCTTTAAAAACAAAAAGGTTAGAAAGATAAATCACATTCAATAAAATAATGTTCATGCAAAACCGTACCCCCATGCACAGACATAACTGCAGATTATTTAAAAATCAGCTGCTCACAATGAACTCATTTGAGGTCACATGGCTTGATTCGAGGACCCGTTCCAACCAACGGCAACACAGACCCGAGTGCTGAATCAAACACTCACTCAGCGGAAGTGGGACTTACAGGCTCTCTGCTGCTCTTTCCCAGACTGAAGCGCAGCCGCAGGGACTTGCGCACTGCCTCTTTCTTGGTGACCTTGGGGGAGAAGCAGCCAGCCTTTCCAGATTCAACTCTGAAAATCAAGGCGCAACATTTAAGCATGCAAATCAAATGGCTGCGGGATGAATGGTATCCATTCAAAAGACTCAGTTACCACACGGACCTGCCATGCTCAATGCTTATCCATGATTTCCTACAGAAAAAGGCCTCACCTCATCTCATCTCCCTTCGCTTCTTTGCCTCCAATTGGATCCAAATGTACAATTGCATAAAATAACTTGAGGTAGCGTCTGGTGGTGTTCAAGGCCGACTATCTAATGTTTTATAAGGTTATCCAGCTCACCACCTACCTGTTGACATGCTTATTGCTGATTCGTCTGCTCTTTCTCCTGGAAGAGCTGGCAGAGTGCCTACTGGCCACGCCCACTGAAGACAATGCATTCTGGGAGGAGTCCAGGGACACAGATGGGCTGGATTCAAGGTGTACTGGGAGGAGAGGAAAGAGACGTAACATGAACAACGCTGACCTTCAAGGGTCATGAAAGCCCTGCTAGAGATGCTGCTGCTCTTATTAAGACTTAGGGTAAGTATACCTGAGCCAGGGGTGGAGCCGGTACCAAACAAAACGTTTGGAAGCAATTCCAGACCGAGGTTCTTCTTGATGGATCTCCGTTTCTTGTTTGAGAACCCCATGCTATAGGCAGATTCTGGACCGAGCTTCCGTTTAGTGTTTGGAGTCCTAATCACAGGAGTAGCTGATGAAAAGCCTTGACAAAGAAAGAAATACAATGAAACTTTATTCCATTAAACAACAAATTTTGAACAAGGGCAGCAGAATTAAATAGGTTTGAGACTGGAAATGAAGTCGATTAAGTTGATTCATTCCATATGTAAAAGCAGGCATCATTGATTCATAGCAATAAAGATACTGGAACAAGTAGCAGGAACACAAGCAAAGAATCGGCAAATGGTGCAAATTTGAACAAGCACATTTTCTTAACGTTGCCAAAGAGGTGCATCTGCAGGACAAAGCTGCTAGACGAATGCATTCACTACCATCAGCAATAAAATACTATTCAAGCCACCCTTCCTCAAAGTTAATTTATTAATTTGAATTTAAGCTTTTCACTACACAGTCCATTTATTGTCAATTATGAGCAGATTCTTTGAGGCGAAATGGGTAGTTTGAATATGCAGACATATCAATGAGGCACTGTTGGGAACAAGTTTAGAATGCAGGAAGTCTATACCTCAACACCTACCTGACGTGTCAGTTTGGGGTGTATTTGTGGGAGTTCTACTACTTTTTAACTTATTGAGAGCTCCATTTACCATATCTGGAATGCAAGACATAATACCATTTTATATGTGTGAGATCTGAAGCATGTCTGGAGCTCCAAGTGAAGAAAGCACCAGAGGATTAAACTTGATTTGACACTACATTTCACACTTACGAGGAATAACAGCTTAAATCTAAAAGTTAATTGCATACAGGACTGTGGAAGATCACTGCAGGTTACAACTCACCTCCAAGACTGCGCCTCCTCCTCTTCTTCACCCCAGAGTCCACATCCCCATCCTCGGTGGCATCCAGGAAAGGGGAGCCCAGCCCAGGCTCGCAGCCCAGCATGGCAGGGACCTTCTCGGCGATGAACTGAGGAACCACACCTATAAGATTGGGGGCTTTCAGAAGCTACTCCACAGCAGGACTGAACGCATTCACGCTTAAATAAGCAGCGTACACACTGCGCTCAGAAGAAAGTGAAGTTTTGAGTCCTACCAAAGGCCTGAGCATTCTCAATGAAGCAGTGCAGCACGGCGGCTTGTAGCTTCAAGCGCCTCTCGGTGCTGCTGCTCATCTTCTCCGTCCCGTCGCTGGAATGGAGGAGGTTTGGGGCGAAAATCACCGAAAGGTTACTGCTGTCCATCTTGTTGTCCGCACATCTGGGATGAGGAAGAGAAGAAGAAAAAATACGAAGAGGGATCAAGGGCACTGATCTCACCAGTAGGACTGCAGACATGTAAGCAGTTACACTGTGCATATAAAAGTACTCTACCTCAGCGAAACGTTGTTGAGAAAAATGAAGAAATAGCGCAGGGCATGCAGGTTTCTGTCGGGCAGCATGCAGGACAGCAGCAGGGTGGCCGAGGTCCTCTCCTCAGCAGTGGGCAGCTGCTGTGCTTTCAGCAGAGCCTCGTGCAGCTCGGGGGGGATGACGGGGTCGGGCAGCTCACGAAAGAACTGCTTCAGGAGGCCAGCCACGTCACAGGGGAGCGCTGTAGGGATGCACTCCTCACCCTGGTCCAGCTTTGCCTGAAGGACCAAACACAACTGCTTTAACAAACTTAACGACAATTAAAATGGCGACGGTGCAAGTTGCTAGACAAAATGGCACAAATCATGCAGGGACAAGCAACCAGTGTTAGGTGAAACAAAAAAAGGATGTTTATTGTAAAAATGTGCTATGCAAGACACAAAATTCCTCAGCAGTCCTCAAAACAGATGAACAGTGAATAAACAATGCACTGAACTTGGTAAGTATTGTAGTCATCAACATGTGTTGCTTGGAGTGTTATTCATGCATTCTGCATCATGTTTAAATTCCTTTTCCAGGCCCCTTACACAACCGTAATACATGGACAGTTGGACACAACCAACTATCACTTACTTTGAGGGCTTTCAGACGAACAACCGAGCCAGACTTCCTAAACAAGCCCTCTGTGTCAACATGCTCCATTAGACATGTACAAGTATCCACCAGAAAGCTGGAGATAAAAGGATATAGGACGAATTATTAGATCAGTATTGACCATGTTCAAATTAAGCAATTTAAATTGGTTGGCTCTGTTTGAGCAATTTCATATTAAAATTAATCAATACCGTAACACTAACAATAAGATTGAGGGGAACAGTTAAATCCTTACTACAGAATTTTTTGCAATGTACGTTATATGACAGTGTGAGTAAAGTACCAAGTGAACACCGACAGTCTTACCAGGGTATGCTCCCATATTCAGCCACATTGCACTGCCGCAAAGTATCCAGAGGCACTCCAAATACTTTGCTCTAGGAGGGAAAAACAGAGACCAGTCAAAGCTTACCGAGCTCCATCACAGATTTAGTGTATCCTGCGGTAATACTGGCAACTAAAGCTGGCCGGTATGCGGTTCTTCCCTGCACTTGGAACGGTACTTCTCTCTAGGGTTTTCGACACACTTGTTCCTGGTTATGGTTATACACTTTGTTGTACGTCGCTCTGGATAAGAGCGTCTGCCAAATGCCTGTAATGTAATGTAATGTAATGACCACATCCGGTCTGTTTGAAAAGGTCGCTTATTATACACACATATATACACATAAATATAGCCTACATTAACGAATGTTAAATGTCATGCACGAGACACCACAGAAGATTTTCCATTATATAAGTTTTAATAACATAGTAAAATTTTAAGCAAATATTTCAACAGTAAGCGTTTTTCAAAAATTTCTGGATCGGCAGAAATGTTCTGTTCAGCTGTCAATTTTGCAATGCTGACATTCCACAGCATGCAATTTGGTAAATTAGTCTCACCTGATTACAAAGTCTCTATTGTGCTTTACAAAGACTTAAATCGTAGTGTGGGGAACAGAGAGACTTCGACACAGATGCAACACTGTTCATCTATAAAACGACTAGACAATCTTAAGGTCTGGTCATGCATTTCGATTACGGTTTGTTGGCCGCAGTGAAAGACGTTTTTCTGTAGACCTAGTTTTAAAAGAATTGTTTGCACTGCAGTGGCAGTATTTCCACGTATAGCTAGGAAATATTTTGTTGTATGTACAAGAGGCATCCGTTGCACAGAGCAGAATGTTACATTTAACGTAAGCCAAACTACCTTTGCTGGCACTATCGCGTGTTTGTTTTGCAGACTTGAATTGTGGGCTGTATAAAACGGCTATGTAGCCGACTAACCATCTCGTCTACTTAGGAACAACTGAGGAAACGGCATTTTACCAGTTAACCTTATCTATTAAACATACACGTTCCAACCCTTCCCAGTTTGACCATGTTACCTTCTACCTGATGCAACATATGTTCAGATCGACTGCTGAGGCCTCTTAGCCTAGGGCATAACGTCGGTCTGCATATGAAAAACAACCATGCTGGTAACACTAACTTTGCCTTTAGCGATGATTTACGGGCGTTAGAATATATCCTAGTTGAAGAAAAACAGCTTCATGTTACTAAAATACTACTTTACAAACATAGCGATAGTGTTTGCAGTTTAGCTCAGTTAAACTAACACATCGACGACGAACATATAACTACTCGGTAACGTTAATGTTAGTTGTTAACCGTAACGTTAATGTTAGTTGTTAACCAAAAGTTACCCGCTCAGTAGCCATCTAGGTAGCTTACTTAGTCAAGTATTTAGCCCACGATGGTTTGCTTGCAAGCTCAATACATATCACACACTGGCTGTGCAAAACTTCAAGTTAGCCAGCCACGTACATATCTAAATCGGCCCATTTAACTACGAATTATCTTTAAAAAGCCAACCAGCAAGAAACCTAACTTAGCTAGACTAGACAACATTAGCCATTTTAATTAGCTAGTTATCACACTTACCGAGTGGCTTGCTGTCAACTTGTTGCTTGCTTTGCTTTTGTTCCAGTTTTTCATCTTTATTCCGTACGTTGTGCGGATGTGTTGTACGACGGCCAAGCGCATCACATTTCTATCCGAAATCTTCATTTTCTTTCTTGTTAAGTATTTAAGCGTGCCAACTTTTCCAAAACAATTCAGTAACGTTCCGAAAACAACCACTGAGCGACCCCCTTCCTTTCTCAAACCTTCCGTGTAGTTTTATTAGATTCGATAAACTTTGCTTGACCAGTCAACATCCTAGCTTTCTAGCTAATGTTAACTAGCTATCCACCCCGTCTGGCATATACAAGGACCTTCTTTCACGTTCCAAGTCTAATTTCAATTCTTCACTTCATTTGTCTACGACTTTCGGTTACGTTACGCTGACTTGAACAACTACTTATCGGTCTAGATGTAAGAAATAGCTACATTCTTCTCTAAATTCCTGAATTATCAATTAACTACACTTACATAAACACTACCCGTTTCATTAACATCTGACCCGTATTGCGTTGTTCCGCAAACCATTCAAACGGCAGGCGCTTTCTGCATCCGTACGCTGATTGGCTACAACATGTTCAAATATCAGGACCCAAGTTTCAGACTTAGCACAGTTAGCAGGTGGCCGTGGAAATGCCCGCTAAAAACCTGTAGTGTTGAACAGTGCACGGGTCCTTTCTTTATACGGTCTGAGGTCCCAAACTCCGTGCTGGGGCCCGATGTGTATGCTGGGTTTCTTTTACAACCACAATTTCAATCCCAGCATTTTAACAAGCTTTTATTTTTTGTTAATTAGGTGCTTTTCATGTTTAGAGGGATTATTTACCATCTAAAGTCACATTATGTCAGAAATAGCTTTGCATACCATAAAGAAAAAAAATCCATGTGCATATTGTGCTATATTGCAAACAATTGCATACAAAATTGTAATTTTTTTGATCAAATGAAACACAAAGGTTAATCAATAGGGTCCTAATTAGGTTGATGAACATATGTTCAATTTCTTAACCTTATGGCCTTAAACATATTCGCACATTGCAGGTTTGGCTTGTTACTACTTTGGCTTTGAATTCTTCCAGATGGTTAGGTTTAGTGGCCACATGTCCACACTTTCATCAGTTCTGAGCCTATCAATTCACCTCAGTCTTTAATTTGATCAGTTAAAAATAATTAACCTATTTTTTTATGGTTGTTTGCAATATAGCACAATATGAACATGGAAGTTTTATTCTCCATGGCATGAAAAGCACCTAATTAAGAAGCATTAACTGCTTGTTAAAATGGTGTAGTTATTTTTTATGAGTTATGAGTTTATTTTCTTCCTAGATTATGTTAATCTTGCAACATGAAATTATCCTTGTCAGATGAGGGAAATAATTCATGCAGGGAGGTAAAATAACACCAAACACCAGCCAGAGTGCTGAGCAGAATTAATTCAAGTGTGATTTGCAATACCTCTGTGTAATATTTAATTATGAGTCACCAACTTTTTATTGCATCACAGCTCATGTGCTTTTAGCTGCATAAATGTGATCCTGCCTTTGTCACTGGGTAATTCCAATGACCGAGTTCACCAAGATGTAAAGAGGTACCCAATTTAAAGTATTGTATATCTGCATGCAACTGCTAAATGACTGTAATGTAACATAATTGTGTATCATCTTTGTCTATGAAGTATTTGTCTATAAAATGACTATATTCAGTTTAATTTTATGGATCCTGGTGATGGTGATTTTATTTTCATTTGAATAAAGAAAAAGCACAAAAATACTGTTACAAGCATCTATTTTTATAACAACAGTACATGTATATACAGTAAATGGCACAGTACAAATCCATAGAGTGAATGGAAAAGGGTTGATTGCTTAGAAGCACTTTCTGTGGACAATGGAGGGGCCTGCCTCATCATATTCCTGCTTGCTGATCCACATCTGCTGGAAGGTGGACAGGGAAGCCAAGATGGAGCCACCGATCCAGACAGAGTACTTACGCTCAGGGGGTGCAATGATCTAGTGGGCAAACAGAGGACAGGACATTCATTAATTAAAAATGCCAAAACTAATCTTTTCTGAAGTTTCAATTGATACAAGTGCTGAATGATTAATTTGACATGACAGGACCATGATGTGTGCCTTTATTTCAATTTATCTGCCCTGAAGCAATATAGTTGCTTCCATTACTGGTAAATTAAAAAGTGGTTTCCCTCACCTTGATCTTCATGGTGCTTGGGGCAAGGGCTGTGATTTCCTTCTGCATGCGGTCAGCAATACCAGGGTACATGGTGGTACCGCCAGACAGGACATTGTTGGCATACAGGTCCTTACGGATATCAATGTCACACTTCATGATGCTGTTGTAAGCAGTCTCATGAATACCAGCAGACTCCATACCTGTCAGGCAAATATAAAAGTCACTTAAATAGATAGAAACATCAGATTATGTGTTCATTTCAGTCACAATATAGTGATATATAATCACACAAAACAACACATTGAATCCTGTTGAAAACATCAAGTTTTTTAAAAATGTTTTTGTAAGGACATTTTTGTTTTTTTGTAGCGTACTTGTTTTCAGTGATGCTACAGATACAATAGTGGATTACAATGAAAAGGGTGAGGGAGTGGGACTCACCAATGAAGGAAGGCTGGAAGAGAGTCTCGGGGCAACGGAAACGCTCATTTCCGATGGTGATGACCTGGCCGTCAGGCAGCTCGTAGCTCTTCTCCAGGGAGGAGGAAGAAGCAGCGGTGGCCATCTCATTCTCAAAGTCCAGAGCCACATAGCACAGCTTCTCCTTGATGTCACGCACGATCTCACGCTCAGCTAGAGTGAACAAGTTTCAGAGAAGACATGATCAATTTCAGTGGAAAAACACAGTGATTTGAGATCTCTAGCAATCAGTGGCTCCACTGTATGCACATACACCATTAAAACATCAATATGCACATTAACGCACATATTTTTGGCTATAAATAATTAATTATCCCTACAAAATGGTGTCTCTTACACACTTTCTTACTAAGTGAGCAAAGGGCTACCCCATGGCATCAAATAATGTAATTTTAACTCATGATTGTGAAGTCACAAATAGGGAGATCCACCAAAGTAGCCATAGTCTTTGAATGGTGGCTGCTATATACCTCAATTTAAGTTAAGAGTAACAGTCTCCATAAAGTACCTAAAATCCTCTCTCCTCAGAAGCTGCTACATTGTCATGTTCAAAATAGCTCAAATATTTTTTGCTATTTGATTCCTAAATTATCTGTGTTGTTCTTACCGGTTGTGACAAAAGAGTAGCCTCTCTCAGTCAGGATCTTCATCAGGTAGTCGGTCAGATCACGACCAGCCAGATCCAGACGCATGATGGCGTGGGGCAGAGCATAACCCTCATAGATGGGGACATTGTGGGTCACACCATCACCAGAGTCCAGCACAATACCTACAGACAGACAAGACTATCAGTCAGTCTGCATGCCATGTCATGTCCTCGGTTTCGTATGTCAATAACCCTGGGCATTTGTTACATCATAAACACACACTACTGATGACATTAATGATTGTAGGTGGGGCACATACTATGCCAAAAGAAGAGTATTGCTAATCCTTTACAATGCAAGAGCAATTTGTCAAGCTGTCTGGCAATGACAGAGATCTCTTTCAGCACTATACCATTTTGTGCTTGACCTTGTTTGTCCACATGGATGCCAATTTTTAAATTAATCTCCAAGCCTTAAAATGATCAATTCTCTTGGCAAAACTCAGTTTCCTGGAGGGACTTGTACATTCTTTCAATATTTTAAAAAGTCATTAAACACGACTGCATTGTAATAGCATGTATTGGAAAACCCAAGCAATTGTGTTTCACAATTCCCAAGCAAAAGTTCTTCCAAGAATCTGGGTAATATCAACTGTTCTCGTGGACTGATTTCAGAAAGAAAGATAAAACTCTGATGTACTAACCAGTGGTACGGCCAGACGCATACAGGGACAGCACAGCCTGGATGGCCACATACATGGCGGGGACGTTGAAGGTCTCAAACATGATCTGCAAGAGGCGATGGCATTGTCTTTAAAGGTTTGCTGTGTCGATAGAGTGGCACATTCTTTAAATTCAAAGTAGGAGTTTATGCAAGGCTGGAGTGTTAATTTACCTGGGTCATCTTCTCTCTGTTGGCCTTGGGGTTCAGGGGGGCCTCTGTGAGCAGAGTGGGGTGCTCCTCAGGGGCCACACGCAACTCATTGTAGAAGGTGTGATGCCAGATCTGAAAAGTGCCAAAGAAGAGGACTCAACACAAAATAGACATAATCGAATGTCCACTGTTGGCACATGCATTGCAACGACCAAAGTGGAAATAAAAGTTCCATAAAAACATTGTATAAGTCTTTCTGAATAAGAGTGCCTACTAAATGCCTATAATGTAAATAAGTGTGACTTTTTGTGCTATCTTTGAAGATCTTAAGATAAATCTATTTTGTGCCATGTTTTTAAATAATTGTCAAATAAGCAAAACAAAACTAAATGCAGTTTTGGGTGATTGGGAATATCCTTGCAATATTTATTCTGCAATTTTGCAATGATTATGAAACATTGTTTGAGAACTTACAATTCATAATGTACTTAGTTACGATAACCTACTATTTTATACAGGTTCTGCGGTACAACAGCAAACTACATGCACTACAGAGAGCTAGAGGGAGTCTAAATGTACATCTGATTAAATTATTTACTTTCAATGTCTCAATGCTAACGCCAAAAGTCAGTGATGACCATTGGTGGCCTAAACATATTGCCATGCAGTGGGAGTATGTGCATACTAAATCCCCTACCTTCTCCATATCGTCCCAGTTGGTGATGATGCCGTGCTCGATGGGATACTTCAGTGTGAGGATACCCCTCTTGCTTTGGGCTTCATCTCCTACGTAGCTGTCTTTCTGGCCCATACCCACCATCACACCCTGGGAGAGAGAAAAGAAACAGGTCAGGAGAAGCACACAACCATCTTGACCCTAATGACGGCATACTGCTCACCATTTGATAAAGAGTGTAGTTTCACAGAATTACTCTTCATTCATGAGAAAATGAAAAATTGATCGGGTGCATAGTTTTTTTATGGTTACCATAAAGAGTACCACCACATAGAAGATGCAAATCCAATGCATTAGATAAACTATCACATATTTTATTGTATAAAGGTTGTTATTTTAACCGTGTTGTACAACTTTTTTTGCATGGTCTGAATCACACCTGGTGGCGGGGTCTCCCAACAATGGAAGGAAAGACGGCACGGGGAGCGTCATCTCCGGCAAATCCAGCCTTGACCAAGCCAGAGCCATTGTCGCACACAAGGGCGGTAGTCTCTTCGTCGTCACACATGGTTGGTGTTTTCTGGGATGGTCTTTGGAGGAGAGAAATGCAGAATTGTAAGATAAGAAATTAATTTCGTTGGAGGAACATACACATGCTAATGCAAACACTTAGCAAAAGCGAAATAAGTTGTTTTTTAAAGAACTCTTAAAACTTAAAATGTGTATCGTTTGTATTGTTTTAAAAGCTGTTACTTTAAAACTAAGGTGCACAGAGAGAAATATGTATATTTCTTCTAGAATAAATGGTTCAGCCTATTTAGAGATGATTGAGATGAATGGATTTAGGCTAGATGTAATGCGCATATAGGTTGTAGGTAGCTACTCCATTAACGTTATACAATGTAATGCGATCATCTATTCAGGTGCATGCAAGAATGTTGTTTCCAACGAAGTTGCGGTGTGAAAGTATTTCAGTACCTTTTCTACATTGGATTTCTTTGTTATTTAGTTAGATTATACAACAGTTGTTTTTTGTTGTTTTGAATGAATTTAATTCAGATAAAGATGCAATGCATTGTAGATATAGGTAGCAAATTCTGGATCTTAACAGGTAATATTAAGATGTATCTTAATATCTATATCTTAATAGTTTAATGTGGCAAAACACTGGATCTGTCTAGGTGAAGCCAAAAAGAGACATATCCGAGCCCTGGGCAAGCTGTCTATTTTAAGCCCTAGCCCTGAAAACTCCAAACTGGGCTATACCCAGTTGCTTAGAGCTCCCTATCGGTCACTGTTTCCCGGCTGAGACAGCTTGGCTCCTGACAAATGACAGCAGCAGCCTGATGCTGCTGCAGCTGTCAGCACATTGTAACACCTCTGTTCACAACATGGCTCCCAGTCCCCGGCCTCTGACAGCTTCATTCATTACACATTGCCCAGGTTTTGATCAATATGCCTATTTGATCCTAAGAAACCTCTCAACTCTTCTCTTGAGAACTTACTGTTAAACTTTTGAATGCCTGGCAGGAGCATGGCACATGCTGTTCTACCACAGTAAACTTAAGAAAGAATATTAACCTTATTTTGTATGCTTACAGCTGCAATCATATTTTCTTGCTCATATTTTCTGATAGTATTTAAATAGGCATCATCCATCACAGACCAAACAGAAATGCAGATGCCATCGTTGGCTGATTCCAAATATATTATCAGTTGAGTATGCAGTTCAGTCAATTTCTTTTTTAATCTGTCCTTCCACCTTTGATTTGGTCAGTGGAGGAGAAGACTATGGTAGCCAATGAAGTTCTTAACATTTATTGCAACTAGCATCCTCTCAGCATTAAATCTAAAGTCATGCAAGGGCTGAGAGTGGATACCCAGTCCCAGCAAGTGTGGAGTAGTCCAAAGAGAAAAGGAGCAGCAAACACTCACCAAGTTGTATCGCAAGACTGATGCTTCCACTGGGACAAAAGGCGAGGGAGAGAGGGGCTTCTTAAATAAGCCTGCAACTGGGGACTAGGGGGCGGGTCCAGGGGTTCACACAAGCCAAATTTAGAACTGCTAAAAAAACTTTCAAATGTATCTGATCTGCTCTGAAGAGACACCACTAAAATGGAGAGATGGATCCTCGGACAACCCAGGCCTGCTTGTTATGAAAAATAAAATTAGTCATAAATTGAAAGTATTATTTAGTTTAACTCTGTATTTTTGCTTTAACTTGTTATTTGGGACATTATGTTTGCAATTATTTAATTTCCATAAAATGTTTTCTGTTCTAATATTATTTTACTAACACATTGGCATTTAAATGCATACGTTCATATTTTCCCTATGCATATTTTTTTGTCATATAGAATGCTCCATTTTTCGTTTCATATATTTATTTTTATTTGTACAAAGGCCACTGTTCATGTTTACAATGAATATGGTCCAGCCAATTTATTGGCCTGACAAGCCCTGACAAAGTTGGACATAACTTTATTTAATCACAAAATTGGTTTTCATGGAACATTAAATTAATCTCAGTGAATGTCATGTATCACATAGACATTAAATTAAATGAAGAGGGCTTTCATTTAATTTCAGAAAAGGTTCTACCCTATTGTAATTGTTCAAAGACTCTGGATTCATTGTAGTATGTTTGTTTTCCTTGTTCTAGCAATTTTCTTTAATCGGAAATTCATTCAGTTGACACATAAATAACATCAGTATTGTTACATTTTATATCTCATTTGGCAAGACAATGCTACATTGCTGATTTAAAGCACATTTACAAACACACATATGTGTAAGCTATGGCTCATGTCATACTTTGTTTATTATGTCTAAGAACTGGATCAACAGCACTTTTTGGTAATATGCTCAGGCACACTTAGAGCTCCTTTCCAACATATAAATGTAAATAATAAGCTATGAAATAATGACAGAGGATCCATGCATGGACGTATAAACGACAGTGAGTGACGTCATCCTATCGGTCCAGCCAGTCGCACTAGAATGACCATCCTGGATGCCGGGCTGTAAATGTGGATTTGCAGGTCTGCTTAAGGAAATGTTTGAAAGGGGCTCCCATCCAATCTGTAGAATACTGTATATGTCAGTAGGCCAACGTCCTGGTATGTGGGATGGGGGCCTTAAACATGCCGGACAGCTGAGAGTTACACCGATGTGGCCCTCCTCCATGCTGGCTGTTAAGGCGGCCCCATGGCAGCTGCAGCCAGGCTCTGATTGGTTCAGCTCTCTCCTTTTAGGGTCATGGCGTGTAACAGGTGTCATTCAGTGTGCAACCAGTGTGGCTTCAGGGTGTTGAAGTTGCAGCTGAAGGTCCTTATTTGTCGCCACCCTCCCCCCGCTTTACATCTCTTATTTTACTCGATGAGGAAATACAGTTTTCCTTTTCCAATACAAAGCCTTCATACCTTTTTGACACAATTCCCTGGCAACTAATTAAAATGAATTAACCATCTTTAGGGAAAAAATGAGTAGCCTTATTTTTTTTGCAACACACTGACCTAAGTTTGACTAACAATACTATTATGTGATGTGTCCTTTCTCAGCACCTTATGTGTGTTCAGTTTTATCATTCAAATGCCTTAATTGTAATTTTATACAGCATGCTCAATTTGTAACATTTTTAGTAACATTGAAAGGCAGGAAACATTACTGTGCTGTTGTGACGGCAATAAATTGATAATCACAATGTACTAAGTTAAATACTTTGCCATTTAAGTAAGTAGCCATTGAGACAGTAGAAATTATTTTTTGAACCTGTGTTCCATCATCTTATGTCACAGCTGAATTATGTGACAACATTTTTCACCTCTAAGCAGTCCCACCGGATGATGTTAAGTGCCTATTTTTAAATGTTTTTCGCAGTATCAACATAGATAGGTGGCACATGCAATCCTCCAGAGTTCCTTGCACTGTATGCATCTGATGGATGTTAAACTGGAATGACACTAATGTAGTCACACGTGGCTGAAACAAATGACGCACACTGGTAGGTGCAAACACGTCAGACTAGGTTTGTTATGCAATTAACTTGAACACATATAAGCTGACAAGTTTTGTCTAACAATGTAGCATTCCACAGTGAAACATATAAAAATATGATATAAAGATATAAAATATGCTGGATTATCTTCAGAAATATTAAATGTTGTTCGTTTAAAAATGGTAAGCACATAATGGCAGTATAGGCATTAAATGATACACAAATAACACTTCAAGACTATTTATTTTCAGATTTATAAATAATATAATTGTGTTGATGTAGCAAAACTCTTAGATTGAAATGGCAATGCTGAAGGGTCAGTTTTAGCAGTAAGGAGAAAGACTGGAGATTATTGTATGACTGAGTGACTTGGCTGAAATGTCTGCTGTCAGGGGACTTCTGTCCTTATACGGTCGCACGAGGGGCAGCAGGGACAGATCTGTGTCTCTGACAGCCACCCTTCCAGTCTTCCTCCCCATGTCTCATTGTTGCAGCTGTTGCCTGCTAATGCCTTCTCACATTCAGCACCCCTTGTTTGTTTGCCATCCCAAACCTGCCCCTGCTTCAGACAGATCAAAGCAGCACGCCAGTTAGTCTATAAATAACACTGTGCAGAACAATAAAGGATTTCTTTAGGTCCAAAAAAGAGTGAATTCAAACACTTTTGTACCAGTTTACAGAAAAATGCGTAGCTAAAATTTCACTCATGAATTATTTCCATAAATTAAAAATATCACAGACAAAAAAAATGTATTCAGCCAAATTTGGTGTTGAATAGACATGGTTTCACTTGTAAGAGAAAAATGGCACACTATTTAGCATGGTTCATTTTTCACAATGATTTCTAAATAGGCTACTAAAATACATGCACATCATTTCAGTTTATTTTGCTACTTAGTTTAAAATTTAACAATATAGCACCAGTGAAAAACATTTATTCGCATGACAAAAATGTATCCTGTCAAGACATAATATGCAATAGAAAATACCACGAAAGGACTCCTTCAGACAAAGCACATTAACGTAAACACATTGCTTCGATCTGTGTTCTCCAATGAAGTGTTTGCAGTCAAATGCTTACCTTGAACCGAAATGACGCTTCACACGACATACTGTTTAGGCTCGAAAACGTAATGACGTTTTGTCTGCGGCGACATGACGACTGCCACGCGCCAGCGTATTCAACTGTTTTGCAGTTGCATGTTGTGACTAGCTAATATCGGAAGTTTAGGTGGAAGTTTTCGTTCGCAGTACCTGCTCCCGGATGCGAGACATAATTTCACTATGAAGCTATTAATCGCAGTTAAACGGTTTTATATATAGCGAGTTAGTTGTGAATTGTCACGATGGCGCCGTTATGGAAAAGGGGCGTGCGTGAGTGATATGTATCATGCAACAGAATGAGTTCTTTTCAAAGCGTTGCAGATGAGCTGGACGACTACACTGTTCAACAAGAAAATGAACTTGAAGCGCTTGCATCCATCTTTGGAGACGATTTTGAGGATATTCGGAAGAAGCGTCCATGGAAGGTAGCTGTACTTCCATGGTCATAACTAGACAGTTAACTTAGCTAGCTTGCTAACTGGCTGGTAAATGTCTTGGTTCCGTATGTTGTATCGATAGCTAGCTACGCCAAAACCACAAATACATACTCTGTAACAACATAACGACACGCTGGTTGAGATCATCGTAATACTATTGCTTGTCCTTCTTTAGAACCAAAGCTTCACTTTTCTGGCTTGACCTGTCAGATTAACTACCACTACGTGTTTAGGTCTATAGGCATGGCTTTTCGTTTGTGCTGGTCAGTACGCCCATACTGTGTCGCCTTCATAGCCTCGTTGCAGCTTGTTTCAAACCAAGCAAGAAACATGCAAAATCAGACGCAAATGGTGTACATGGAACTGACAAGGTAGATGAAAGGCGTGTTCTTGTATTAAGCGCATTGTTGTTGTCACATATATTCTCAGGTAAAAAGGCCACCCGAGGTGTACCTTTCTCTGCGTCCAAAGGGACTAAGCAATGGACAGGAAAGCTATGTGAAGGTGGACTTACAGGTCAAGTGCCCACCTACGTATCCTGATGTGTGAGTGTCCTATTTTATAATCATAAGTATTACTCAAAATGGGTCATTTTCCTAGTACAATTTGCATACCATATACCTGAAATACAGACCTTTCGTCAGTGGGTGATCATTATGTTATTGATGATATAACCTATATTCCCTGTCAAAATCGGACTAGATTGAAACATGCACAGTGCGTGTCTCACCAAATTCAGTACATCTAAACAGGTTGGATAATTGTTTTAATTCATATATATTTATTTCTAGCCCAGGTCTCTGGACTACATTTGTTCCTATGTTGTTCTGAGCATTTAGAAGAAGAGTATTACATCTGTAGTCTCACATATTGCATTTACCCTCGACAGTTCTCTCAAGTTCTTACCCATACTTTGGTAGGTTCAATCGAATGCAACCTATATTATGTAGTGCCAGTATAGTGATGATAACTGCCTCTGCTTTTGGGGATTTAGGCCTCCAGAATTTGAACTGAAGAATGCCAAAGGTCTTTCCAATGATAACCTTCACAACCTCCAGACAGAGCTCACCAAGTTAGCTGCAGACCGTTGTGGTGAGGTGAGCCTGAACCCTTTGAAGCTCAAGATTCTTGCTGTGTGCTTTTCTGTAGAACTGTGTGAATTTGGTGCTAATTCTTCTTCAGAGCAGGTATTCATTCAGGCTTTTTATTGAGTGTATGCTTTATCCAGCACATTTTATCATCTTTTAATTTGTGTGGAGAAATTGCGGGGTAATTTAGAACCATGGTTACAAAACATCCTGTTTCAGTCTAAACTAACTGTTGAACTTGCCCTGCTACTTAATACATTCGTCTTTCATTGTGTTATTGCATTTGCATGCTTTATTGGTCACTACTGATTACTGTTCTTTCATTTTTTGTTTAATGCTCACTTTTTCTGCTAGTCTTCTCTTCTGGATACCTTCCAAATAGCACTGGTCAATTTATATGTTCAACGCCTTATCTGTGCATTTCTGAATAATGTATTTGGGTTCAGACAAACCCTTTGTTCAATGGTTTTTCATACATAGTTCATGAGCCACCTGAGCCCCTTCTACAACCCGCCAATATGTCCCCTGATCCAGAGTTTGGCAACCACTGTTCTAGACAGAATAATTTGATCTCTCAATCACAGGTTCAGACTGATCGGTCATAGTTCATTCAGTTCAATTCAACTTTAATTGTATAGCGCTTTTTTCCAAGACACTGTCACAATAGATGCTTTACAATGGAAACAAAATTGGGCAAGAACCAGGCCTTAGCTCTCAGAAAGCGAGCATGGACTTTTCTCAAGGGTAAAACTTCAGATGTAAAAATGCAAGCGGGACTCCCTGTGGTGTCTGTGACCTGAGCTCCCCCACCGGCCTCTGCTCCCCCAGGTGATGATCTACGAGTTGGCCGACTTCGTGCAGGGCTTCCTGAGCGAGCACAACGTGCCGCCGCCCCGCTCCTTCCACGAGGAGATGCTGAAGAACCAGCGGCGGCAGCAGGAGAAGCTGGCCCAGGAGCAGCAGCAGAAGATCGCCCAGAAGCGGCAGCTGGAGGAGCAGATGGTGAGATCCGACCCGACCCGCTCTGCCCGCTGCCCGTGCTCGGCCCTCTCCCCTGCCTCCGCCGCACTAACCCCTCGCCTCTTTCGTCTCTCCAGCAAAATGAGATCTTGGCTGAGATCCAGAGAAGAGAAGATGAGAAGAGAGAGGAGAAGAAAAGGAAGGAAATAGCCAAACAGGTACCTGTATTGTAGTAATGTGCTGTCTTGTGGTATGCAATGGATGTCACTTCACTTTTTGAGTAGTCGGAGCATTACAGAAATGAATGCAAGTGTTTCAGTAGTGAGTGTGTGGGCATTTTGCATTCATCTGAGTGTGTTTGAGGTCTTCAGTGCTGAGTGTGAGGGCATTTTGCATATCTGTGAATGTGCATGTATTCCAATGTCTATGAATGTGCAACCGCTTAACAAGCGCGTGCGTGGTATACTTTGTTTATGCAAAAGGTAGAGAATGAATTATGGCCCAAACAGCCTCTTATATTTCCTGGCGACTTCTCTACATGTGACTGGGAGACAGTGTAGCATTAACCTGAATGTTTAGATAAAACCCTGCTTTGTGTGACTGAACAGGAGCGCTTGGAGAGTGCAAACCAGCCTGCTTCAGAGAGCCCGGTGCTGGGGAGCTCCTGTTCCAGCGGGCCGGCGCCAGAACCCGCGGAGGCCAAGAGAGGGTGCGGCAACCGCCGACGGACCACCTCCAGCAGCCGGCACAGGCGAGGCCCTTTCTCACCGCCCGTAACGACCGTACGCTCCGCCGTGCCCATCCTGTACCGCGCTCAATCCCGCTGTGTGTCGCTTCCTCTTCACCAGGCGGGACACGCATCACTCCTTCAGCAGCAATGATGACAGCCCCCGGCCAATGGAGGTCTTGCATTTTACCAGCAGTGCTTTGGGTGACATCAGCGTACACAGAGGAAAATGTATAGGTAAGTCCTCTTTGGGAAATGCTGTTATTCGTGGCTGTAATATATTTTAGCTACATGTGTATTTTCTATTTTTGCTGTTGTGTAATTTGTGTTTCGTCCTTGCATAATTAATTGGCAGTGTAGGGGAATGTTAAATACAATATCACAAAAGGCTGGGTGGTTAAAAGTCCCAACTCATTTACTTTTCCTGTAGAAAAAGAACATGGGGAAGAGAGGTCTTTAACTTGTACTCAGAAAAATTGGCACTGTGCTCCTGTACCATAAAAATAAATCTTGTATGGGCAAGCAGAAAACAAGGCCGTGGATGCAGTTGTGGAGTGAGAGGTATCAATTTATTTTGGAAGGTGGATGACAGTCTATGGGTAAATGTCAGGGTTTCCTGTTCTTGGAGAAATTTGTGCTGTCAGGTTGAACAGGATTTAGGTTGTGTTTGAGATATAATCTCATTAGCCTGCACGAACATATGCGCAAAGTTTGCTCGTCTGAATGTGGTCATCCACTACACATGACCGAAAGTGTATTTTCACGTTATAGATGCCAATGCTGTCTAGCCCCCACTGTGGATATCTGATTGTTCTTTGTCATTGATTAAATGCCTTTGCCATCTCTGGAAAAACTCAGTGAATGCTGGTTTATCATATTGAAAGTACTTTACATTCGTTCAATACAGCCAAAACCGAAAAGCAGTATTTTCACTTCCCCGAAACTAAATAGCACAGTTATGCTCTTTGTACTTGTCTGTCAACTCATTATCAAGTGGTCAGAGGTCATACCTCCAAGTGACCTCCTGATTGGTCGTCCTGGTGGTGGACAAAATTGGTTCTGCGAAATGAAAAGGAAACCCTACCTAGAACCCCACTCTTTCTTTTAAGTGAATGGCTCTGATAATGAAAGTGTGGCTAAAGTGTGTTCACAGTGTTTTTCCTCCTGCAAGCTTGCCAGTAGTGCAGTACTTAAAGGGATAGTTTACCTTCTCCGATTTGTCAAAATAATTGAATGTTATTGTATGTTTTCGACTGACCCAGTTAGTTCTTGTGTGCAAGGAAGGACATTTTAGATACCGTTATAAGCTGCTTTGGAGTTACGTGAAGGTTGTTTTCTTGCTTTAGACTGCAAATGCCCTGATGCCCCTATACCGGCCATTGTTAAGATGGCAGGTTGTCAGAAACTTCTGTAAATATGTAAAATATCCTTTATCGCACACACAAACTGTCAGCGCCAGTTGAAAGCATAAGCAAAAAACAGAATGATAGGGAAAAACCATTGAAAGTGAGCTTGAATACGTAGGGTGCTGCTGGGAGCTAAGCACTAGAGTAAAGACAGCAAGCTGCACTTCAGCTTCTATTCCACTTAACCATTTGGCGTCTATATTTAGAGCTTTATCTTATCTTCTGCCACTGTAGTCCTGAAAGGCCTGACAGCAAAGAACTTTAGTTCCTAAATCACAAGAATGGGTTTGGATACAACCCAGGGCCTTGCGGTTCACAGTTGTGCAGTTATGTGTAACACAGACATTAGAGCCAGATTGTGACTCACAGTGGGCTTTTGCTGGTTTTCAGGGTTATTAAAATATAGTTAAACTGATTGTAATGGCTGTATCATTGGTGCCAATCTGGAGGTAAGCTGGCTCTGTGCACCAATGCAGCTGTCTAGTTCTTAATTGGCACCAATGATGCATCACGGACTGTGTCATGCCTGTGGTATTAGCCCTGCTCATTTTATGGACAGGGCAGTGGCTTAGTTTGTAGTGTGTTTAAATGCACATAAATCATGACCACTAAGTTGGGTATTCACATCCATGTAAAACTTAGGTAAGAAGGTATGAAAAATGTAGTCTTGTGATTCGGTCCAGTGTGTAGCAGATAACGTAGCCCTCTGTGTCAGTGAAGTGTGTGTGGTTCTGTCAGGTGAGAGCAAGAAGCTGGGCCGCAGTGTGTATTACGGGTTTGAGGCCGCCACCGGGGACTTTGTCGTGGTGTACGAGTGGATCCTCTGCTGGAACAAGAAGATGGGCAAGTTCTTCACCACTCAGGAGAGGGAGAAAATCGACAAGTGTAAAAAGCAGGTGAATGAAGTGTAGATGAATACAGAGTCGGTGCTATTCTGTGCTTTGCTGGCTGCTGTGGAAATTACAAATAAGCGTGTTTCCCCACAATCATATTTTGTAATGCATTTGATTATGTTGCACTGTCTTTTACAGTAAAACATTAAAACTGTACTCCTCTCTTAAAAACCATAATCCAAAGGTGTTGCCTTTTTAAATGCATGTGATTTTTATTCACTGAGCCGATATATTCATGTTTATTTTGATTTGTTCCAGTGATTTTCTAAGCAGCTGATTCAGTCATATGATTCTTATGAGTTCAATCTTTTAAAAGATTAAGGCCATTTAAGGCCATTTCTGTTTATAAATGACCTTAATGTACACTATTACTCCTGGGTCAAACACTAGTGAAATGGTCTAATTCACTGTGACCACCCTTCCTCCGCTCTTGCATCCCCAGATTCAGGGTGTGGAATGCGAGCTGCACTCCTTGCTGAAGCTGGAGCACCCGCACCTGGTGCACTACACGGCGCTGAGCCACCGCGAGCAGGAGGACTGCCTGGCGGTGGACCTGCTGGTGGAGCACGTGGGCGGCTGCAGCCTGGCGCAGAGCCTGGCCCGGGCCACGCCCACACCCCCGGAGCGCCTGCGCCAGCTGGCCGCCCAGCTGCTGTCTGCGCTGGACTACCTCCACGCCAACTCGGTGGTGCACAAGCAGCTGTCGGCCTCCAGCGTGCTGCTGGACGCCGAGGGCAACGTGCGCCTCACCGACTACAGCCTGTCCAAGCGGCTGGCCGACGTCTGCAAGGAGGACGTCTTCGAGCAGGTGCACGTGCGCTTCTCCGATGATGCCCTGCCCGTCAAGACCGGGAAGAAGGGCGACGTGTGGAGCCTGGGCCTGCTGCTGCTCGGCCTCAGCCAGGGCTGCGAGGTCAAGGAGTACCCCGTGTCCGTGCCCAGCAGCCTGCCCGCCGACCTCCAGGACTTCCTCAACAGGTAGCCGCGCCCGGGCCGGCGCCCGATTCGGCCTCCGTAGGAGGCGGCTGGCCTATGCGTCGTTTGAGCCTTGACTTGTAGTGGTTTGTTATTCTTTCCTTTTAATGGGTTTTTCATTGGTGTTACATTGGCCAATTAGGAGCAAATTAATTTTGAATTTATTATTCATTGTTTTTCTCAATGTGCCTGAATAGACTGGAATGATCTGTTTGGTTCACCAGTGTACAACCCAGGTGGAGATTTCCCATTAAAAAGCAAGTAGCGTTTTCCCCCTTTGTGCCTGTGACTGTATACGAATAGGGACTGGGCAGTGCCAGTTTTTGGCTGGGCAGGCTTTTGTGCCAGTGCTGCCGTTTAGCAATGTGCAGAGTGACAGGGGGGATTATTGGCGCCCGTGGGCCATGCCAGGAATGCCTCTGATGATCGTCAGCGGCGTGAATAACTGGTGCAGTCATGAAGTTTCCGTCGCAGTGGTGCAGCGTTGTCCTCTGTGCCTCAGGTGCGTGTGCCTGCACGACGCTGACCGCTGGACCACTGCGCAGCTCCTGGGCCACGCCTTCCTCAACCCTCCGGCCCCCAAGACCCCCTCGCAGTGCCAGGAGGATACTCCGGAAGGTGGGTCCCCATAATGTGGTTCCTCTTTTAACACCCAGAAACACAGTCACACAGACCTGCAGTGGTTCCACTTAAGACTGGCGTGACTCCCACACCACTCCCGTGTACCCTCTGGCGTTAACATTTCTAGCTTAGTCAATAGGACAGTATCCAAAAGCAGTGCATGGAGCCAGCTGGAGAAGCGGTTTCAGTTTTGGCTGTGATTCAGGCAGTATCCTGTTTGCTCTCGTTTCACAGATGTGGGTGATGACTTTGCCTCCACCGTCATTCCACGCAGTTACATCCTTAACGCTCCCTTTAGCACCCAGATCCAGAAGCAGTTGTCCCGCTACTACAGTGAGTTTGAGGAGCTGCAGCTGCTGGGGAAGGGAGCTTTTGGAGCGGTTATCAAGGTAACGTGCTCTTCACATGTTCTTGTGTTTGTTATGGTTTTATGTTTGATGCAAAGCACGTTATGGACCTGGGTTGTAACTCACTCAACTCACTCATCCCATTCAACTCACTCACTCATTCACTCAACTCACACAGTTCGCAGAACTCACTCTTGTTTGGCAGGCTGAAAATTCTCCACAAGGGGGAGCTGTTAGCACTCAAGTAGTTGTATAGTGCTTTGCATCAACGGCACACTGTGTGTCCCTGGTTTAATCTCTGTCACGTTTGTTGGCTTTGCCTACACCTCTGCGCAGGTCAAGAACAACTTGGACGGCTGTTATTACGCGGTGAAGAGGATCCAGGTGAACCCGGCCAGCAGGCAGTTCCGGCGGATCAAAGGGGAGGTGACGCTGCTGTCGCGGCTCAACCACGAGAACATCGTGCGCTACTACAACGCCTGGATCGAGAGGCTCGAGACGCCCGCCGCGGGCTCGGCGAGCAGCGACAGCTCCGCCCCCTCCAGCTCGCCGGACAAGTCCCTTCCGTGCTGCCGCCCCCTGCTGGACGAGCTGGGCCTGCAGGACGACGTGGAGGCGAACGCGCCTCCCCCCGCCCTGGCCAGCTCCGTGGAGTGGAGCACCTCCATCGAGAGGTCCTCCAGCGCCAAGTGCACCAGGGCCGACCCGGAGTCCAGCGACGACGACGACGAAGAGGAGGAGGACGTCTTCTGCCCCTCCTTCCTGTGAGTCTTGCACCCGCAGGATCAGAATGCTTTATTGATTGTTATAATATTTTGTTTTTGTAAGCTGCCATTTTTCTGTGTACTTCCTGCACATTTTAGTGTTTGAATATGCTGCAATTAGATGAGTCGGATCATTTGAGTTTTTTTCAGGATGTTCATTTATGTATATGTTTTGTTTAGGTAATTTAGTTAAGTTAGGAGTGTGACTAGACTTCAGGTTTTTATGTTACCAGTTTGCAGATTTGTGTACTTAGGTAGAGGTCCAGTTGGGTAGAGGGCAAATATTACTTGTTTGTACTTAGTACTTCTTTTGTGTTAGCCTGTGATTTGTGTATGTGTACTTGGATGTTTTCATGTATGTCTATGGTCTGTTTTTTTTTCCAGCCCATGCAACATTGATTCTGAGAGCGACATCATTTTTGACAACGGGGATGAAAGTCGAGACAACCTTTCCCAGGTGGGCGTTTCGGTTGGTTACCCCGTCGTGTCCGTCCTTCTCCATGGTAACAAGCTCAGATAGTGACTGTGCGCTGCTGTTCCAGGCGGAGGAGAGCAAGAGGGCGGGGACGGACGCCACAGAGAGCTCCAGCTCCGAGAAGCCCCTCCTCATAGCGCACTACCTGTACATACAGGTGAGCTCTGCTTCGCTGCAACGCTTGAGCCGACTTAGCCGCGGATCTGTCTGTTGACCTGAGGCTTGTTCCCCGCAGATGGAGTACTGCGAAAAAAGCACTTTAAGGGACACGATCGACCAGGGCCTGCACCAGGACCGCAGCCGCCTCTGGAGGCTGTTTCGGGAGATCCTGGACGGGCTGGCGTACATCCACGAGCAGGTCTGCTAGTGGGAGAAACCCGCTTCCGTTTCGGTCAGGCCTGCGATCAGCGACTTAGCGCCCGGAATCTCTATTTACGGCTCGCGCTAACCGCCGTTTGGCTAACGGTGGCTACTCGAAATTAGCGAGGACAGATGGAGGAGATCGAGGAGACAGGAGGTTGGACAGAGGCAGTGTCTGTCATGTTCAACTAGCGGGGAGACAACGCTCTGCAGTCCAGAGACAGGATACTGGGCATGTTCCACATCACAAAATTATCGCTGTCAAGCTGGATAATACAAAGTCCAGTCCTTAATGCTTAATTTATTTTTTTTTTTGTCTCAAGGAAACTCCTTACCGTGTCCTTGAATTCTCAGAACAATACTATGTTTTTTTGGTGCAGTTATGTTAGCACGGCTAAATCAAGGCACGTGTTTTAGGAGACCAAGTTGTAGGACAAAAACAGAAAAGGCAAACATAAAGAACCTCTGGGTATGACAACATGCACATGTTTTTAAGAAAATAAGCATGAATAAGCGTGTGTTTGTGTGCGTGCGTGTGAGAGAGGAAGTGTGACGGAGCACTCGGGCACGCCATTTTTTAGACCGCATGAGTGTTGCCTTTTATCGGACTTTTCCATTAAATGTGACTGTTGATTGTTCTTTTAGCATGTTCCAATCTTCAGCCTTGGGAAATCAGTCTGAGTGTCTTTGTGCCAATATGCTCTTTTGAACCGTTAAAGAGCATTAGAGACAGATCTCTACTGACCAAAGGATTTCCTATCAGCTCGCCTTTGGGAGTTCAGTCCTAAATGTGTTCCTGATGGAAGCGTTTACCGGTAGAACGAGCAGACGCTTTGTCAGAGAACGACACAGGGCACGAACAATGGCGTACGATGCAGGCACTTTCTGAGTCATGTCTCCAGTTAGCTTCCTGCCATTGATTTCCTTTTGAATTCTTCCTGCGATAGGGAATGATTCACCGAGACCTGAAGCCTGTCAACATATTCTTGGACTCTCAGGACCATGTGAAGATCGGGGACTTTGGCCTGGCCACGGACCATCCTGCTTACGTGGTACGCATGTCCAGTGTGCTGCAAACATGAGTGGATGTTGGGTGACATGGGTCTGCTGACCTGCACAGCAGGACTGCACGATACATCTTATCGTATTTGTTTAAGTATATATAAGATTTTTTACATTTTTAAAAATCTGTTGTGGTGGTAAACAGCCAAATGTCCGAGGCCATGAGGAATCCTTCTGGGAGGAAAAAAATCATCGCTGGTGTGTTGATAAGACAGCCAGTCAGCGGAAAGATTGTACAGCTTCTGTGTAATCATGTGATGTGTCTTTTCAATCACACACTGAAGCTGCAAGGCCTTTCTGCTGATTGGCTTATGGTCTTATCAGCACCCAGTCGTTATCAATGATGATGTTTTTTTCATGGAAGCATTTCCAATTATCTCTTACGTTTGGTCGTTTACTACCGCATCAGATATGATTTTTTTAAAAACAAGAAATTATTCAAATTACCCTTACAAAAACCACAGTTATAATGTTGTGTGGCTCTACTACACTGACAGAGTGATGCGGTAAAGGTGCACCTCTCTCCCGTCCCACAGGCTGCGGAGAAGCTGGAGATAGAGGAGAGCGGCTCGGCTCTGATGCCTAAACCAGACCCGACGGGTAATGAAAAACAAATTCACGGTCGCTGTCCTCCCGCACGTTTCCTCCTGCTCTTTCTCAGGCCCTGTCTGACTCGCTGCTATTTGGCTGAAACCTGCTTTTTCGGATGCTGTTGCGTATCAAATTTGTCAAGACTTCGGGCTCCCTCATCCGAGGTATTTTGCCAGCGAGGCTCTGAAAAGCGCTTAACTTCAGTGAGCATCGGCTGTTTGTCTTTGTTTTCCATAAATCGTGCGGACCGGCCCTTTGCAAATGAGTTTTCCAGAGGCCTGGTTTTCGTGCGGAATTCGCATCGTCGAATCCTGGGAGCCGCGCTCTTCGCGTTTGCCGTTGTTATCGTTCCCGCTGCGTGATGGTCATTATGGGAGTCCCCTGAGCTACCTGCCATCCGAGATCCCATCAGGCACGGCAGGACAGAGAGACATGTCTTATTCGTTTGACTTAATTCATACCGATTATTTTATACGGGGGATTATTATTTTCATGAGTCTGTCAGATGACATATCCACCAGAGGCATTTCGTATTACGGCGATGTGCTCCATAGTCCAGAATGCGGTCTGGATCAGCGAGGCATCGCTGCTATTTTGGCTTTGAGGCCTGTTGGGCTGTGAATAATTGCCCATTGACATCGGTCATTCGCGTAATGCTCCATAACTCCACAGCTCAGCCGGTGGAATGTGGAGTGGAAAGAAGCACCAGTCTGCTGTGTGCAGCCTTCCCAAACACTGTGTCCAAAGTTTCCTGAGTACATAGAGTTCCCTGTCCCAAACACAAGTTACATGAAGAAGTTATATTTAAGTTCAGCATCTCTTCCATATTGTAATCCTACCATCTTTTGTCCACACAGACAACATGACAGGCATGGTTGGCACTGCCTTGTATGTAAGTCC